>NC_080097.1:29275752-29578783 GCF_950005125.1 Chionomys nivalis | reverse complement strand
CATCAAGAAAAGTCCATGAAAACAAATAGCCAGGCTTTCTGCTCTGTGGTAGTGGGAGGATGGTATTTTGTGCATTTCTCCCTGTGATTCTTGAGTTGCACTTCTGAGCCAGGGAGCGCTTGTGAGATTTGTCCTATTGGCAAGGGAAGAAATCAAAGTGCAAAAAACTTGGAACTTTGACCATTTTGTTCGGCCCTCAAGAAACATGAAGGCCATCAGTTGAAAAACACAATTTAGATTTAGATGCATGCACAGGATTAGAATTTGGGTGCCCTGACTTCTCGCTGAATATTCTTTGGCCAATATGCACTCTGTTTCCAATACCATTTTGTTCTCTCAAAAACAAAAGCTATTAGTTCTATGTTAGTTCCAGAAACTGTTCTAGATCCAGGTGACTTAGTTGAGCCTTTGGGGAATCCAAACACCAACCAGGTAAGTAAGGAATTACACGTTTTTTTCTGTTGATTACAATTGAAGCTTGAAAAAGATACTGTGGGAATGCCACAACAAAGACTGGCATTGTCTGAGGCTCTCGAAAGAAGTAAGTGTTTACATGACTTCTTAAAACAAAGATTGGAGAGCTGGAAGTAATGCAGCAGTAAAGAATTTCCTTGCTTGTGCAAGTGCATGCGCGTGCGTGCGCGCACACACACACACACACACACATAGGGTAAATACCAAAGAGAAATGCAGGAAAATGGTAACTAAGTAACAGCCAACAATTGAAATACTTGGTTATTATGGGGCTGGGCGATGAAGGAGACTGTAACTTGGATAACAAATTGGGACTTAACTATTTGGGCTAAGGGCAGCTAAGGAAAAGTGATATTGTATTGTTTTAAAGCTGTTGTGAATACTTAGTAAGAGTACCATGCAAGGTTTTAAGTACCACTTTCCTGACACGCTGACTAGAAACAAAAACAGCAAGGCTTCTCTTTGCTTTCTCTAACCTCCCTCTGCCCAAGCTAACATCACCATTCACCTGCCTTTCTACGGGATCCAGGAGGCATTAGATGTAAATGAGCATCCGTAGCAAGTTCTGTGTTGGCAGTGAACGGAGTCATTCATTCTGGCTATGGGATCTTCATTACAATTGCATGAAGTGAAGCTTTCAGTGCAGGCCACATTATCAGAGTCTACTCAATGCTGGCACAAGGAGAACTGCCTGGTAGAGCCAGCCACAAATGTCATGTCCAGCTTTTACACACAAAGGAAGTGGGAGCTTTTATATATGTATGAAAGTCCAACACCCATTATCGCCGATTCATCTTCCCAGCAGCACCAGGATGTCTCAGATTACATTGTCTGAACTCTGGGGAGAGAGAATGTGGACAAGGTTGAAGGGAAGGGATTGCTGCTGGGAAGTCAGAGGCTCTTGCCTGAGGTTCCAGCTGCAGACAGCCATATTCCACGCTGGAAGTCAAGCCAAGGTCTTACCAAATAATGGCTGAAACGCCTTTATAAAACAGAATGTGAAGCCTAGAGTCTACTACTGCTGGCCGGAGTTGAGAAAGGAGCAGTGGGGTTTGGTTATAATTTTCTTTGTCTGCGATAACAGAGCGAGGGGAAGAGGTGTCACAAACATGAGGTAGAAGAAATGAGAGAGCTTTATGTTGAGCCATTGGATTCACTAGAGGGGTCAGAAAACTACAAAGAGTTAGTATAAACACCTGCATGAGTGCACACACAGGTCTGTGCACATCCCCGAACACACACACACACACACACACACACACACACACACACACACACTTACTTCCCTGGAATTCCCCAGAACATTCAATGTAATGATTACTATTTTCAATAATATTTTTTTTTATTCTCAGACAGACATGCTCATTCCCCAAAATTGGGTCTAATCTATAAAGTCCTCAGTGCCTACACTGGAGAGAGTCAGTAAGGGAACAATAATCACAGGGATTTAATTTTGAAAAATTTTAAGATCTGGTCACCATAAGACTATTGGTTTTACATTTACTACTGGAGATTAATGCCTACAAATCAGGCAGAAAGCAAAGGTAGTTGTCAAACAGGGTAGTAGGACCAAGCTAGGAGCCCTATCTGGGTCAATGGAGCCTGCAGGAGATCTTTCTTCACAGTGACAATCACATCCCTTTCTTTATCCAAAGTTCTGAAGAAGGATCCAGCAGAAGGTGGAGCAGCTTCAGGTTTAACTGACGCTTGATACCAAATGGGTGAGGAGTGGGCAAGTGAACAGGTAAATGATAGGGCAGGTAAGCAACCATAAAACTATCCACAAAATCATCTGCTGACTCCCCCTGCCCAACAGACACTATAGATTTGCACCAAAGCACTAAAATATAGCATACCTTAATCAGACCCAAGGAAAAGAATCCCAAGAAACATAACACAGTCCAATATATCAGTGTTGCAAAGCTGCCCACATGTGCTTTCAGAATTAATTTTCAAATGGGAGGTATGTGGTCTATAGATGTGGCTATGATTTCCCAGGACAGCTGCAACACAGTCCCATAGATGGGGTAAATTAAAACCATGGACATTTATTCTCTCATGTCATAAAAGGCCAAAAATCTGAAGTCTAAGTTTTAGCAGAACCATACTTCTTCCAAAGGCTCTTCAGAGCCCAAGAAAAAGTCCTGGAAGAAAGAATATCTGGAGACTTCCTGTAGTCCTGGTGATCCTTGGGACACACCTTCTCCCTCTGCCTGTCTTCACATGGCCTTCCCTGTGACTCTCCATATTTCCCCCCTTCTTATGAAGATATGATCCCACTAGCCTTGGAACCTGTACTATAATCACATTTGCCACAACTTTATTTATGTGTCACGGTTCTGACACCATGTGCTTCCCAAGAGTCCATTAGGATTCAAGGTTTGGTAGACAGGTGTTGCTATAGGGGAATGGTGAAGCTACTGGGAGACGGGGGCAAATAGGGAATCCTTAAATCACTGTTGGAATAACTTTACAAGGTAGTTCTCATGAGGCTTCATAGTACTTCCCCAAAGAGGAGTGTTATAAATCCCAAGGTAGCTTCCATCAGTTTTCTCTGCTTTTAAATGGGGATATAATCACTTGTTTCCTCCTGTATACACAATCCTCATTGCTTTCAGGCATGATGTGATATGACCAATGGAATCAAGGTAATGCTATGTTCTTGACCTTCCAATGTGTGAGATGAATAACCTTTTCTGTTTATAAAGTCAATTCTGTTCCATTGTGCCTAAGCTTATGCTTAATGAAGTTATATCCCAAGGTTCTCAAGAGTGATAAACTGTGAAGGATCCCATATGAGCTAGTTCAAATGCTAAAGGTGAAGCCTTGACTCAGAAATGAGTGTGTGAACAAAGAATTTGGAAATTCCCTAAGAATAAGCTTCCATTCGAAGAATTCTATGCTTGTTTAGGAGTGTAGTTATGATACCAGGTAGAGCCTACACGTGTTGATATAAAAATAAGGGATACCAAGAAGGCTGAAAGGCATGCAGTTTCTGTTTTCTTGTTCATTTCATCATGGAACAGTCTACATTGTTATTCAAAATGGAAAATCTTGGCTCAGAGAGATTAAATATTACTCCCAAGATATCGCTTCAGAAAGCAGCAAGGCTGAAACTTAAGCCCAGGATTATGACATTCCAGAGAGTAATTTTTAATTCCACGTATTATGTACTAGCTAATACTAGTGGAGCAAATGCTCACAACCTTCCTTCTTTGAGACATCTCTCCGTCATCCTCTAATGCTTTTATTTAATATTACCTGCTCTCTGAAGTTTTTTCCAACTCACTTGAACAAATGAGGTCTTCTCTGACCTCACATACAATGGTTACTAGCCTACCATTGTACACATGCCCTCGTACTCTGTAATCTACTTACACATCTGGCTCCTACCTTATATGCTGATGTCATATCTTAACAGAACAGAAGCCCCAGTACCGACCCAGGGCCCAGAATGTAACAGGAATTCAAACTATCTCCTTAATTGCAACTCCCAAGATGTTGTCTACATCTCAACAGACAAAAAAAAAAAAAATTAAAATAAAGTAAAAGGAATAAAAGACAAGGCCATGGCTTTGTGGGGCAGGCTACCACCCAAAGGCTCACTGATACTTTCGGTGTGGTTAATCATAATTGCCAACTTGATTGGATGTGCAATCAACTAAAAGACAGAAGTGCCACTGGGAAGTCTCTGAGGGTATTTCTAGAAAAGGTTAAGTGAGAGGTGGAGACCCTTCCCGTAGTTGATTGTGACTCCCGCTCCAAATCTAAAGAAAGCAGTACTGCTGGCTGGCCTGCACGTGTTCCTGGTGAGTGTGTCTCTGCTGCTACTGTCATTGTTGTCTCTCATCAGACGCCACTTCCATCCCAGGCTGAAGACTAAGAGTTCTCCTGAAACCCTTCAGTTCTCTAACTCCAGACACAGCCTGCTGAGTCACTGCAGACCCATGAACTCTGTATCTGCCAGGTTCTCAGTCTCTGTCGCATGTGAACAGACATTACCAATCTACTGAGACCTTATCACGTCAACCAATCTAATAAGTCCTCTTTATATTATACATCCAATCTATCAGATCTGTTCCTCTGGAGAATTCTAAGATCCATGAAGCTTTCAGCAACCAAATTTTCTTCCTCTTTATTTAGTGGCCCTTTGTGTGCTCTTTCCTCCTCTGTAGTCCACAGGATGGGCTACAAAATCATAAAAGGCTAATTTGTTTTAACTACCTGGACATCTCTTACCTCTCTAAATGTTTTAATATATGCCAACTATGTCCTTCACCCTGACTCCTCAAAGGACAGGTTGAGATCAGTGGTGGGAGCATCATGCAGGATCCTGAGAGGAATGCAGAGTCTTTGGAACTTAGCAACACTTCTCACCTCAGACTCCACACTTTGGGGCATATTTTTAGTAATTCACATATATTCATTTGAAAGTTGCACAGTCCTGGCTATCAAAATTGGCTGTGCCTTAGAGGAACTAATACGTAGGCTTGAAACTTGATATGTTAAATTACTCTCCTTGTGACCTTTAGAAAACTACTTTGCATCCCTGACTCTCAACATCCTCAACTACTATAAAAACTGTAAAGTGATCCAAGAGTCATTGCAGCAGATTCTTTAGTCTCCCTACAGTTACTAAATCAGACTCTCTCAGAAGGTTATGTTTTTAACAAATTCCCCCAGCTTATCCTTAAGCACACTTTTACTTAATAGTCAGTATAACCAATCAACATAAAGAACAATCTTTTCTGTCTCCTTGTCATTGCCAGTGATATTAGAGTAACACAAAGAAGAGGAACGATATGAATGAATAGTCTCTTGGAAGCTCATGCCATATTTTGCCTTCCTTCTTTAGTCTACTCTCCCTGCGACTGAATTGCGGAAGGAGATCACTTTCTGTGTGACCTTCCGTGATAGGCAACCCAAACATTCTCAACCATTCTACCTGAACAAAACTATGTGGTGTGCAGTGGGTGGGTGTTGTTATCAGTGACTACTCATTGATCTTCTGACTGCGACAGGAATACCAACAAGGATTCCACAGAGATTTAATTTCTCACTTTCTAACTCTCAATATACTTCTTTTCCTAGCCTCTCCATAAAATGTTGAAAATCAGTTTTTGTAGATCAAAGAAAATCTCTTCAGTGGTTCCCCAAAATCTTAAATTAGGGAATAAATGATGGTGATAAGCATTTGGCACTATGCCAACTCTACGGATTACCTGTATCAACCACTACAGATTCAGAAAGTCCCCTCTGTTATCCTAAGAGGCAAATATTGATCTATAGCATTCCATAGGTGAGGATGAGGATTAGATGCATTGTTTGCCCTTTTTTGTTTTTGTTTTTGTTTTTTGCATGTATTTGATTCTGGAATTCAGTTAGCTCAATATTGTCTCAAAGTAGGCAGGCACACACATGTGTGGGTAGGTGTGCACAAATGCATGTGTCCACACACACACACACACACACACACACCTAAGAACTAATAAGTCTAACTTATAATCTATTAAGCATCTTAGTCCATTCATCATTTTCAATTTTACAGTATCATGGAACTTGGTTCATAAAATATTGTTTAGTGCCTTTTCTGTTCTTTGGGGCCGCAGTACACAAGATTAGGGAGAATTACTCAGGCACTAAATGTTGACAGAGCCTCTGAAGACTGGCTCACAACCTTCTTTAGAATGAAGCCTGTGCAAAGCATTATGTTGATGCCGTGTGAGAAACAACAAGATATCTGATGTCAGTCAAGGGCTCTAGAGATTCCCAAAAAGGAAGGTGCTGTGTTTGGCTGAAGGAAACGGATATGGAGAGGATTTTGTTTTAATTTGTTGTTGTTTTGTTTTGTGTTTTGTTTTTTGAGATAGGGTTTCTCTGTGGCTTTTTGAACCTTCCTGGAACTAGCTCTTGTAGACCAAGCTGGCCTGAGACTCACAGAGACTCACCTGCCTCTGCCTACTGAATGCTGGGATTAAAGGCTCCGTGTGCCACCACCACCTAGCTTTATGGAAAGGATCTTACAGTCTTGAGATGGAAGATCAAGCAGCGCAGGAGAAACAACAACTAAACAAAGATGAGGAAATAAGAAGCCCCAGGGTCTATTCAAACAAATTGATTGCTTGCAAACCAGGGGTTATGTTTGAGAAGGCAGAGAGCACAGGGTTTGACAGTGTTATCAAAAGCTTGGACATCAGGCTGGGTACATGTCAGGTATTCAGAAAGTTTCAGAGTCAAAACTTGTGTCTTCTAAGAAAAAACACAAAAGCAAGTGTTATCAAAGATGGCTGCAGACAAACCAAATCCTAAAAACAAGTGAGAGTGGGAAGGGAAGCTGATGACAAAATGCCTTGGGATGTGTGCACATTCCGGAAGACTGAGCATGGGCAGGAAGGAGAGCAGGCACACAACAAAAGGCAGGACAGAGAGGAAGCAACCTGGAATCCTTGACATCAGCAAGAACTGCTTATACATCCCTACTCTCTTGAGTTTCTCAACCTTGTTGAGTAAGCATACTTATTTGTACCAGGATGAGTTAGATTGCAGAGATTCTCTGAGAAGTGGTTGAGTGAATTTATCGAATGCCCCTTTCAAAACCAGGGTCTTTAGACTCAAGTTTTCTTCTCTCCCTAAGTCCTTACTGCTCATAGAATGACTGATACATGCACCATCAGCAGCAAGAACAGGGAAAAGGAAGCTAGAAACTAGACTACCAGGCCTCTTCCCAACCTGCACAATCAGAAGGTGCACCTTGACATGATCAGCAAACATTTGTGTGCACATTGAAGCATTGCCCTGTGTAATCTTTGGAATCTCCCAAACTGTATCCCAGACTTCTTAGCCGGAACTCCTCTACCCTTTGTCTACTGTCTTGAAAAGAGGGAAGAGAAAATATGGCAGCCAGGGAAATATAGCAGTGACTAGAAGAATCCCTGTGACTACAACACAGCAGCACTAATTTTTTTCTTTTTGCTAAAACTGTCACTAAAAAGCATTCTTAAGACAGTTTTTCAAAGTGAGATTCAAAAATGTTTGAAGAAAAATGACTTCCAAAGACAATTCAGTTGGCAGTTTCTCTGCTGTGTTTGTGTGGTTGGGACTGTCTCATTATTTTATTGGCATACCCGTAGTCAAGCTTTTAAAATGATATATAAAGAAAAAAAGGCATTGTGCTGGTGACACTAGTAACTCAATTTTTAAGGCAACAATCGGGACCTGTAGCTGAGAGAAAAGAATCTTTGATTCTGTGGATTAAGGAACAAATTCAGTCCTGAACACCTTTGCATGTGGTCACCATTTAAATCAAAGCCTTTAGGCTCTTGACATCATAAAGCGGCAACATAGTAAAGGATCAAAGGATGGAGAATTCTCTCTGAGAGAGGACGAGTTTGGACACTGACCACACATGTATTCTCCGCATAGCATCAGCTAGAATGGGATGCTGGTAAGCTCATGAGCCAGGAGCTCAGGCAGCAGAAACTGGCATTCTGATTCTGAGCAGAGAAGACAGCAAGGTGATCTCTAAGGTCCGTGCCTGTGAAGGGGCATTAGTGATGAGAAAATGAGAGCTGCAAAACAAACAGCCCCGGATCAACATCTCAGATGTTCATCCACCATGGACTTGTATCTCTCCATAACAGTCTTCGAAATACTTCACAAAATCTGCCTGGAAATACATTCTTGAATTCCTAACCCTGAAAGAAAACAGCGACTACAGGGCATCTTCTAATGTTATTTCAGTACAAATAAGGGACATCTAGGTAGATTTTTTTTAAATGTGCTTGGCTGAATAGTATATTACACAATTAATAAAAATTTATATATTTATTGGTAGTTTCATTATGATAAAGAAGAATCAGGATGATGCCACTTTTTGCCACATCCCCCTGAGTTCTTACATTTAAAGATACATTTTGAATACTTATAAAGCATCCAAAAATAGAAAAAAGATATGTCCCCAAATTTAGTGGAATCAGAAAACACACACACATACATGCACAGATAGCAAAAGTTAACCAAGATAAAAACAAAGAAATATACTGCAGAGATTGGCATTCCAGACTTCAAGAAATATTATAGAGCTATAGTAATAAAACAATATAGTACTGGCCCCACAAAGGACATGTAGTCTAATGGAATAAAATGCACCCAAACACGAGTGCTCATAATTATAGCCATCTAATATTTGATAAAGAGGGAAAATTTAAAAACCTACTGGAGAAAAGAAAGTATCTTCAACAAATTTTCTGGAAACACTGGAAGTTCCCAAACAAAAGAATGAAATTAGAACAATACCTATCATCCGGCACAAAATTAGCTCCAAGTGGATCAAAGACCTCAATTTGAAACCTGAAATTCTGAAACTTCTATAAGAAAACACAGGCAGTGCACTAGAAAGTGTAGGTATAGAAAAGAACTTTATAAATAGAACTTAATTTGTGTAGAAGTTAAGGTCAACAATTGACAAGTGGGACTTCAGAAAACAAAGAAACAACAACAACAACAAAAAAAAACCAACCTCTGTACACCCAAAGAAACAAGCAAGCAGCCAAAAAAGAAGCCCACAGAAAGGGAGAGAATCTTTTCCCCCTGTACATTTGACAAAGGATTAATATTCAGAATATCCAAATAACTTAAAATACAAAGTTTAACTTTAAAAAAATGACTCAAATTAAAATGGGTACGTAGCCTATAGTAGTGTCTGTCCATTGCAAAGGTAGCCTCCTAGATGCAGGGTGAAGACTATACTTATCTGTAGTTACAAGGACAGATGTTTGTAAATTGTTGTTATGGATCATTCTGAGTTAGTAAATGAGTAGCTGTAGATTCTCTTCCACTAATTGTGATTTCACTAGCACCAAGGAGTTAGTTAGGTTTACAGTACAAGACATGCTTTCCTCTTGTTGAATGATTCTTAAGTCCAATTAGAGAGCTTTTGTTTACCACCAAGTTATGCACTTGGAAGATTACCATACTGTCATTATCACTGATGTGATTCTTAGATTGTCATGTCTTGGTAGGGCTGTTGCTGCATCTCTCTTTTCATGGCACCTTCTGGTACCATGAAAGCGGGTCCCCAAAGAAGGGGTATTCATATCAGTTCTAGTTCCTGGGTCTCTGGGCTGCATTTCTGAAGGACACAGTGCCTCTCGTAAGAGAGACTTATGTTCCATCTCTGGGTAGTAACCAAGGCAACAGCAGTAGGAGATTACTACAAAAAGCTAAAACCAATCAAAATGCAGAGTTGTGGAGGCCAGTCGCAATAGATACATTCATAAAACACTCCAGTACCTAAGGTTCAAAGGAAGAAGAAGGAGAAGGAGAAGAAGAAGAAGAGACAAAAGTTTATGAAAGCCAGAGGATCAGGGAGTTTGCTTTGAGCTTGACTTTTCAAGCAATGTCAGAAGATACACCCATAAAGTCTCCTCAACATGAACACCAAAGCATGAGCTGAATAAGTATGATACCAACGAACATGCCAAACTGGGAGAGTAAAAGGTCAGGAGGCCTCAACCCTACACAAAAATCTACAAGCAACTGGAGTAGGGAGAGGAGAGGTAGCATTGCCCACAAAAAAGCACACCAATTGGTTGTCCAGTGCCAAGAGATCATCCCTGAAAACATATGTGTTTTCATATGCAAGTGACATATGGTCTCAACAGGTTATATTTAGGAACATATATGTATATACCAATACATATATGCATGCAGTAACAATGAAAATGAAGCCATGAATTTGAAGGAGAGTGGGGAAATGTGGACAGGTTTAGAGGGAAGAAGGGGAAGGGAGGAATTAAGTTAAATTAAATTAATTAAATTACAACCTTGCAAATAAACAAACAAAAATAAATAGGGGACTACAGACATTTATTAACACAAACAATTATAATAATGGTCATGTTTACCAGCAACATGAGGAAATAGAAGAAAAAGAATATAGTAAAAATACAAATAAATAATAGGCTAGGAATATAAGCAGAATTCTCAATATAAGAAAGAAAAATGGTTAAGAAATACTTCAAAAATTGTAAACTCCATATTTAGCACTTTCATTATCAGTAAGATTGGAATTTGATTTACTATTCGTAGGTGACATTTTGTAAGAACAATTTTTGACAGAAAGAAATTGCTCAATAAATGGAAAATCACAACTGGACTCAATGAAGAGATCAACGGATTGTGGGGAGCTAAGCCCTAATCAATACATCTACATCATATCCCCTGCATCTATAGCTCAGGGAACACTGAGAAAGAGGGCTCAGAAAAATTGTAAGAGCTAGAAAGAAACCACCAAAGATCCTTAAGAACCAAAATAATAGGAAAGACAAAAATTCAAAAGTCCTCTCATTGCATTTTCTGTTTACAAGTTGGATGCTGGCATAAAGACGGATGTATAAGCTGTTGGAGTATAAAAGAATGAAGAGAAAAGCATGTGCATGCATGACCAGCTGAAGATATACACTAAAGACACAGTGAGAAAAGAAAAATCTCTTTAATAAATGCTGTTGGGAAAACTCAATATCCACAAGAATGAAATTATATTCACTCAGAATGGATTCAAGATATAAATTTAAATAAGACCTAAAACTGCAAATTCCTAGAAGAAAATGAAAATCTTCCAAACATTGGTCTTGACAATGATTTCCTGTCAAGACCAATCATTTGACTAAAATCATAGCCAAACAAAACAAAGCTTGTGTGAGTCTGCATCAAATGTGAAAAGCTTCAATAAAGCACAGGAAACAGCCAACAAGTGTAATACCAGCCTATGGGATGTGGGAAAATATGTACAAACTGTGTATCTGGTAGTGGGTTAGTATCCAGGAAACATAAAGGACTTTGACAACATAATAGCTAAAGCAAACAAGCAAAAAAACCTAAAAGATAAATAATAAGAAGCCACTTGTTTGTTTTCCCATCCACCCAGACTCCCTAAATAACCACACAGAAACTGTATTAATTAAATCACTGCTTGACCTATTAGCTCTGTCTTCTTGTTGGCTAGCATTTACATCTTAATTTAACCCATTTCCATTATTTTATATTTTACCACAAGGCTCGTGGCCTACAGTCAAGGTTCCAGCATATCTATCTCTGGTGGTGGCTGCATGGATTCTCACTAACTCCTCCTTCTTTCTCCCAGCATTCAGTTTAGTTTTCCCCACCTACCTCTATTCCCTGCGCAGGCCCAAGAGAGTTTCTTTATTAACCAATGGTGTTCACAGCATACAGAGGAGACTCTCACATCCAAGATAGACAAGACTTGACCAGATTCATCTCCAAAGAAGATACACAAATGGTCAATATCTAAACCAAATACATCTATCATTATTGTGCATGTGGGAAATGTAACACCTCAATGAGATATTGCATCATGCCCACAAAAAATTAATCAATCTTTTTTATAAAACAGAAAATAAATATTGACAACAATGTGAAGATATGAAGCGCTTGAGCATTGTTGGAATGTGTAATAACACAGCTACTACAGAAAACAATATGGAAGCATCTTGTTTGTTTGTTGTTGTTGTTGTTGTTTTCTTCAACTTGACATACTTGAGTTAAGTGGGAAGAGGAACCTTAATTTAGAAACTATCCCCATCAGATTGGCCTATAGGCAAGTCTATGGGATATTGTCTTGATTAAAGATTGATGAGGGAGTTCTCAACCCACATTGGGTAGTGCTATCCCTGGGCAGGTAATCCTAGAATATATAAAAAAGTAAACTGTGCAAGCCAGTAATCAGTGTTACTCCATGGTTTTTGTTTCAGTTCCTGCCTACTGTGCCTTGAGTTCTGCCCTGACTCCCCTTAGGAAGTGTGTGAGTTCCTTCTCAGGCTTGGGGTATAGCCTTAGAATTCAAAGAAGAAAGTCATTCTTTCCTCCTTAAGATGCTTTTGGTCATGATGTTTTGTCATAGCAATAAAAACCCTAACTAAGACAAGAGATTTCTTGAAAGAATTGAAATTATAGTCTTGAGAGATTTATTATCCCGTGTTCATTGCAGTGACATTGTATGTCATTGCCACAGCTAAGAACAACCTACATGCCTAACACTGGAAAACAATAAAGTGAGCAGAGTATAAACATACAAAGAAGATTATTCAACCTTAAAAAGATAAAAAATGTGTTCTGAAGCATGAATGAGTCTTGAGGACACAGCGTTAATTGAAACAATACCACAAGCTCCCACATACATAAGGCACATAAAGCAGTCAATTCAGATTCAAGGAACAGTGGTTGCCAGGATCTGGGAAGAATGGGGATCTAAGAGCTGGTTTCCAAGGATTATAATGTTTCGGTCACATGCAATGAGAAAGGATAAGAGATCTGTTGACAGTTATACTTACAGTGAGCAGTGCCATTATGTATGTTCAAACTACATCTCACATTGTGTTTTGTGCCACATTAAAAACAAAGTAGTCATTTCATATGAAAACTTGAAGTAAAAATCCAATTAGTGGAAGGAATTTTAAAGAGTCTGATCTTTTCCTCTAAACCAGTAGCCAGCCACAATTCAAAACCACATTTGATTTTGTTTTTCAAAGTGTATTCCACAATTTTTCTTGGTAGCTCCCTCCATTATCCTCAGGAAATTTTTCTTTAAAGTTGCCCTAACTCTATCATGAAATATGACTTCTGTTTCCTTGTCCTAAGTCTAAGTGTTTTATTTGGTACTTGTCCATGCCCCTGAGACTTTTTTGTGTGTGCCTTCTCTTCTTGTACCATAAAATTTTTAAAATGGCCCTGGGACTTTATCATGCTGTAAAGGACTGAAGTTCCTTGGTGTTGTCTGGCAGATGGATGATAGCTGGGGCTTCGTAATGAAATAACCACTTCAGCCAGCAAGACAGTTACCTCATCAAATTGCATTTTCTTCCCTAGCCTGCTTTGTTACCTAGCCCTTGTCTTTCAAAATGTCTGGAAGTGAGGTTCAATATTACTTGTATAAGCAACATGTGACCACTTATATTTATGGCTAAATTAATTGCCATCAAATAAATATCTGAATTTCAGTTCCGTAGTCACCAAAGTCACATATCATGTGATCAATGACAACCTGTGGCTAATAGCTATGTTGGAAGATGCAGATAAGCATTTCTATGTCTTTGAAAAGTTGCAATGGGTAGCCCCATTCTATCTTCTGGTCCCACCTTCTCAAATCCTCCCTTTCTATTACCATATCAGAATACCTCGCTCTAAATAAACTCCACTGTCTTGTCTGAAAAATGAGAATACTCCAGAAAGAAGGCTGACACAGAGTTTTTTTGATGTTCCTTTGTGGCACAAGTTTCTCTTTTGTGAATCTACTAAGATCTGACCCCTTGATCAGGAAGATAACTCCATTGTAATAATGTTTCTTTGGAAAAAATATCAAATTTGAATTACATCATCCTAACTCACTGTCTCTGCCAAGAATATAACCTACTTAAGTGCGGGATCTGCTTTCCAGCTCTGTAAATTCCTTCTCGGGTCCAACATGGCAGGTGGTGCTTAAACCATAGCAGTTTCTTCATAGCTCAGCAGGGCTTGAAAACACTGTGATAAGAGAACTGGCTTCTCAAAGAAGGGTCACAGCATGCATATGAGAAGACATCTGGGATGCAGAATATTCATTAAAAAATGCAAGCCACATAGTCTTGAAAGTAATTAATTGGAGAACATAAGTTGGATTTGAACTAAAACCGAACCTCTGATTACACTTAATGTCTTCTCGATGATTAATGTATGAAGTATTTGCTGTTTACTAAACAAAGGATTTGTCTTTTCTTTACCATCTGAAAAATCTTGCTTAAAACACTTATTTTCAGGGATGTGATCATTTCTTTGGCACTTACTGGACTGTTAAATTGAATTCATGCTGTCCTTCCACATTTCCCAGCCTACTCAGGAAGTATGAAAACGGGAAGTGATGAGCAAGGCCTGGACATGTTTCTACATCCACTGTGCTAACATTTATTAATGCCATTCAGCCCTGCACACAGAACGCCACCTGGACCAAGATAAATGGTAAGTGATATCCTTTGATGCCTGGGTAACTACCCTTCCACTTAGTCCTAAACAGAGTACGTTTCCTAACTCGAGAAATTACTCATTTTTATCACGGCTTTATTGAGATCACCGTGTTTTAGCATCACCATGTAAAACAATCAGATATGTTTTGACAAAATTAGACTCCAGTGTAAGATATGCCTCAAGTATCAGCGTTGACTCTAGGCTTTCCTGGGAAGGAAAAATGAATAAAGAAAGAGATGAGTTATTTTCTCTATCTTTTTTTTTTTTTTTCAGTAAACTTCTGGGTTTTCAGTGAGGTCACTTCAGCTTTGTTTTATCATTTGGGGCTTGGTGTATTTGTGCCGTGCGACAACTCAGGAGGTTGTTAGAACAGCCAGAAACAAGCAGTTTTAAATCTTGAGACTTACCAGCCTCCATGAGATAAAAACTAAATAGTATAAATATGGACACTTTTGCTGTTGTTGTTTCATTGGAAGAAGGATAGTAACCCTCAATTTTTTTTTTTTTTAAAGAGTCCATGGTCCAAAAGAGGCTTAATTCCTGACTGATGGATTTGGGATATAATCTACTCATGAAGAAGTTGCTACTTCTGTCACTAGTAGGTATTCTGAGTAGACACATCCTATCAGTTAGAGCTTTATGACAAAGAAGAAGGAGAAGGAGAAGGAGGAGGAGGAGGAGGAGGAGGAGGAGGAGGAGGAGGAGGAGGAGGAGGAGGAGGAGAAATGAGAGGACGAGCAGGAAGAGGAGCAGTGCCAGCAGCAACAGCTGCACCACCACAACCAAGGTGTGAATTCTTAAGTCAAGATCCTGCTATTAGCCCCAGCTTTTAGTCATTGAAAAGTTATCGATAAGCCTTAATGATGGACTATAATTATGATTTGCAATAAGGAAAAGGTATTTGATTTCTATACTCATTTTTGACACACCTCTGAACAGCTTTTCAAGTCTTTGTAATTTTCTAAAAGATGAGGGATGTGTGAGTGCCCTTGGTTATAATATTTGGTATCGTGTTTTTGGTTGTCTACACAACTGCAGAACCAAAGTGAAAGAAATATCTCACTATTCATATAGTGAACAGATGTTCCTGGAAAGAGCCACACCCTACCCTGAGCCTTCTGCAAGGCTGTTTAGAACTTCAGTAATATGGAGAGCATGGAATGTCGTGAGAGCCGAGCCAAATGGTCCAGGCCATCTTTAGCCCCCTGCATCGCCATCTTGTTGCCCTTTTCAGTAAGTGACCAAACACCATTTTAACCTTTAGGTGAATCCTTTGAAATGTTCACACAGACTCCTAGCTTCTGCCAACTAAGCAGCTAAGAATTCAGTCACATAAGACTCATATAGATGTGATATATAGGAGGCCTATAGCTGGGATTTCCCCACCGCTCTATGACTCACATACCCCATGTTTCTATAGACATACTTGATCGGTGTCTATGATTTTCTTCTTCTGTTACCATAAAACATCATGGAACTGCTACAGCATTCGAATATAGAACTGAAGGCACCTAATTAAATCTGTGTTACCAGGCCACGGCCACTCATATTTGTCTTCAGAACAAACTGTCTCTTGTTCCTTTTGAAGTAAGAAGAGTGTTTTTCTGTCAAGAACACCAATCTCTTCCAAGCTCACCTGTATTTATTTTAATGGGGGATTTCCTGGAAAGCTCCCAGGTTGTCATAAGACAGGGGATAGGAACGTTTAGCACTGTTCTCCTGCCTCCCAGAGCCAGGGAACTGAAGGCTGAACTGATTTGATGAATCATTCTTATATCACACCACCTATGTAATAACCCAAAAGGAGGGAGCTCAGAGAAGTTGTTGTGCCATAGAAACACAGAAATGACAGGAGAGTGGCATACTTGGAGAAGGTATGAAAGCTTTCAGCCCCCTTCTCCACGTCTTGCACTACGTATTCCTTTATTTACATATTCCTTAGTTGTATCCTTTATAACAAACTGGTTTAGTACACAATGCAGGTACAGAATAGTGGGGACCTTTCTGACTCTCAACCAGTTGCTCAGAACCACATTAAGCAACCTGGGTTTGTGAGTGGCATCTGAATGGGGCCCCTATTATGAGTTTGAGCCCTTTCCCTGTGGGATCTCATGATATCTCAAAGTAAATAATCTCATAATTTAGTTAAATTATAGGACAGACAATTGGTATCTACAGAGAACTGGAAAATGGTTTGGCACAGAAAACCTACATGTGTGGTACCAGAAGTTGAAGTAAAGCCATTTTACTATAGTTGGTCAATAGGAGAATGCAACTTTGTCTTAGATGCTATAGGCCATGCTAGATGCTCAATTCTCAGCCAACCGGCACACACTCTTCCATCTAGTCTTAATAGTCTTCAGATAGGTCTAAAGCACTCTAAGATAAAGAAACTGAAGCCCATCCCAGATAATTAATCTGCTCAAAAGAACAATACTAATGTAGTCCAGTACCAAACTTAAAGCTTGTGCACTGAATCAAATAGTTTGCAAGTCAACATTGCCCAGCTAGGAACATCTTTCCAGAACCCAGTAATTCTACTGAGAATTGGTAAGAATTCAATTTTCCTGCCATCCTGCCAAAGACAGAAAAGGTGGCACAACTCACCCCCCCCCCTTTTTCAGCAGAATGAAGCATGACTAATTTTAGAAGTTGAGTGAGGAAGGATTGAGGTACTTGATGGTAGACATTCAACACAAGTGACTTTCATTAACAACAACGGGGGAGGGGAACAGCTTCTGAGAGCAGCAAAGCAGCACCCTCCATTTTCCTTGTGCTTCTCAGCTGGATTGCCCATTTAAGAAGCTTAGCCCACCTGGTTACATTTATCAATCCTCTAAGTAAAAACTTAAAAAAAAAAATCCAGGAGTGATCTCTAACTAGTAAAAAGTGAGACATATCATTTCAGAAGGAACAGAGAAGAAGCCATCTGAAGGCCACTGTCAACTATTTGAGAGGATGCTGTCTGGAACAGTGAGTTTTCCACAATTCATGAAATTTACTTAACCCCAGCAAACCTTTTCTGACTCCTGCTCTCCTCAAGACTTGTACAAAATGCTGAAGGAAAGGCAAAGACACATGGAGAGAGATGGGTGCCCATCAGAGGTCCGCGGATCATGGGTAGAACATGTACACACTAGGTCTGAACAAGCTGACAGACATTAGCTGCACTGGAAAACCAACTTTCAGACAATGTTTCAGAGAGGTTCAGGAGAACCACAGTGATTCTCGAGATGGGAAGAAGCAAGGATGAGGGAGGCAGCGAGAGCCCAGGCTCTCCTGATGAGAAAACAGTAAGATGCTGGTAAGGGCAAAAACACAGCAGCAGAGGAAAGGGTGTGTCTGAAAAGAGGAGAGGAGAGAAGGGAGGGGAGAGAAGGGGAGGGGAGAAGAGACAGAAGAGAAGAGGAGAGGAGAGGAGAGGAGAGGAGAGGAGAGGAGAGGAGAGGAGAGGAGAGGAGAGGAGAAGAGAAGAGAAGAGAAGAGAAGAGAAGAGAAGAGAAGAGAAGAGAAGAGAAGAGAAGAGAAGAGAAGAGAAGAGAAGAGAAGAGAAGAGAAGAGAAGAGAAGAGAAGAGGCTGGGAAGACAGGAAACAGTGGCCATGGAGAGTTAAGGATAGAAAGGCAGTATGCTTGGCAAAGCGGGCTGATACTTAGGGTGCCGATTTATTTATCTCTGACAGGTCTGTCTCATGGACTCTGTAGTCAAAAGAAGCAACTCTAGGAAGAACGGGGAACGTCTCAGACCAGCAGGAGCTCCCATCTCACTTGGGACTGACTGTATCTCAATAGGCAGTTTTTCAAAATCCTCTGGTATGTCACAGGTACAGGAAGCACTGAGAAGCATTGCTATCAACAGGGTAGAGCCATTGAAGACTTCCAGGGAAGAGGATGCAGCAATTCCTCCTTATCAGTTTCACTTCTGAGTTTTATTTGCTCCTGCCCCCAAAAAAATGTGGTCTGAAAAGTTGGTGTGGAAATTTTCAGATATAAGCAATTCCTGAGTTTTAAGTTATGTGACATTCTTAATACTGTGGTGATATCTCTTGATATCCTGTATCCTGCTTGGGACAGGAATCACTTTGATCCAGATTATTCACACTGCATAAGCTACTGGCCCGTCAACAGCTATCTTATCTCAGTTACCAAAGTAATTCCTCAGTACCAAGGCCCAAATGTTCACCTCGTCTTTACACACCCATAATCACAGAGCAGAAGAGTGGTAATTCCAGCATTTCTGATATGGCAGGGAGGAGCCAGGAAACATTTCCTTAAAGTGAAAGGTGAAGGGATCATGGGATATTTTAAAGAGACCACATTCATTTAATGCCTATTGCGGTATAGTGTTAGAACAGCTTTACTTCATTGTTAGCTACCACGGTGATAGCCTACTGAGCTTAACTGTAAGTTAAGCATTTGTGTATATGTAGGAAATGCAGGGCATACAGCGTTCAGTGAGATCCACAGTTGCAAGTGTCTATTAGAGGTTTGGAACCTTCCCTCCTTTCTTAGAGGGGACTATGCGATAATCTCTTCTTATCTGTGCTTGGGGCACATAAACTTGTGACACACGTTACAGGGCACAGAAGATGGCCACTTGATAAGCAGTTTCTCTGTGACCTAAATCTTTTACTGAAACATGCTCATCTTTTGAAATGATAATTATTAAATGATATTTCAGTCACTGCTGCGTCATTTTTGACTTTGGGGTAGTTAGAATATGAATCCCCTTAATGCAACCTATTTGCTGAAAGCAAAACCAGATTGCTGCCAAAAATAACTGTAAGTCACTATCTGGAATCTATGTAAACAGGTTGAAATTTGCAGAATTGTTTGAAATCTGGAAGCCCTAGACCCTGTGATACGGGGTGATAAGATTAATCAGACAGGCTCAGTGGCCTCATTCCAGAAAAGTCTCTAACAAGCCTTATGCCCTCCCCCACTCCCCGAACACCCATTTTGAGATAGCCAGGATAATTTTCTTCATTTCCTGCCCAGGCAGCTGTGGAATGTTGTAATTCATTGTCAGACAGCTGCAGCCATCCTCCTTAGGAAGGGATACATCTTGTCAAGGATACAGTTATTCTCAATTTTTGAGTTTATTTTTTACACGGCCATGTACCCGCCAGATGTAGAAATTGTCTAGCTCGAGAGACCTCAAAGGGAAGCCGAGTCGAACATGTGCGTCCCTGCTTGGGGGTCAGTGCTACAAATACCCTCACCAGGTCGCCTGTAATCTTCTCTGCTCCGGCAAACAGCCCAACCCACTCCTTCTGGAAAATCCTCTGGACTCCTGGAAATCACTCCTTCCTCGCGGAGTCAACTTTAACCCTCTCCTGCAAGCAGATAAGAAAATGCATCTTGCAAGTGAAGAGGAGCCAACTGTAATCCTCAATTATCTCCCCTCTCCACATCCACCCAACAGCCCTGCTAACTTCTGATCTTTACTAGAAAGCTGCGGCAAGAGAGTAGAAGCAAAAGCGGAACTGAAAGATTAAAATCGCTCTGTGTCAAAGTAAAAAGCAGACTATGGGGTGGGAGGCCTGAAGGGAGTGGGGAGTGAGAACGAGAGCGGGTAACAGAATACATCGGGAAAGCCAAAGTGGGACGGCTGGGGAAATATTAGCACGAGGGGGCGTGGGGCAGTAAGGGAGGGATAGAGGAAGGGAACTAATGAATACACCGACATATATGTGTGAGGATATGGGGAAGAAATCTTTTTCTTTTCAAGCTAAGCAAAATAATTATGATGTACGACAAGGGACAGATAGAGACAGCCACATAAAAATAGAAATTTCCCTCCGATAACAATAGACATGACTTGGAAAACTCCTGGGATCGGAGACACTCTGAGTCAAGAGAAGTGCCTTGGGAGGACTAAGACATTAACAGACTGAGGAAATGACTGTTAGGTCAAGGGACACTTATTTCAGTCCCAAGGCCTGTAATTTAAATACCATGAGTCACAAACTGTAAAATTATGAATGAAAAATCTCTACTCAGGACTTCCTTTGTTTTCCACAGAACTTGATAATCTGGTACTATTTCAACTTTTTTAGGTATCTTAGAGTCAGAGAAATGGATCCAGAAACAATTATTCTCTAGTTCCTTTCAAGAAATTAGTGTTTAATAGTTATTTAGAGAGCTCCTCCCAATGAAACTTCATTTTTCCCCATTTCTATTTCAGAATATCTAATACTGAGTAAGTTTAGACAAATGCAAACCAAGCTATTCCAGAAGTCCATACAACCACTCATGAGACTCTAGTCCGTGAAACCGAAAGGGACAGAGGCTGTCCACGAGCAGAGATAGCAAGTTGAAATAATAAAAAAGGATCATCAACAAACTCTGAGAAACTATGAGTACCCGATGCCTCCCTAGCACCTTGCTGGGCAGAGGCTGCAACAGGGCAAATCCTGAAGACAAAAATCCCTTCTCACAAAGCTTAAGGCAATGAAAAGACAATTGCCGTATCATTTATCAATATTACTGCAACACTAGATCCAGAAAAAGGTCTCTAGATTAACTCGGGAGACGCAATTCTCCAAGAGTTCATTGTCCTTAGAAATCACGTCTTTTTCCCCAGCGCTGTGCATGGAACCCAGTGCTGTGCATGGTGCACCAGTGCCTTGTCCATGCTAGGTAAGTGCTTTGCCACACAGCTGCATCCCTGGCTCTTGTTTTGCTGTTGCTTGTTCTAGGGTTTTTATTTTATTTTATTTATTTGGTACCACTTGGTACCTCAGCCTTGAACTCAGGTTCTTCCTTCCACCTCCTGAATACTGAGTCTCAGTACTCAGACTGAATACTGTAGGCATGGCCTTTCATACCTGGCTAGGTATTAATTCTGATGAATTTTTAAAATAAATCAACCTGGATATGCACAGGCAGGGTGGACCAGTTCTAAAAGAGTTTATAGCTTGGCTAAAGAATGTGTAGACTATCATCACTGCATGTGAGAACAAAAGACTTGCTGATTCTTTTTATTTTGTTTTGAAAACGTAGCTATT
Source organism: Chionomys nivalis (assembly GCF_950005125.1). Taxonomy (NCBI): domain Eukaryota; kingdom Metazoa; phylum Chordata; class Mammalia; order Rodentia; family Cricetidae; genus Chionomys; species Chionomys nivalis. The sequence goes on along the minus strand of NC_080097.1, from coordinate 29,557,284 downwards.
GTAAAACATGGTAGCATAATAATAAGAAAAAGAATTAAGTAGGGCAGTTGTGGACATGCTCAGGATATCCTGGCACCTTCAGAGAATGTTGAATCCTGTAGTCTGGGTGACCTCTGTTGGCATAGTCAGGAATTAATTATAGGTGGTCTGCAGGTTTATGAGCGGAAAGGTCTGTGTCACCATCCAGTAGATGAGAACAAGAGCTAGATGACCTAAGTTGGAATCCCAACTCTCCTGTTAGCAGATATCTTAAGTTCCACTCAAGCTCTCTGTACCAAGATTCCCTATATGGGAAATGGGGCTGACAACTATACCCACCCCACAGTGTTCCCCTAAGAGTAAATGAGCTAACACTGCAAGGGCTACACTAGGTGAAAGCCGGGGCCATGTGAACAGCTGGTCAATAAATGGCTATAAAACAAGGAAGACACATCATAATTTGTCTCAGGTAATGATCACTTTTTCTATGAGCAAGATGGTGCTCCTATAAGGGAGGATACCATCCCTCTGAAGAAACCTCACTCCCAACCAACAAAGCCATCTTGACTATATACAAATCAAACAAGTCTGAAGACGTCTCTCCAGACAGGTCACTTTGAGCGGCATACATGCCCCCAAGGTTCTTGCCATGATAAAGCCCAGCCCGCGCTCTTGAATTAATAACAGATATTCACAAAAGTAAGAGGCAGTCTCTTATGAAGGGATTAGAGATCCTAAAATCTGACAGCAAATTAGCATTGTACTCAAGCCATATCACTATATATGTTTCTTCACTCAAAAGAAATCTGAATTTAATTACATTAATTGGATTTTTTTGTCTTACTTAAGATTATATAATTAGCTGGAGCAAATCTCTGCTTTCCCAATTGTTCTCCACAAAAGTTCACAAAAAAAATAAGAATCACTGTTTCTCTGGACCATTTTTTTTTTAAATTACACTTAGGCGTATTCACTGCCCCTAGACTGACAGACTTTGACAAAACTAATTTCCCATCCTCTTATCAGAGGTCGGTACTAAGGCAGCAGCCACATGGAAACTATTTATAAGTTACACAGGGCAATGAAATGCCAGAAAGTAAAATTGGCTGCCTTTTAGATTTTCTACAGACATTCTACATCCCAGAGAGACTGCTGTTCCAAAATTTTCATAATTAGTCATTTTCTTAAGCGGTGACAAAAATAAAGAACAAAAGCTTCCATGAGAGGATATTAGGATTGCTGTACCCTACTTTGTCAGGCATCTTAATAAATGTCCCGCCAAAGAGGGTCAGGAGCAGATATCCTGCCACCCTCACTGCAGACAAAAACTCTCCTGATAGGCGCTTGAGTCTCTGACCTGCAAATTAACATGCCCCGTTCGTCCAGATGGCCATTCTCCAGCGTGTGGGCTGACAGTCATGTCAAACAAGGGGGAGTTCTTGACCACTCGCCACATTTTCAATTGTGAGTAGAATCAGGATCTGAAGCCATGTCTCTGAAGATCCGATGCAATGACATGAACTTGGTCCCCTAATAAATCACAGCCAGAGTGAACGTTCAGAGGAGTGGATGCAGTACGATTCTGCCGGCAGGATGAATTACAGGCGACTCATGTGTCCCTTTTTGCCTTGGCATCGAACTTGGAATGAACTTTAATCAGTTCCTAAAACTCCACGTTTACCCACTGCTTAAAGGCATTGTGGTTGCAGTTGTTCTTTAGGGAAATCATCATACAAATGGCCTCAGGAGAAAATTACGTATTTTATATTTAATATAAGGGGCAAAGTTAAGAGCAAAAGCCATAGCATTATCCAGGAATTACTAGTGAAGAAAGTACAAAAATTACACATCAAGTCAGTGTTGAAAGAATGAGAATGACATGTCAAGTCATTTTGTTTGAAGTATTTTTAACATCTTATGTTTTGTATCTAGAAATGTCGAAAATAAGTAATAATGCTTGAAAATTATGATTTACCTCATGAATTCAGCTTTGGTAGAACAGGTGGTACTTAAGAAAGCATCACCAGTGAAAATCAAAACATCATAGAAATATTGATGTATTACTTCTGTGCTCTTCTTAGCGAGTTTTAAGCGGGCCAAATGGTATAAATTCAGCATTTAAACTTTTAAAAATACAAATATTCTTTTTTTGATGCTTAATGCAAAGGTGTGTGCTCATGAAGAAAAATCAATTTGTCAAAATGGGGTGTACATGACAGCTTCCACTCCCCCACTTGCCTGTGTAAAAGAAAATGGGGACAATGCATACCGCTGAATGGAGTAAGTAACATTTAAGAGCTGAGATTGGCTTTTTTCTGTTTGTTTTCTCATTTACCACCTTAGTTGTATTTATTATTAACTTTTTATTTCAAATACTACATATATGAATAAGCCTTCCCTACATATTTAAAATCAAACCGTATAAATTTCTTGCAAAGAGGCAAAACTGTTCACCTATTCGAAGAATCTCTTACACCCTTTCTCAAAGGGATGCACCAAAGACCAAATGAGGAGACAAAATGTCTTTTATGGATAATATTTCATATGGATGATGATTTTTTTCACATGTTCTAACTGATTTATTTATTTATTTATCTTTGACATGACTTTATTTACTCAATCTGATCTCAAACACTACTACAGCCTATATAGACCCTCACACACTGTTAATGAGAGACTTCAATACCCCACTTTCACCAATGGACAGGTCACCAGACAAAAACTAAACAGAGAAACACTGGAGCTCACAGACACATTGTAAACAAAATGAATCTAACAGATATTGGCAAAGCATTTTACCCAAACACAAAAGAATATACCTTCTTCTCAGTAACTCATGGAATTTTTTCCAAAACTGAGCACATCCTCAGACACAAAGCAAGTCTCATCAGATATAAGAAAATTGAAATAACTTCCTGCATCCTATCTGAGCACCACAGATTAAAGGCGGATGCCAACAACAACAGAAATGAAAGAAAGTTTACAAATTCATGGAAACTATGAAATGAATGAATGAAAAATGGGTCAAGACAGAAATAAGAAAGGAATTAAAGACTTTCTAGAATACAATGAAAATGAATACACAGCATGCACAAACTTAGGTGACAATGAAAGTGGTGTTAAGGGGGAAGCTCATTCACACTTAGTGCCTGTGTAAAAGAAAATGGGGAAATCTTGTACGAGCAACTTCACAACATACCTGAAAGCTCTAGAACAAAAAGAAATGAGCATACCCAAGAAGAGTAGAAGGCAGGAAATAATCACACTGAGGGCTGAAATCAATAAAATAGAAACAAAGAGGACAATAGAAAGATAAATGAAGCAAAGACAAAATTGTACAAATTAACTAAAAGATGGAGAGAGATATCCAAATTAACAAAATCTGAAACAAAAAGGAAGACATAACAACGGGCAACAAAGAAATCCAAAAAATTATCAGGTCATACTTTAAAAACATGTACTCCACCAAATTGGAAAATCTTGAAGAAATGGATAATTTTCCTCATAGATACCACTTACTAAAGTTAAATCAAGATCCAACAAAGAATTTAAATAGACCTATGAGTCCTAGTGAAATAAAAGTAGTCAATAAAAGTCTCCCAACCATAAACAGCCCAGGGCAAGAGAGTTAGTGCAGAATTCTAACAGACTTTCAAAGAAGAGTTGATGCCAGTTACCCTGGCACCCAAACCACACAACGATACAATGAAGAAAGAAAATTAGAGACCAATATCCCTCATGAACATAGATACAGAAATGCTCAATAAAATACTCACAAATATAAAAAAGATGATCCACCATCATAAAGGAAGCTTCATTCCAGAGATGCAGGATGGTTCAATATACAAAGTCCAGTCAGTGTAACACACCATATAAACAAACTGAAAGTTAAAAATGACTTGATTATCTCATTAGACTCAGAAAAGGCCTTTGACAAAATTCAATACCCCTTCATGATAAAAGTCCTGGAGAGATTAGAGATACAAAAGAAAAACATAAATACAATAACGGCAATTTATAGGACGGCTATAGCCAACATCAAATTAAATGGAAAAAATTCCACTAAAATCAGGAACAAAACAAAATTGTCCACTTTCTTGACATCTATTCCATATAGTATTTGAAGTTTCCACTGGAACAAAAGGATAACTGAAGGAGATCAAGGGGTTACAAAGTGGAAAGGAAGAAGTCAAAGTAGTACTATCCACAGATGATATGATAATAAACATAAATGACCCTAAAAATTCCACTAGGGAACTCCTACAGCAAATAAAATCTTTAGGGAAATGTCTATATACAAAATTAACTCAAAAAAATTAGTAGTCCTCTCTACACAAATGCCAAATGGACTGAAAAAGAAATTAGAGAACAACACCTTTGACAGTCACCTCAAATATTATAAAAATATCTTGAGCGTAATTCTCAGCAAGCAAGTGAAAGACTTCTAAGATTAAAAAACAAAACAAATACCTTAGAGTCTTTGGAGAACGAAATTGAAGGAGGTATCAGAGAATGGAAAATCTCCCAAGCTCATGTATTAGTAAGATTAACATAGTCAAAAATGGCCAAGCTACCAAAAGCAATCTATAGATTCAGTACAATACACAAAAATAATTTCCACAAAATTCTTTATAGACCTTGAAAAAAACAACTCTCAACAATCCTAAACAATAATGGAACTTCCAGCAGAGTCATCATCCCTGATTTCACATTATACTACAGAGCTATAACTGGGTTTGGTTGTTATCTCAGAATTCTGTTCTTTTCTAGTGAGAGACCTAAAGGGAGCGCATCTGGAGAGGAAAGGAGTTGGAAAGAATCTGGAAGGAGTGGAGGGAAGGGAAATTATAATTGGGATTATACTACATGAGAAAAGAACCTATTTTCAATAAATAGATAAATGATAATGACCTCAATAATAGAAATAATAATAGTAAAATATTCATATCATTTTAATGACTTTGTAAGGCAATGGAAGAAATTATTGTTCCACTGAAAGAAATACCAAAATGATCCTCAAAGTGCAATTATTCTGGATGTAAGCCGAAGCAATTTAGGGATTTTAGTTAAATATGAAGTGTAACAGAATCATGAAGCAAAACCTCCGCGGCCCAGTGTGTATCTCCAGCTGCCTATGCACAACACAGACTCTGAAACGCCATAGATAGTGTTCCAAATGCTTCATTTCTCATTTTCATTTGGACTGATGTGCAGTAAAAGAATAAGATATGCCTGAAACTGAATTCATGAACCATTTATCAGCTGCCTTCCCTGTAGAAGATAGTATTTCAGCAAAGAGCTTGAGACTTTCATGATATTTAACTGCAAGTGGCTCCAGGGATAACCCACAATCATGTCTCTATTGTTTCCCCACTTAAATAGAATGGATTTGGAAGAGATATTGTATTAGTCAACTGTTGCTGTGTAATAAGCAACTCCAAAACAATTTTCACTTATTCTCACGTGTGTGTGTGTAGCTGGCAAGCTCAGAGTCAGTTGGTCTGGGTGAGCTGAGCTGAGCTGGGCTCAGCTCCAAGGGTCAGAGTGGTTTAAGGCTGGTCATGTGTCTTTTACCTTCTTGGATGAAAATATTGTTTGGAGCTTGCTCCTCTGACAAATAGCACATGTGCAGGAGGGCAAGGGCATTGTGCAGGCTCATCTCAGGTCCCTGTGCCATCACCCGACTAGCAAAAGCAAGCCACCTGCCTGAGACTGAAGTCAAACAATCAAGTAATGCTCTCTCACTAATGAGAGGGACCACAGAGTCACCCAGCAGGCTACACGGCCTGTTGGGAAGTCCTGATGGTCAGAGGTTGCAATCTCCCAGAGTCTGGCAGTTTTCTCTAAGCTTGGCAACATGGGGGACTCCCTCCCACACAGTGAGGGTTTCATGTTCTCTCCCTGCTTTTATTTGGAGAATGGTCCTAGACACAGATACCTTATCTCTAGCATAACCCTTGGCATAGTTTTCGGCTAGAAACTCCCCACCCCCGCATATATGGTAATTAAAACTTGTACTATAGAACCTTTGCTTTGCTATAGAACCCTGCTGCCACATACAATACCTTGTGATAGGTTAGCGTTTGTCCCCAGGCTCCCTAATCCTATATATTTTCCATACTCTGAAATAAAGCTGAGCTGATTCACTGAAGTCACCTCCCAGAGGGCTATCTCCACCATACCCACAGCTGTCAGAACACTGTTCCCCACTTAGGCTCCCTTCACCCTCATGGACCAATGCACCAATGATCTCAAGGAAGAAACAGAGCCACACTTTCTATAAAATGGCTAGGTCTATATATGTGTACCTAAACTAGATTAACTATCATAACACGGTTGAGTGACATGTACCATCCTTTAAAAATCAAAACTAATTATTCTCTAAGATTTCAAAAGTATCACCTATGATCTGGTCACTACAAATTTCTCTACTAACCCTAATTTTATAACAGTGAATTTCAACTAAGGCTCTTTACCCATGTCTGCATATAAGGACCATAGAGAATCCCATGTAAAGGAAAACTGGTCAAAATTAATCCCCACACTCCTTCATTGTACCTGTCTAATGCCTATCATTTAATACATTCTTGAGAGAGAAGCCTCAGTTGCTGCTGAGACTGCTGTTCTGTGCAATCTTTACTGCTCAAATTCCACCCAAGCTTTCCTCTGCTTGATGGTTTACTCTGAGCCAGAGGTCCAAGCTTCTACTCCTCATGCTTGCCGACTGTTTAGTATAGTGATTGTTTGGGGCCCAGGGCTACCTAACATGTCAGGAAAGAATGCCAGATTGTGTCAAGTCCCAGTCACTGCACAGATCCTCCACGCAGTTAAAGACTGAAAAATGCAACTGTTTCAGGCATTTCTTTAGTCCTCCAAGCCTTTAATAATCATAATAACCATAATTAATGAAAATATCCTTTATTAAATGCTTACTACTGCCAGGCACTGTGATTAACTGTATCCACACCCTTGATGGGGATAATTGATCCTTATATCCATTAAATGACTAGAAATTGGACCTGTTTTATAGGTAGCAAATCAGGGACTCAAATTAACTACTTATAATATAAAATGGTTATGCAGCTGTAAACCCAATAGATACCTGAGTTATTACTACAGTTTTGGGAATGGCCCTTTGGTATAGGAAGTCCTTCTGTCTATGTGTTGCTTTCACTGATTAATAAAGGAAATGTTTTAGGTTTATAGCAGAGCTGTAAGGGAACAGAGCTAGGTGAAGAAAACTAAATGAAATTCTGGTAGGAAGAAGGCAGAGTCAGACACCATGGAGCTGCCGGAGTCAGACATGCCAAATCTTTGCTGGTAAGCCACTGCCAAGTGGTGATATACAGATTAATATAAATGAGTTAAATTAATATAAGAGTTAGCCAATAAGAAGCTAGAGCTAATGGGCCAAGCAGTGTTTTAATTAATACAGGTCCTGTGTGATTATTTCATCGCTGGGCAGCCGGGAATGAACTAGTGTCTCCTCCTACAGGCCCTTTGACATGTATGTGAGTTGTCTAAAGATGACTTCTTTGTTGATATTTTTATTTGATATATTAAAAGACTAAATGTAAGCATTTCAAATCACCTAAAACATTTGAAGACTGAGATTTCTCTATCTTTCAATAAAGAATTATTAACTCATGAGACCTGTGATCCCAGATTCTCAGGAGGCTGAGTCAGGAGGATCACAAGCTCAATGCCTTCCTAGGAACCATGGTAATATCCTGTCTCAAAATAAAAAGTATCATAAAAGGTCTGGAGATTGACTTTGGTGAAAAGTACTTATTTCAAAAATGTGAGATCCTTGGTTTGATTCTCAATATCTGCGAAAAAAGGAAAAAAGAAAATTCTGACTCCCAAGTGCTTTGGAGTATAATAGATCATCCACTATGTAAGAACAAAGGAAATCAAATTTTTAGGAGAGCTAGAAGTCCCTCTACAAAAAGTGGAATTTTCCCAGTATGAATATGTTAGAAGAAAGCAACTAGGAAGAAGGTTGTGAATGAGTAAAGACTTTTCAAAATGGTAGTCACTGTGGGAGCCCACAGTTTGGGATCTGTTCCATCTTGACTAAAGGTCAGAGAGTTCAAACCTATTCTTGCTCCTCAAGGACAAATAACAGGATGCTTGGCCACAGGTGTGGCTACTGGATGTCTTGCTACTCAAAGACCAGACAACAGGATGTTTGACTTAGGGCATGGCTACTAGGTGTTTTGAGATGTAAGGAGGTAATTACTCTTGTTTGTTCCATGTATCATGGGAGGGAACGCTTTTGCCCTCCCCTTTTGATTGGGGTTTCTAAAGACTATGAGTAATAAACTCAGGGCTTCTTGTTATAGTATTCACTGGAAGCCCTCCCAACTCTACCTTCTATCTCTTGTTTATTTCTTTCCTCAATCCACACTCTCCTTCTCAGGAATGTGCAAACAAGTCAAGCCAGACTCAACAACTCACATCTAAGCATGTCAACTTAAAAACATCTGAGGAGTAAGAGGGAAAGGCCTATGTACAAATATCAGAGAGCAAGGACTCAAAGCAGCAACTTTGGATGAACTCCAATTCCTCGTCTAAGTGCCCTTTTTACCTTTGATAAATTACTTAATTCTGTGTTACTCACCCACTACTCAGTTTTCTTTTCTGTACAATATGGAATTGGCATATCCCATTATGAGATCCTGCAGGTTAAAAGGAATGCTACCCTCTAAAGAATTAGAACAGTTTCAAGCAGAAGTGTATGTTTAGTGGGTGTCATTCCTTATTAGTTATTCAATATTGGAGTCTGGAGTTGAGTGGAATTGTCATTTCACAACCAAAATATACCCACACCCTGTGTGAACCCAGTGGTGCCTCCTAGAGGGACACAGAAGGAACTTATTTCCAAAAAGAATGAACCATCAGTCTGTGAACTCCTAGGTGGAGCAGCTCCTGACCATGGTTCAAACTGACCTTTCCTTTCTAAAATCCCCTTAGAAACACTGACATCTTAAAAACAGAAAGTCTGTTGAACTCAGAACCAAAATGACTAACAACTAGAATCCCAGAACCCCCTTTTCTAGGACCCCAATTCTATTTTACTTAATTCCTTCACGTGTAACAAAACAACCACCATCTTATAGTGCATTATGAAAGTTAAATGATATGAACATACAGGAAGAGCTAGCCCAGTGCCTGACACACAGTAGGTAGTTTTTAAGTAGTTTTTTCTTGAAGATAAGATTGTCCCCCCTTGCCCCCCTCATAAGCACTATTAGATGACTAACAGCTTAGCAGAAAAAGCAAAAGGGAGTTGGGGAATTAGTTCTCTCCCTATTTCACTGTTGCCCTTACCAAATCCTCTCATTCATTCCTGCCTCACATGTTTGCTTTTTATCAGGTAGACGGGTCAGAAAGCATGACTCCAGTATAGGAGTACGGTGAGGATTATAGTAATCACTACTAATAGCTAGCTTCAAATATATAAGAAAATTGACTCCTGGTCAATTTCAAGAGGCTCAGTCTCTGGAAAACTGAATCTTAATTATTTCTGCGTGTCAGGAGGCGATCAGCTCCATGGTAGTCATTAAATTCATTTAAGGTCTCATGACAGAAGGAGACTTTCCAGACGGACTCCTGCATCATTAAATAAGCACCTATGTAGTATCACCAGAGGTAAAAGACTGAAATCGTAAGGAAAAGAAGAGCAAAGGCACCGGCATAAAAATTAATCATATCAAGCCTATCAGTAGATAGAGATCCACAACCTTTACCATCCCCTGTTGACTACATCATGAAGGTAATGAGGGAATCAACTGCAGAGGCCAACAATGGACAGACCACCAAGCTAGAAACAAAGCTTCCTTAAAGCTCCCTGAAGAGGCCACAGCTAACTCTCCGCAGGACAGCTAATTTCTCACACCAATCAATCCACTGCAAGAAATGCTGAGGAGTAGAAAACAAATCCCCGCTGCACGCCTGCTCTCCTGTCTTTCCCCAGATTCTAAATCTTGACACTGAACACGATTTGCAAGCCCAGGCAATCTCGGGGACTCTGTGTGTTTCCTCTACCATCACCCTCTGTTCCTTAGATCCTAGAGGGATGCTTCAATCAGACAGGAAATGTGACCCAGAAGTGCTGCAGCCCATCTGTGGCTTTTTGCAGGAAGGACAGCATTGCTGAGTCTCCTCTGCTTGAACTCACACATCCCATCTCCTGAGAAAGTTTTAAGCAGGCCTGACTTATGCAGAGTCCTTTGCTCTCTGGACCAGTTCAGGAAACAATAGTCTCCAGTGACACAATGGCTGTAAACTGCTGAGTAGTATGTGCTGGACCCTGAATCACACGCCTTTCAGGATAGAGGCATGATATGGGTATTTCTTCATCATAGATGTTGGGATCATGTTCTTTGTTTCTAACTGATAGGATTAGTCCTGATCCAAATCATACCATGACAATCTATTTAGAGGCCACATACTGGCCAATAGAGTGATAATAATGTAATCACATTAACATTAAGGGACTTAGAGCTTTTCCTTTAGAATAAAATACTGGTAAAATATTTTTAAAATAGTAAGTTGAAAATATGTGCATATATCTATGTCAAACTGGGCTTTATCTGTGTAAACTCATATGAAAACATATCTATAGGAACTAATAATCATTAATTCACTTTCATCATCAATAATTCATTTACTTTTTTATTGAAATGGGACTTAATAAAGTCAGAGATGCTGAAAGATGAGATCTTTGTATTCAAACTGATAGCAAGAAGCCTGAATGAACTCAGAGATACCTCTGGCCAGGAAGAAAAATGCTGTCCCTATGCTCAGTATAGAATTACTGGCTTCGCATCCCAACCCTAGGCGATCTTTGCACACAAGTTTGTAGAACTAACAGGGTCTGCAGTTTAGATGCCACTTGTGATATTTCTACCGCTGATCAAAAGCACAGGTCACCATAAACAGCAGCTTTAAAGGTACCCATGGCACCTTCCACAGCTGAGACAGGGATGCTATCATGACCTATTGTTTACTAACAAAACCTGTCCTGAAGGTAAGGCATTGAAAATGTGCTCTCTACCTCATATTTGTGGTTATTCAAGTAGAAGCCAAAGGTTTCCTCTCAGTGGCCTAAAACCAAGTGAAAAGATAAACAGACATCCCTCGTAGTCTGGTCCCTTTACTGGTGGAAGATTATGAATGTGAAGTAGATGTTTTCGACTCCTTCACTCAGGAGCAAAACACATCTATGTCCCTGTGGGTTTGGGATTTGGACACACGTCTCAAAACTTTAGCACATGAGACACTCTGATACAGAAGCCTTCACCATGTGGTCATGACCACGGATTATAATCAACATAATAAACTAACAGGTATGCCCTTTACATGAACAGAATAAGGTCTGTTTTCAAATGAAGATTCATGGTCATTCATCTGCCCAAGCAAAACTAACTAGTCATCACCGGGAAAGAAATTAGAACACATGCACATAATTTCTTCTGGATCATCTCTCTGTCTGCTCCTCACTCTCCCATTGTCTCTCTTCCATTGTCTACAATGCCAGCAAGTAAACACCATTGCTGAAGCAAGAACAAAAGCAAACAGAAACATATATTTATGTAAACTTGTATTGATTCAACTAGGAAGGAACTCCACAGCTTTCAACTCCCAAGTCACAAATCATTATGATCAGAAATGCTGATATGTCTGGAATACATGAGAGTGTCCCCTTGCTGTCAGAGCACAGGCCCATTGTGAGCTATAGTTAATCTGGGAAGCATTAAAAATAGTTTTCAGCCTCCCGCTTTATCCTGTGCTATTTTGGGAAAGGGAGGACACAATGGCCATGCGTCCTGGCTCGAGTATTCAGCTCCACATTCAGTCGCATTTGGAAAAATCCAAGGGAGGCCACATCACCTCTCCAAATATGAGAAAACTCTGCTCTTCCCCAAGATGACCTGAAATGTTCTAATTATTGGTTATTCCCTCTGGTCGGTGATGCAGCCAACCAGCGCGTAGAGTTCAGTGAACCCACAAGCACACAGCTGTTATCTTTGACTTGTGGCCAAAACAAAAATTGGAACAGAAATTACCCAGACAAGTGTAAAGGCTCCTGCTTAAAGCAGCTATTTTCCAAGCCAGATAAACCGCTTTGAAATGGAGAAGAAATGAATCCTTCTCAAAAATGTCTGAATCAAAGCGAGGTCAGTGTGCGGAAGAGAAGATGTTAACAGATTAGCTATGAGGCTGCCTGCACAGGCTCCCAAGCGTCCAGTTCCCAGTACTTCCTTTGTCAACTGGTTTTGGGGGTTTCAAAAACAACTTTCTGCATTTAGCTATGTTTATTAGTTCCTTCACGGTATACAACATGAAGAGTCAACACACTGCTCTGCCGGAAGCTTCCATGAGCCAGCAACTGCATGGGCCAGTGGCCTTTTCTGGCCAATGGTATCAGAGGCTCTTATCTGGAAGTCGGGAGGAAAAAAGAAACAAAGCAGTTTTCCCTTGAGTCAGTGATTCTGGCCTTTGAATTTCTTCGAAGGAACATTAACAAGTGCCTCATTTTTTATAAGTGGCAAAGGGCCTGGTAAGCAATGGCTGGTGGGAGAAACAGGAGGCAATCACCCTCCCTGTTCCTTACACAAACACTGTGTGCCTGTGCTAAGCTGGCAATCCATCTTATGATCACCAAACAGCACTGAGCAAGGAAGCAATTCACACTGCAATAGTGCTCCTCGGAGCTTTTCCTAGCGTGATGCCTATTGCAGCTGCTTACATTGTACCAGCAGGTGGGTATAAAATAGCAGATTCCAGAGCCTCCGGAAGTCGTGTCCCAGGGTAGAAGAGGAGATGATTTTTTTCCAGCAGAGTGCATATGCATATCAATGTACCTGAATGGAGAGCAGGGTCCTGGTGAGCTGTCATCAGCAGCAAATCCATCTGCACTTCCATCTCAAGTGCTCTATTTCGGCGATAACAAGGCTTCTGCAGCCAGGGGTTGAAAAGCCTGCTTTTCTTGATTCCTGTGAGGCTGCAGCCCACATCTAGAGCACAGACAGCCTTGAGCCCGTCAACTTCCCTTCATTGCCAAATTCTCCCTGTGCTCTTCCTCTGCAGCAGTTGTAAAAAAATCTCACCGGTTCTGAAGTCCTGGCTTTCGGGGACAGTAAGCATCAGGTACCCAGACAAAAAGGATTGCCACTAAACCTAGATGGCCGTTCTCAAATCCTCCATCGTTAAGGCAGTCAACTGCATAATTGGGGTCAACTTTATACCCGATGGGCAGGGATAGTTATCAGAAGTCCATCAAGCAAATGGATGGGATGCTTCAAACCTACAAGCTTCAAGCTTTTTCCAAAATAACAAGAAGTGACAGCTGAAGTCATGCTTAACAGAATCGGTTTTAAAATGTGAAATGGGGTTTAAAAGTGGCACTGCCTTCCTATGGGGTGTGAAGGAGCCTCGGAATACAGGAGGGGGGAGCCCTAGTAAAGCCAGGACCACTGCTTTCTCTTCTGTGTATGAAAACTGGCTATCTCTGAATAATACCTAAAAGGACTATAATGTCTGCTCAGTGGAGGAGTGGGTGGCCAAGGCTGTGCACAACCACCTTCCAAGAAAGAGCTTCAGTGAAACTTTTTAAGTAGCATCATTGCAGCAATGCTTGTGATAGTTCCAGAATGGTTGTTTACCTGGCAGTTTCTTTACACCAGACAGGCAAGGAAATTATGTCTGCCCTCCTTCTCCTTGCCAGAACCTCATGTTTTCTAATATTAGTTGTTCAGTTTCTTTTATAGATTCATGGCTTTCTTACAATTCCTTTATACTTGGGGGCTAGCATATGTTTTCTGCAAAACACGGCAATGAATTAAAACAGTGTGGCTCATTCCATCTTTGTCACAACTACTTAACTCTGACATTTCACTTTAGCATGCTGGACAGCTACAGTTCATGGACAGCAAAATAATGTGGCTGGCTTCAATAAATTATATTTACAAAAGTAAATTTGGGGTTAGATTTAGTTTGTAGACCTCTTTCTAAGATACTGTATCTTGAGCAAATCCATAAGGTTTTATTTCCTAACGTACATTTTGATACCCTGCTGTAGATTGATGACCCCCCATCCTTTGCTCACACTTTCCACCATCTGTGTCATTACACTGGTCTCTTCTACGATGAATGTCGTGGGTGACATGAGTCTTCCCTCGATTTTTATGTTAAAGTCCTGACTCCTAAGAATGCAATCCTACTTGGGTAAGAGTGTACAACTCGTGGACAACAAGGAGATATGGGAGGAGTGTGCACACCAGTAAAACCTATGTGACAAGGCAATAAGAGTGCAGTCATCTGCAAGCCATAGAAAGGGAAGCCTCAGAAGTCTTCAAATCTACCAGTGCCTTGTTCTTGGAATCCTAGCCTCCAAAACAATGAGAAAATCAATTTATGTTGGGTAAGCCTTCTGGCCTGTGGTATTTCACTACGACGGTGCTGGAAAAGTCATGGAACCTGACCCTGGAAGAAACATGGCTTTCTTGGACCAGTAGACAACAGCAACCACATTGTAAATAAAGACTCAAAAAATACCTGTGGCTGATCTTGATAACTGGGCCAGAAATCTTATGTACATTCTTGACTATTCTTCCAAATATTAGGAAATTCGTGGCCAGATATCTCATCATCTCAGCAGGAAATTCAAACCCCAGATGTCACTGTCTGACTGAGTGGCAGCTATTCTTAAGTAAATGAGAGAACTACACTCAGATTAGAGAATCCCACAGCTCAGACCTACACAAAGCATTGTCTTTGTTGGCAATCCCTGCATTGTCAGTGATTTCTTCCACACAGTAAATATTAGACAAGTTACATAATTAATTATCATATATTCTCATCCCAATACTAAGCCCATCCTATTTTTATCCATCTCACATGGGGTCCATGAAAGCTGCACTGTTTTCAACCTTTCTGTGCTCCTTCCAACCATCCAGTACTTCAGTCTAGCGGGTTATTTATTTACAACACCAGCATCTGCTAAAAAAAATATATTTCACTTATTTCAAAACAAATACATGTAAACTTAGTACTACTGTGGGATAATGCTCTTGTACCCTATAAAGATTTGTCACTCGTATTGGTTTAATAAAATGCTGATTGACCAGTAGCCAGGCAGGAAGTATAGGCAGGGCAACTAGATTAGGAGAATTCTGGGAAGAGGAAAGGCGGAGGTGTGGTCACCATCCAGAAGCAGAAGAAGCAAGATGAGAATGCCTTACTGAGAAAAGGTACCAAGCCAAATGGCTAAACATAAACAAGAATTACGGGTTAATTTAAATTGTAAGCACTAGTTAGTAATAAGCCCGAGCCAATATGCCAAACAGTTTATAATTAATATAAGCCTCTTTGTGTTTCTTTGGGACTGAATGGCTGTAGGACCAGGCAGGACAGAAACTTCCATCTACATAGCACCATTTATATTTAACATCCCCCAACTCTAAAAATAAGAACTTTGACATTAGTCTGGTCTTTCTAAAATCAAGGTACAAGGATTACATTTGTTCAAGTCTACTTTGTGGGAACATGTTTCCTTTCTGATGCAAATGAAACCATAATTTACATCCTTGCTGTTGTAGGACTGAGAAATCTATTTATTTGCTGACTATTGACTGTCTTCTGGGTGTGCAGAGGTCACCTCATCTTGGCTTATGGTTTCTTTCTTCCATCTTCAAAGTCAACAAAGATAGACCAGAAGCTTCTCATGCTTGAGATTTTGAAGTTTGTATTAATTTTTTTCTTCATCCATCACTTTCTCTGACTCCTGTCAGGATACAATTCCCTGCTTTGAAAGGGTCATACGTCTTGGCCAACCCTCCACAATCAAGCCCCTGAGAATCGAGGATAGTTTGTCCATCTCAGGATCCATACATGTCATCAGGTTTTCAGAGATCCTTTTGCACATGGAATATTCATGGAATATTTAGAGATTTGGATGTGGACATCATGAGAAAACAGGACCCTTTATTCTGCAATTTCAGTTGCAATTTGTGACAGTGACTTCAGAGACTTTAGCTCTGACTTGTTCCTGGAACTTTAAAGTGAATAACTGAAAGTCTCTTGTGGCTAATTCCTACTACAGCAAGCATCACAGTATGTCAATAGTTCAGAACTATTACTTGTCTTTATTGCAATCTCCATTCAAATGTCCATATCTTCCCATTGCCATAGCTCTTTTCCACACTCAGTTGTAAATTGGCACATGATTCCCTAAGTATGAGTTTTCAAGTCCCTGGAATCCCTATGTGTTGAGCTAATGATCTCTAGCAGGTAGTCATTTTTCTATCCCAACTCCTTAAACTCTTAAAAAGCTGTCAAGCTTATATATAAGATTATATTCCAGGAAAGCGTTATAAGAAAACATCATAAGTCCCCATTCCTGTGTACTTAGACTTTTTCATGCTGCTTTATTGCAGTCTATTAGACTTACTAGCACCCACTCTGTATTAGTTAGGATGCCTTCAGCTGCAACTAAAAGAAACCCTGATTTAAACTGGCATGTGCGATATGAAAAATGACTGTTTCACATTATAGGAAGCACCACCTCAGATCAGGCTTCAGGGTTAGTTAACTCTGTGGCTCAGAAAAATAATCAATGTCCCAGCTTCATTCTCTTTCTAGCCTGACATTCTCTGTACAGTGAACCTGGTCTTCAGCTTTTCCTGGCTTCAGTACAATTAAAAAGGATGTAGCAAGAGACCATTCTCTTATTTCCTGGCTACACAATCTGAATAAACACAGAGAAACTACATTAATCACAATACTGTTTGGCCTATTAGCTCAGGTTTCTTATTAACTAACTCTTACATCTTTAATTAACCGATTACTATTCATCTGTGTATCAATACAAGGCTGTGGTTTACTGGTAAATCCAGGGTCTGACTCCTTTGGCAGATACATGGCATCTCTGTATATAACTCTTCCAGCCTGGCTATATTCTCCCCTGCCATATGCTGAAGCAGTTTTTTTTATTATCCAATGGAAATTAAACATATTCATGAAGCTCCTTGGGAGCAGGAATAGATCCAGCCCAGGGACATTTGTGAACTAGGACTGGGCCAGGGACCTGGACCAGAGCAGAAATGAGACAGTAAACTACACAGGAACAGATACAGGGGAGCAACTGTTGAGTGAGTGAGCCAGAGACAGAGACCGCAGAGGGTCTGGACATGAATCTGGAATCTTCAATAAAGTAGACCTAAGACAGGACCCCTGTGGGTCTGGACATTAGTCTAGGACCTCCGAGGAACTAGGCCTGAGCCAGGACCTCTGTGGGTCTGAGAATGAATCTGGGAACTCCAAGGGAGTAGACAAAAGCCAGAGAGTCTGAGACCTCAGAGGGAGTAGGCCTGAACCAGGACTTCTGTGGGTCCGGGCATTGGTCTAGGACATCAAAGGGAATAGGTAGGAACCAGAAACATCTGTGGATCTGATTGTGAGTCTAGGACCTCTGAGGGAGCAAGCCTGAGTCAGGTCCTCTGCAGATCTGAGTGCACCAGAGTCTGGAAACTCTGAGGGAGTAGACTGGAGCCAGAGATCTTTACAGGACCAATCCCATGCCAGGGACCTCTGCAGGAATGGATCCAGACCAGAGACATTTACAGAGACAGTAAATGAGTTGACAACCTAGGCTAGAGCAGGCCTGAGACAGCAAACTCCAAGGGAGTGGAGCAAAGTCAAGGAGTGCTGAGCAACATCCAGGAATATGGAGTGACCAATAGGGTAACTAGAACAGTGGCACTGACTGTACCACAAGGAACAACCATCTGAGCCTTGGATTCTCTGGCACCTAGAAAATTAATCAACAGAATCACAGACAGCCCCAACAATCCCTATTAGAGGAAAAGTTAAGTAGAAAAGGTAAGAACACATGCAACACCACAAAGAGCAATATGACACCAGTAAAACCTAAAGATCCTACAACAGCAAGACTTTAACAACCAAATATAGATGAAGCAGAAGAAAATGACCTAAAAAATAACTTCAGGAGAATGTTTGAAACTCTTAAAGAGGAAACGCAAAATTCCCTTAAAGAAATGGAGGAAAAACAAACAAAAAATTGGAAGACATCGCAAATCACTTAAAGAAAACCAAGAAAAAGTAATCAAACATTTGAAAGAAACTATTCAGGACTTGAAAACTGAAATGGGGACAATAAAAAATACAAGCTGAGGGAATTATAGAACAGAAATCATGAGAAAATGATCAGAAACCACAAATGCAAGCATGAACAGCAGAATATAAGAGATGAAAGACAGAATCTCAAGCACTGAAGATACTAAAGACAAAATAGACTCATCAGTCAAGGAAAACATTAAATCTAACAAAAGCTTAACCTAAAATATCCAGGAAATATGGGACACCATGAAAAGGCCAAACCTTAGAATAATAGCTATAGAAGAAGGAGAAGAAGTTCTACTCAAAAGCACAGAAAATATATTTAACAAAATCATAGAAGAAAATTTTCCCAACCTGAAGAAAGATATACCTATGAAGAAACAAGAAGCTTGCAGAATACCAAATAGATGGGAACAACAAAAAAAAAAATTCCCTCACCACATAATAATCAAAACACTAAGCATACAGAGTAAAGAAAGCATATTAAGAGCTGCAAAGGAAAAAGGCCAAGTAACATATAAAGGCAGACCTTTCAGAATTACACCTGACTTTTCATTGAAGACAATGAAAGCCAGAAGGTCATGGTTAAGCGTTAAGCAGACATTAAGAGACCATGGATGCCAGCCCAGACTACTATACCCAGCAAAACATTCAATCATCATAGAAGAACAAAACAAGATATTCCATGACAAAACCAGATTTAACCAATACCTAGCCACAAACTCAGCCCTATACAAAATACTAAAAGGAAAACTCCAACCTAAAGAAGTTGGCCACATCAACAAAAACACAGATAATTGATGGTGTCATAGCAGCAAATCCCAAAGAAAGGAAAACCTCACAAATTAACATCTCCAACAACAAAAACTAAATTAAAAGGAAATAACAATCACTGGTCATTAATATCCCTTAATACAAATGGACTCAACTCACCTATAAAAAGGCACAGGCTAATAGATTGTGTAAGAAAACAGAAACCATCCTTCTTCAGCCTATAGGAAATACACCTCAACCTCAAATGCAGACATCATCTCAGAGTAAAGAGTTGGGAAAAAAATATTCCAATCAAATGAACCTAAGAAACAAGTGGGTGTACCTATCCTAATATCTATCAAAATTTACTCCATACTAAAATCAATCAAAAGAGACACAGAAGGACATTTCATATTAGTCACAGGAAAAATCCATCAAGAAGAAATCTCAATACTGAGCATCTATACCCTAAATAAAAAAGCAGCCTCACATGTAAAAGAAACACTTCTAAAGCTTAAATTATAATTAAATCCCACACACTAATAGTGGGAGACTCCAACACTCCCCTCTCACCACTGGACGGGTCACTCAGACAAAAAATGAACAGAGAAATAAGGAAACTAACAGATGTTATGGCTCAAATGGACTTAACAGACATCTATAGAATATTCCATCCAAACAGAAAAAAAATAACCTTCTTCCCAGCACCTCATGGAACCTTCTCAAAAGTTGACCACATATTTGGTAACAAAACAAACCTCAAAAATATGCTAGATAAGGTGGGTTGCTAAGGGTAGAGGCTAGATAGCAGAGTAAATGCCGAAAACAAATAGACAATCTCACATAACTTGGCTTTGGTATCACCAATAATGTTGACACCTGTGATAACTTAAGAAAAAAGAAAAAAAACCTGAGACTTGGTTGTATTGGATCTTAAGGTGAATTGCTGGTCTCAACTACTCTGATTCCAAAGAGTTCTAGTCCAAACTGAACAAAAGAAACGTTTCTTCACAGATCCAATCATGCTACAATATCAACATTTTGGGTAGAAGAAAAGATTATTGAATACAACCAAAGGGTGTAGCTTAATTTAAACCTAATAGTTATATAACATTTCATATCATTCCTCTTATAACTCTGAAAAAATAATTTTCTTAAAATTATATAACATACATATTAGTTGATATTGAAAATATCTGGGGTATGCTAAAACAATGAATTAAAGCAATAAAGGAAGTGAGGGAAGCTATTACATTGATGTCTGACTAAACAACCCCACCTAAAGGAGCTTGAGAAGACAATTAGGAACAGCAGGTATTCATAATGCTCATAGCCAATAGCATAGCTCAGGAAGCTCCCCATCATGTTCCACTCCCTAAGATCTTGAATCCATAAAATAGGAACCAGTGGGTCTCAGAAAAATTTCCTTAGAGACCCTTTTCTCAAACAGGAGCCAAAACAATTCACTTCGGTGAAATCCAGATCAGGAGCCCTCTGTAGGCCAGTCCTTGAAATGTGTTTCAGCCACCTATAAAATCTTCCTTTATCTTTGAGAAGAAAGCAGGGAACATTGTTCATGCCAACTTATGCTGGAAGAGAGCCTCTTGTTTGTTCACCCAGAACCAAAATAACCACACAGAAATTGTATTAATTACATCACTCCTTGGCCCATTAGCTCTAACTTCTTATTGGCTAACTCTTACATCTTAATTTAACCCATTTCTATTAATCTGTTTATCACCACGATGTCATGGCCTACCAGCAAAGTTCCAGGGCAACTATCTCTGGTGGTGAATCCATGGTGTCTCTCTCTGACTCTCCTTTCCTCCTCCTAGAATTCAGTTCTGTCTTCCCCACCTACCTAAGTTCTGCCCTATCAACAGGTCAAGGCAGTTTATTTATTCAATAATGAAAGCAACACATAAGCAGAAGGACATCCTACACCAAACGTACTCAAGTGAACTTCTTCTACACTTTAAGATGCAACCAAACCCAGGCTCCAGTGTGCCCAGCCCCATATAGGACTCAGTTTTGTTTAAACACTTCCATCCTTCCTCTAAGCTCACCTATTTCATCGTCATCAAGGTCCCTAAAGGGCTTGCCCTATGGCAGGAGGTTTCTCCTTTCCCTTGCCCTCAGGAAACCAAGACAGCAGCTAAACTGAGT
This sequence comes from Chionomys nivalis, assembly GCF_950005125.1. NCBI lineage: Eukaryota > Metazoa > Chordata > Mammalia > Rodentia > Cricetidae > Chionomys > Chionomys nivalis. Next base: position 29,536,239 of record NC_080097.1, on the reverse strand, counting down.
TCTACACACTTTCCTTTTTGGGGCCTCTCCTCTCAAGGACATCTGATCTTTTATAGTACTCTCTGTAGATGTTCTCAGCGTAACACAACATTCTATGTGTTGTGGTATTATTCAGATTGTTACAGCTTGGGCCATTCAGAGAGCCCTCCCTTTGTTCTAGCCTTCTTTACAAAGCAGAATGACATAAATTAACCTTGTTACCAGTGCCAGTACAACAATCAAATTCTTCCTTACCAAGCCTGGGGTTTTTCATGGTTTATCTTTTCTCATTGAAGAACAGTGTTAGGGAGAAGTGTGTTTTATCATCTACTTCAGTATTATTGTTTTATTATATAAATAAATGTACTTATTTATTCAGCTCTGGTATGCATGTAGTCTTTCAGAATTTCTAACTCATGACCCTGTGAGAAACACATTTACTCTCTACACTTTCTCTACATGGTTATATTTGTCTTTAAAAAATTCAGTCAAAATGTTGTTTGCTAAAGTTACTGAGGTAGTTTGTACTTAGGAGAAGTCCATTCAAACATACTCTCAGGATCTGCCTATAAGGGTTCCCTTTTATAGGCTACGCCTAAATAAGTATTAAAGGTATATTGTGTCCAATCTGTGCATCTTTTTTATAAAAATTAAAGCTCTTCATTGAAGGAGAATACTCTTCACTCTTGAGCATATTGTATTTATGCTTTCTTATTTTTATAAGCAATACTTTGGATGCCTGAGATGATCATTATAAATTTCTTTTTATTATTCCAAATTCGTATTATCCCCTTAAGTAGTATATTGGATTGTTATAGTTCACAACTTCCAGCTATAAAATAAAAAGCAATAAAAAAGTCTTTTAATTAATGTACAGCTATGCAAAGTTTGTAATTAAGTGCAAAGCTATAATTGGACCCAGTGCCTGATCTAACAGCAACAGCAGTGAAGTAGGGAAAAGAAAGATAGCTAGGAAATTCAGTCATTGAGGTTGAATGGTTATTTATAATAACTTAAAGAAAAAAAGCTTTATTCTAGAATGTAGGGAGGGCAAGTATTCATAAAAACCAATAAGGAGAAAATCTGTCTCAATTTATCATTGCACAGGAGGATAAGGTCTACTATACTCATGACAGACAAAAGTGGGGGGATGAAGACAAATTTATGGATGTAGAGCTGAGAAAACAACTTGAGCTGTTAGCTGAAATATGCCCACATATACCCCTGCACACAACCAAGACACAAACACACACATGCGCACCTCCATCGTGGAGAGCCTTAAGTTTCGACTGTCAATTGATTTTTTCACCACAAGCTTTAATATAACTATTCTGAGTCTTGAAACAAATGAAGTTAATCTGTCTTTGGGTATTATTATTTTCAATTGTGCTATCAACTGATCAGCAAATATAGCCTTTTATGAATAACTTATTTTCATTTTTTAAATTAATGATTTAGGAGTTCTTTATTTTCTATGAAATAGAAAGTATGCCCACTATTTGGTGATGTTAATTTTAGGATCTATTTAATCAAAGTTACTTCCCCCCTAGTCTTCTAAAGGTCTTCAGCATGCACACACTCCTTTAAGCTGGAGCCATCCATCATTCTTGTTTCTACACTGGGGCAATTCACTTCATCAACAAGTCCTATTAGTTCTGTCTCCAGAGTGCCACAGCATGGATTCATCTACATCTTGAGATCTCTAACGCCGTTGTGCTAATCCAACCTGCTATCATCTATTACTAACAGCAACTACGGTTGCTCCCAGCTCTTCTACCTACATCCACTTTCTCTACCTTGAATCTGTCTTCTTCAATGGAACCCAAGTCAGTTATTTTTCACAAACATAAAGCTGACAGCTTTACTCCTGTGTTTAAAGACTCTTAAAGGCTTCTCATTTCTTTGCAGGGGAAACATCATACTTGCTCTTGTTCCTTGAGGAACTCATCTGACCCAACATCTCACTTCTTCAGACTGAAGCCCCCAACTACTTTTCAATTCTTAGAACATATCTTTCATCTTTGGGACCTTTATTCATCCTTTCCTCTCTGTAGTACCTCTTTATTTTTTACTCATCTTTCATATATTCACTGAAATATCACCATTCCCTGTCCCCACTCCCTACCTCAGAATAAAGCAGGTACTTCTCATTTATTCTCAAAGCACAATGGACTTTTTCTTTATTGTTCTGGTTATAATAGAAATTCTGCACTTACCAGGCTAATTACATAGTTAATTCTTTTCTTATAATTATAATTTCTTATAATTACTTCTCTTACTGGACTACATTTAGATTCTCTCTACTATCTTCAGTCCCTAACAGAGCTAGCTAGTACTCAGGACTTAGTAGGTAATCAATGGGAGTTTATTAAATAAATACTGACTAGAAAAGGAACAGCCTGAAAATGCAGCATGTTCATTGATGCCTTCTTTATCAGCCATCAACAGCAGGTAGAATAAAAACCCTGTCAACGCACGTGGATCTCCTATTGTGATCCCCAAAGTTCCGCTGTGCCCAAAACAGATGGAAACCCTGCAGCAGCCTCACAGAATGCCTCTTAGGTATGACCTGGATACAAGGCAGAGAGCAGGAGAGAGCTGCCGAGCAGAGAGCCTGCAGCCTGTTGACATCCATAAAACAGAGGCTAGCTCTGTCTTTGACCTTCTCGGGTCCAGTAAAACATGGTAAAGATACAGAGAAGAGATGGGTTGTTTCCTTGGGATCATTCCAGGCACTTACATATCTGACTAAATTTGAATGTATGGCCATTCATCAGCTCTCCTGTATTACCTGATAATGTGCTATCATCTTTGCAACCTAAAAGAGCATCAGACTAAGTGTTGTGACAGTGATTTTTCATCTTTCCTGGCATTTCCAGATGACACATCTCAGTGAGATAGAAATCGGGGCAATGCTTTCTGACCTTCTGTTTTCCAACTATATCCACAGATACATGCGCGGGCACACATACACACAAACATAGAGAGAGCTGTGTGTGCGTGCATTTTTTAAAAACTAAACTCACCTGCTGTAGACTTCTAGGCTGATTCTATTTCCTCCTGGCAACCATAAATAGTGCAATTATAAACACAGGTGTGTAAATATCTCTTGTGCTGACTCAGAATCATTAGGGCACATGCCCAGGAGAATAGCTGAATCATATTATAGGCCTTTTTTTAGTTCTTTGAGTGACTTCCACAATGATTTCCATTGTAATTAGATAAGTTTGCATTCCCACCAGCAATGAGAAAGGTATCTATTTTCCCACATCCTCACTAGCATTTGGTGTTGATTATTTTCTTAATTATAGCCATTCTGACTAGTATGAATTATAGCCATTCTGACTAGGATTCCCAAAGTAGCTATAATTTGTGTTTCCTTGGTAGGTAAGTAAGTTGAGCACTCTTAAGAATATTTATTGGGGAAGTCATTTATAGGTTTTGGATATTCATTTTCTGCCAGATGTATAGTTAGCAAAATTTTATTTCACTCAATAGGCTATGTCTTCACCCTGCTAATCATTTCTTTTACTGTAAAGAAACTTTTTACTTTCCAATAACACTCATCAATTTTGGGGGTTATTTAATATTTAGGAATCCTTCTCAGAAAATCATTGCCTGTCTCTGTATCTTGAAGCATCTTCACCAAAATTCCAATCATAATATTCTTCACAGAACTGGACAAGCAGCTCTAAATTCCATATGGAAGCATCAAAGGCCACGAATACTGCCCCACACCCAGAAAATGGTCCAAGCAGAATGAGCAGTGCTTGAGGTACCACAATTCCTAGTCTCAAAGTATACTAGAGAGACATAATGACAAAAAAGAGTACAGTACTGACCCAAAACAGGCAAAGAGAACAGAACAGTGAGATATAAACACAAAACTGCAGCCACCTACTCTTTGCAAAGGTGTCAAAAACATACATCAGAAAGAGGACAGCTTCCTTCACAAAAGATGCTGCAGAAACTGAATATCCACAAGGTAAGCACGAAACTGGATCCATATCTCTTACCTACACAAAACCAAATTCAAAAGCTCTTTAAAGTCCTACTTGCTCCTATCTCTACTTTTACTGATATTGGTCAACTCTCAACCTCACCTTTCTGAACTACAGCAGTACACTCCAAATTTATCTCATTATCTCTATCCTGTCCATGGTCTTCCAAAGTTCTCTGCTCATGCTTGGTCAAGGACATTATTATAAGAAATAGCAAAAGTTCTTTGCAAGTTGTATATGTGGTTCATAATCTGAAGAACTTAATTGCACCCCTCGTGATCAGGATGTCAATTAGATATCAATGACACCTTTTGCATCCAATTTTGTGAGGACTTAGTGGATGTGTACATGTAAAATGTTTAAAAGCAAATCTGAAACAGAAACAATGTTTAGAAAGAACAGATAATACCCTAGCAAGAATTAAATATTCAGTAAGTATTCAATAACCAAATAATTTAGGCATTTAGTAAAAACACATGATGACTCATTTACACTTGGTTGACCATCAGAACTAAAAGGCAAAATGCATTTCTGAAGATGCCATGCTTTTTCGATGCTGGACATTGAGATCCAAGCTGGTACTGAACTGAAAGCTTTTTCCCTGCTGGCTTTGTCTCACAGTGTTGCAAGTTACTATGCAGGAAGCCAAGGAAAAACAGCTACATGTGTTCTTACTCAGCTCTGGATTTGGCATGCTACAGTACCAACCTTCAGGCAGAACTGCCTTCCAAATATTTGTGTTTAGAGTCAGGCGTAGTGGCACACACTTTTAATCTCAGCACTCGGGAGGCAGAGGTAGGAGGCTCTCTATGAGTTCAAAGTCAGCCTGGTCTATATCTTGAGTTCCAGGACAACCAGAACTACATAGGGAGACACTCTCAAAAAACAAAACAAAATGAAATAAATATTTATGTTTAACCAATAGATAAGTGCTGCTCTTAGCTTTGGTCAGAGAAAGTTCTTTCTTCAGTACATTATGGTAAATAAGAGAATTATGACTGTTCAAGGTACTGAGAATCAGTAAATGATAAGTGTTTTACCCTAAACATGACATGAATATGAGCCCTCTAAGTATTAGGGACATTACAGAAGAGGGAACAGAGAAAAATGAGAGCTCTACAATGGAGCACAATTACTGCCTTGGGGGGTATGAACTTGTCATCATATGCAGGAACTCATAAGCAGCTTTGGTGGCTTACACAGGGTCTGAACAAATCTGTGCCCACCATCATTGAATCGTGGATTCAGGAGAAGAGCTCCTAAGGCCTGGCTTTCATCAAAGATCTATTGGCTCCGAGGCTGCTGGGGGATGGGAAGTCAATGTCTTCAATGGTATAACCACTGGTGAGTTGCTCATTCTTCAGTGGATATCTCTATGGCCGTGCCAACATGGATGGCCCTAGTTAGACTCAGTGGGTCACAAAACAAAAAGGCAGGAAAGTGTCAGAAAGATAAATGAGGTATGAGTGGAGCCAAAATGTATATACATGTATAAAATTATCAATTCATAAATAAAAGTAATCTAACATAAAAATAAAAAAATATGCTGACTCACATCCCACTTTGGAGAAGCCCAAACAACAACCCAGCACAGTTGATATCCAATTTCACTTTTCAAGGGAGCAAAGTGTTGGTATGAAACTATTGCTGGTCTTCAACCATTCAAAGACAAACTTCTTGGTTGGAAAAGCTGTGTGATTTGCAATAGAAAGCCTGTGGGCTGTGAAATTTATTTCTGTTTTTATTGTTTTTATATCTATAGGAAATTATTTGTGCACATTTTCTTTTTTGAAGTCTTCCAGGTTAGATACACAGAATGCAAGGACTGCCTATCACTCAGCAGAATCTATAGTTATAAATGATGTGCCTTGGATAGCTGATGATAAGATAGTCTAATGATACAGATAGGCATGTTGGTTAGCAGAGTCCTTTTAGCTATCCACTGTGCTACCTAAGCTTGCTGAATTAGAGTTATAACTTCTGTGAGGTGTAAGGGTTTTGAAAACAAAGCCATCCTGCAAGTCCTAAGTGGCATGCCCCATGTCTCAGGGACACTAAAAGGTACACTGTGAAAAGACATCTTGGCTGTTGTGCAACCACCTCCAAGACAGCCCAGAATTCCATTAGGGATTCTGTCATTGTTTTTTACGTAAACCCAACCAACAAGCTATTGATGGTATCAGTGTCCTACGCCACTGAAGGGCAGAAACTTTCCCCTTTCAAACTGACAACTTATGAGTAAATTTGGGATAAACCGTGAAGGTCTGAAAGAGATTTTTCTTCTAGAACTATGAGATACTGTGACAAAATATGTACTGTTTCCCCAAATATTCCACTGAGGCAAGATGCAGCCACAACTTTCAGCCCCCCAAATCATAACCTCCTGCCTAGAATGAGAAAATGGGTTACTTAAATAATCATGGCCAGAAAACTACATTTTTTAAAGCCATGAGCTATCATATAAGTACTGTGCACTAACCCAGACCCAGAAAGATGAGCATGGTATGTACTCATTCACAAGTGGATACTAGCTGTAAATCAAAGGATGTTGAGACTATTGTTCATGGTCCTAGAGAAGCTAAGTAACAAGATGAACCCTAAGAAAAAACATACATAGATCCACCTGAAAAGGTAAAATAGACAGGATCACCTGACAAAATTGGGAGCATTGGGGTGGGGGGAGGAGGGAGGACAGAATAGAAAGAGAAGGGGAGGGGAGAGGAGAACTTGAGGGAATGGGATAGTCAAGATGGAGGAAGGACAGAGATGAGAGCAAGGAAAGAGGTATTTTGATTGAGGGAGCCATCATGGGGCTAGCAAGAAACCTGGCACTAGAGAAATTCCCAGGAATCCATAAGGATGACCCCAGATAAGACCCTGAGCAAGAGAGGAGAAGGTGCCCAAACTGGCCTTGCCTTGTAGTCAGACTGATAAATATCTTAAATATCACATTAGAACCTTCATCCAGCAGCTAATGGAAACAAAGGCAGAGACCCACAGCAGAGCACTGGGCTGAGTTCTCAAAGTCCAGTTGAAGAGTGAGAGTGGGGGGAATGAGAATACGAGCAAAGAGGTCAAGACCATGATGGGGACACCGGCTGAAACAGTTTCCCTGAGCTAACGGGAGCTCACTGACTCCAGCCAGACAGGGAATGAACCAGCATAGATCCAAACTAATCTGAATGTGGGTGACTGATGTGGGAGTCCCCTCTGTGTGCTGTGATTACCATTAATGAATAAAGAAACTGCCTTGGCCTGTTGATAGGGCAGAACTCAGTTAGGCAGCGAGGACTGGACTGAATGCCATGAGAAAGAAGGGCAGAGTCAGGGAGATGCCATGGATCCGCCGCCAGAGATAGACGTGCTGAAACTTTGCTGGTAGACTATGACCTCGTGGTGATATACAGATTGATAGAAATCGGTTAAATTAAGATGTAATAATTAGCCAATAAGAAGCTAGAGCTAATGGGCCAAACAGTGTTTTAATTAATAGAGTTTCTGTATGGTTGTTTTGGTTCTGGGCATCTGAGATGAACAAGCAGCTCCCCTCCTTGCAACAGGTGACAGTTGCATGGCTAGGGCAGACTAAGGGGCCACTGGCAGTGGTGCCAGGATTTATCCCTACTGCTTGTACTGGCTTTGGGGGAACCTATTCTGTTTGGATGGATACCTTCTTCAGCCCAGATATAGTAGGGAGGGCCTTGGACATTCCCCAAAGCAATGTGCCTTGCCATCTCTGAGGAGTAGATGGGGGGGTCAGGGTGGTAGGAGTGAAAACCAGGATTGGTATGTAAAATGAAAAACAAGTTTGTTTTCTCTCTTTTAAAAAAATAAAGTAAAAATAAATTTAAAAATAAAAATAAAAACATGAGCTATAATGACCAAATGCTTCTTCTTCTCCAAACTCTTCCACTAGAGCAGAACAGAAGTGCAATGTTCAACCAAAGTCCAAAATTATGCCAATGATGTGAAAATATAGTCTGCTTTGGGCAATCATGGTCAGAAAAGTATTTTTAAAAGAAAAAAAAATAGAGAATCCAGGTGTTAAAATTTAGACTTATTTTTTACTTCTTACTGCTCCAGGGTTCAGGAGGAAATCATATAATATGATTGAATTGGTACATAAAATAAAATTAAATGTTTATTATAGTGCTTAGCATAGAGTATAGAATATGGCCACCACTGAGAGGATTTTTCATACATGTGTACTATATATGAATCACCACCAATTTCCTCCCTTCATTGCTATTTAAAGCACGAAACAATTCTACACCAGTTTGGATTTAAAGGGTTATTTATTTGAGGGGAAAAAAACTTATAGAACACCGTCCTACACGACATCCAGGAAAGGAGTCTAGTCACTGGAGCAAAAGAGAGAGCAAAGGGCTGCTGCAGCTTTTTAAAGAGAAAGAGACCACGTCCCAGTGGGCTGGTATCTCAGCGGCTATTGGCTGAAGGGGTGGAAGGAGCTGCCGCAGCAGCTATTGTTGTTACTGGTCACCATTTTTCATAGTTCAGTATAGATATGAACAAAGACTAGACAACTGTGTGTCTTCTATATATACACACATTGATGAAAACATTTTTTTATCTATCACACCACCATGTCTACCTAGAATCCCTGCCAAGTAGACACAATTACAAAATTGCATTATGAAAATTAATCATAACGTCCCAATTTGCAGGTAAACTCCCCATAGCAATTGATGGTAGACTTGAGCCTGGAGTTCTGCTTTTGGTCCCCAAGGTTCTTGAACTATCTGAGATTAACAGAAACATAGCAAAGAGTTTTGCAGAGAGGAATATAACAGAAGCTATTAGACAAGCTATGTGTCCTAGGAAGCTCTGTTCCAGGTCGTTCCCATTCCAGAACACGGGCAAGGAATAGAGCTGTCAAGCAGTTGATTTTGTTTGCACTGATGTCTTATAAAACCTCGCTTTAGCATTCCTGATAAAATAATTGTAAGGCATCATTAGGCTACATTCATGCAATGTCCTTCACTGGCCCAGCATGAAAAGCCAGCACATCGCTGTATATTATAAAGCTCAAGTTTTTCTTCAAATTTATAACACTTGTTCCAAGAGAGAAGTGAGATTCTGACAAGCATGGGTTGATTTCCCATTATGCTTCCTAGCTTCTTGGCTCAATAAGCTAGACCTTCAGTGGTGCCAAGCATACGTTGACTGCCCTGAATCACCCAAGGTATGCTGGAGGCCTTAGGAGACCATATGTTAGGCATCTGACATATGTTAAAAAGGAGCTGGTCATATTTCTGAAACGGATTTCCATAATGGAGCTTCGGCAGTGCTAGAATTAGCCCTGTAGCAAATCATGTTTAATTCATGCTTAATTACATTTGAATGCGTGAACTTTTCCACAAAGTCTTCACAGTTATACCTCCTTTGTGGTGGTATACTTGCTGAATTTCTCTGCGCTTAAACCACAAATGCCAATGCCTTGTGAAATTTCACAATTATACTCTTCACTGTCGTTTTTCATCCAGCCATGAATCAACATAATTTGATGATAGCTGTACAATTATGAAAATATTATCAAGTAGACATCACCCTTGTGAACCTCATGCTAAGCATTATTGTAATGAAGCCAGTGAAAAGTCATGAAATTCCTAGCCAGCCTGAACTTAACAGAACATGAAGTCATTTAACTTAATTGAAAGTGTTAGCACTGAGTCTACTCAGTGATAGAAGTTCCATACAAATTAGAGCTGCTTAGAGAAGGATTGCCTCATGGTTGCCTTTTACACAAAGCAGACACAACTACCAGATTGACAGTGGCATTTCACATTCCCTCTCCTGTGTCCCTGAGAATCATCTGATTATCTCTTACTGCCTTGTTGGAGTCCCAGAAAGCCACACATCAGCAAGTCCTAGAATCATAGCTGAAAAGAAATGTACAAATTAACTAATTCCTACATCGTTCTTGCAGACTTGCCTTGGATCACAGCTACACAGCAACTGATTGAAAGTGGAACTCAAGTGTTTTGATGTCCCGGCCATGAGGCTGCTTTGAATGATCAGAGCACCTTGTTTCAGTGGCTGAGGTTTGGAAGGTTTTATTTTTGTTGTTGTTTTATTGTGTTGTGTTTGAGATGGGGTCTGATTATGTACCCCTGACTGGCCTGAAATTTACGGTAGACCAGGGTAGCTATGGACATACAGAGATCTGTTGGCTTCTACCTCTTGATTGCTAAAATTAAAGACATGTATACTTTCATCCAGCTAAGATTAGGTTTTGCTCCTTAAAAATGCAATACCCAAGGGTCAAGTTTTGTTTCTTTCTTTATGCAAAAAGTCATTGTTACTGTTTTGGTTTCAAGCCAGAAAATTTCATAGTTCATGGCTCTTTTCTAGAGATTTACACTATTGCTTTTATAGGTGAATATTGCTAAGATAGAAAGAGTTAAGTTATATACATCAGAGGATAAATGATAAATATTTCAATGACCCCATTCACATAGATTTCAAGTCACAAGTCAGAGCCTGAATAAGCAAAACAAAAAATAGGCAATATTTTGTGGATGTAACTAAGAGAAGAAGGAATGAGACATGGTACACAGATAAGACAATGGTGGGCACTAGGAATCTGAAAATCTGCAAAGCAGACAAGCTTCAGAGGGGCAGAACTAAGTACTTATTATAGGTTTTGAAAAATGCAAATAAAACATGTGATTAAGAAACATGGAGTGCATGACTAGTGCACACACTAGGACTATGACTCGTGACCCGTCCTCAAATTCCCTTCCGTGAGAGTTATACAACTACAAGGTATTTTTCTTTCCACCCCCTTTATATGCAGAAAAGGTAAGAAAATTTTTGCATCTTCTTAACATGTGCATCTGAGATCTTCTCTGGGCATTTATTGCCAAAAGGTGGTCAGTTCCCAAGCAGACATTCTACACTCCATGCTCAGTTCAGGTGGTGGGATAAAACTCCCTCAACTAGTCAGTCTCCCATAACCTGCTACAAAACCTCCTTAATGTTTCGATCCATTCCAAAGTCCACAAAACTTAGGGAAAGAACCACAGTTACCTCTCATCCCTTTTATTCATCCTTCACATCGCAACCCACACACGCAAGCTAGAAGAAATAAGTGATGATGGCCATGTTTCAAAGCTCCTATTCAGTGTCATGCACTGACTCAAATGGGAGAAACATAACAGGAATGGGTGATTCCTATTGAAAGGTAACTCTTGGGTTAAGAAGGTATTATATGTACAAATCACACTCCAGTGTGTCTAGGTTGATCCAGCAAGGCTCTGTGTAGTTGAGAAGAACAGAACAAAATAACACATACAGGTTTTTTTCCTCACGAAATCCATAGCACAAGAGAGAAGAAAAGGGGCTCTTTGCAGATAGAAATAGTGGTAGAATCAAGACCAGGAAAAGGGGACCAAAGAGAAATTGGTATGGAATGATGAATGAGTGAAGAAGAGAGAATATTAAGTTATAATTGTAGTTGTATGAGTGCTATGTCCTGAGCATAGTGCCAGGATTTATGCACATTATCCTATTTCATGTTTTAGACTTTAGATGTCCAGGAAGAAATGACCATGCTTACTTGATTGACACCTATCTCCAAGACCTCAGTTGTGGAAGAGGCTAAGCAAGGGCACATCATTCTTGGATGTCAGGAAAAGTTAGTCCCTAGAGTTCTGTAGTAGCCAGTCAGTGACAGAAGCACCTGAGCAGTTTCTTCCTCGAGGAACTTTATCTACCATTGTATCATCTTTGCTTTGGGTGCCCTCTCATAGGTGCCTCGCCTCCCTAGATAGAGCAAATTACCAATACTCACTTGTTTCACCTTGAACAGTGGCTTCTTGTGTCCTGAGCAGCTTCACATTGTTGCCCTTAGTGAGTGGTCAAATCCCAACGCATTAAATCATCAGCGTGCAAGCCTCCGAAATGCCTGAGCGAGTGTAGCCAGGGAAAGCCACTGTGAACTGATACATTCTCAGAATGGACAGTCATAAAAACGCTCACCCCTTTCACACGTCCGAGAGCTTTTCCAGGTGCAGTGTCACCCCGCCACGCAGAGAACACAGGTGGAATGGAGAGATTAGTGATACAAAGACAAGAGTGGTCAGAAAGTGGCAGAGGGCATGGGAACAACAGCACTTACCATGCTAAGAACATTTCTACCCAACACGGGCCAAAGCTCTGTCTGCCAGCTTTGAAAATTCTGGCCACAATAGGCCCTTGGTTTGCCAGAATAAAAGAGATTCTATTGTGCAGTTCTCTCTAGGCTCAGGGCAATAATTATTAACCGTGGCTTCCACGGGCTAGGATTATGCCAGGTGGATAAAACCATGGGCTTTAATCTGCTTGATCTGAAATGTCAAATTGGGCCTAAGCACTTCCTAGCGCTCTAAAGTGCTCCTGGGAGAGCCAAGATCTTGTTGTCATAAACCTTCTGCTCTCAACTCAGTCTTTTCTTTTACATTTCCACATTAATTAGAATTCTTTGCAAGGGGGAGAATAATTGTTCTGGCTATTATGTACTATCAACAAGACATTTCCAAGCCTTTACCCAAAGTTCAGCGATTAGACCGCAGTCGGCAGGCCTTCTGCTTACCCTCGCTTAGCCCTTTGCTCTTGCTGAGTGGACAATAGTCAAACTGTGGTTCTGAGATGGGAAAGATATCAGACCTCCTCCTACCTTTAATCTCTGAGCCTACAGGGAACCCAGGTCGGAAGACCAAAGATGAGTCCTCCTCCTGGGACCAAAGCAGCCTATAACTCACTTTTATCAAACGGACAGATCAAGCCCTTCAGAGGCACATGGGAAACAAGCCTGAAGCAACACAGGGTCATTTCAGAAAACTGGGGCACACCCAGGCTGGCAGTGTGAACCCTCAAAAATGAGGTGGGTTGGTTTTCACAAAGCGACAAAATGAAGCCAGAGCCAGAAGAGCAATAGGGCACCGGCCTCTCCAGATGGAGACTCTGGATGGTGCTGCACACTGCTGGGTGTGCCAGCTTGACGGGGGCTTGTCACCGCCACTCATCTATCGTTAGGACCATGGCCATCACGCACAGGAGGTTACTCAGCCCACAAAAAGAAAAAATTCATTATCTTAGCGTGTCCCTGCGCTCTGTCTAGGTTTATGAATTGAAGAATTCTATTCCAAGAGTAAAGATGTTTGGCTATGCTCTCAAGAAACAAGCAAGCTGTCTGAATTAGGGAGTCGGACAGCATTGTTAATGTGTGAGGACCGACAGCTTTCCATTCTGCACATCCTCACTCCATGCTGCCATCCAGAAAGCCCAGGTGCCCCCTCCATTGCACCAACAGTTACTTCAAACCAAACAAGCTACCAGCCATGGATGGTAACTCTCACCCCGGTCATAGCTTCCTAAACCCTATACAATCTTCTTTCTCCACTTTCTTAAGCTGCTTGAAGACCAGCTTAGAAGCATGCCTGGCTGTCTCTAGAGGACACATCCTGTAGATAGCAGACATTTTCACATCCTTTTAGTGCTTGTATTATGCCATCTCTGCCAAATTTTGAGCTGGGGATTGACCCCAGCTCGGTGGGTTGAACACAATTCTTTAAAATACATAATAGCAGAGGCATTTAAAAGTATAATTAGGGGAGATTCCAAAAATGTATTTTTAAGCCCAGAAAACAATTGCAAAATCACACTAATGCAAGGTTCCATTTATATAAAACAACCCTTTGTCATAGCTAGGAATGAAGATAGATACATAAAGAGATGCCAGTGAGCAATAGGTATGTGGGAAGGTAGATAATACAGAGAAGCCGGATGATAGGGAGATAGAAGATAGATAGAAAAAACACAGACTGATTGAAAACTTATTAGTCTTAGCTTGTCCTATGCAAGAAAAAAAACAATAAAAACTAGCTTAGAAATTCCTTTCTTTCATGTCTTGCTCTTATTTTATTTTGGTCAGATGGTCTTTTATTGAGATATTTTGTCTTATGTTTCATTACTAGCTGGGCATTCCACTGCACCACTGTTGATATTGTCTGTAATGTCGCCAGGGTTGGTACTCATCTATATTGTAGCCCAGAGACTAAGTGCCCAGAATCTCTTGAGTAGTGCAGAGTGTTTTCTGGCTAAAGAGTGGCGCTGTGTCTGTTGGGCAGTGTTGACAATCTCATCAAATGTGATGTTTTCACTGTGTTTAATGTTTTTCTGCTTCTTTCCATTTCTTGACGACTTCTCCAGGGCATTGGTGACCAGAGAAAAGACAGAAGGTATGACTTTAATATAAGCCTGTTTTGAACAGTCAGTTTCACTGTGACCCTTAGACCTTTCCAATCACTTGTTGTTTTGAGAACGTCATCACCAGGTTGTCTTAGAGACAGACACAGGGTACTGATCTGGGGAGCCAAGGTGGATGTGACACCAATCTTACCTCAGGTGCACTTCAGATACTAGACTTTCCTGTGTTTGGCATGGAACCTGAGGAGTATGGTGGAAAAAGCTGTTGTAGGAGAAACGTGAATTCAGGAGCATCAAAGAAATCTGTACTGCAGCCCCCTCCAAGCAGAAAGACAAAAGCTTACTGTACTTACATAAGTCTTAAATCAGTTACCATAATATGTTATTTTCTTTAAGGCACTGCCAAAAACGAAGAGAAAATATTGAGCCTGAAACAATTTTAAACTAATTAAAGTGGTTTTTACTCATCAGCTGAGGAAAATATTTTTTCAGTGAAGGTAGCTCACATTTTGTAAGTTGTTAGAAAGTAAGCATTTCTGGTGAACTGTGTCAAAGACTGAGTGATTTATACAAATAGCCTCAAAAACAACCAAATCCTTTGACCTTCATGTCTAACTTCATATCATAAAGTAAAATAATAACTACATAAAGGCAATATATATACATACTCTTCTCCCATTATTTTTACAGTGAATTTTCATTGCTAGCAGTAGAAATGTGCACATAGTTTAATCTAAGTAATAGGAAGACCGTGGTGAACACAGGCCTCAGCTCCGCTTCTCTTCATTCCTTGCTGATTTTTCTGATATGTAGTTCTGTTATTTTTAAGTCACAAATTGGTCTGCTATTTCTGGAGTCACCAATATTAGGTATGAGGTGTTGATCTCATTATTGTAGCTGAGATATTGTCTCTTCCCTCGATGTCATTCCTGCGCTTCCTATTTGCCTTTTCCTTTTTAGACGAAAGCTCACTATGCAGCCTCAGCTGACTTTGAACTCACTGTGTAGACTCTCATCTTCACTTTCCATCATCTCTTCCTCTCAGTGTTGTTACAACACACTCTTCATTCATATTCATTGTAAATCCATTCATTGGAAATACTTAATTCCATTAAGCCAAGGGAGAACAGGGCAACAATTTTCTTTCTTTTTTTTATACAACATTTTGCCTAAAGTTAATCATCCTTTTCTATGTCATTTTCATAACTTCCTGGTGTTGCCAGATGTGTAGTATTTGGCTCCCTTTCCAAGAGTTCCATTCTGTGCTAGACAGATAGCAGCTACCTGGATGTTCTCTTCCTGTTTTCTTAAGTCTGCTTAAACATGGCTTCCGGTAACTTCACCAATGGGAAAATAAGGGAGAAGCCCTCTCCATCCTTTATCCAGTGTGTGTGTACCTGAGAAGATCTTTGTTGTTTCCTTTATAACTGTTTCATCTTTGTCTTTTGTTTCTCATTGGTTTGATGCTGGACTTTCTGGACTGATCTAACTTACTTCCCTTTATTTTCTGTCTCTTTATGTTTTGTTTGCTGAGGGTTTCTCAACTTCATCCTGCAATCATTGTATTGATTTGTTTATGATGCTACCATAGTTCTAATTTTAAGGGTCTTTCTGATTCCTTGATTATTTCTTTTTATAGCATCTTCTGTTTGTTTTATAGATGCAGTATTTTTTATTGCTCTAAAGATATTAAATATAGATTTTTGTTTTCTTCTTCATTGCCTCTGTTTTTTTATGGGTCCTTTTGTTCCGTTTCTTTCACTTTACTATTGGATAAAATCCTCAAATATATAGCAATGCTTATATCTTCATGTTGAAGGCCAACAATATCAGAACCATTGATTGGATGTTTAGTGTTCATGATGAAGACTCATCCTCCAGTAAAAATATAGTATTCATGAACAAGATTTGTCAGCAATGGGCCAGATTGGATGATGTTTTGATTTGAAGTAGACAAGACTCAATGAGTGAATAATCACTGGTATTCTGAGATCTCTACTCTAGAAGTGTTATATTTCTTCAAAATTCTCTAATTCCCAGCTGGAGGTAAAGGGAATGAGCTAAAAGCACCATATGGCTAGCAATTAGTATTCTAGAAGTTGGACAGGTGGAGACCACTGAGGATTCTAAAGACTAGTGTACAGAGGTTTATGCAATTGCCATGATCTCAGCTCCACATCCTCCTTCATTCCTGCTTACTTGAGCTTTGATATTTGCATGAAGTAGAGAAGAGAGACAGAAAACTGAACAGACGGTGCAATAAAGGGAAGTAACTAAAGGGACTTTTTGGTTAGTGGAACAGTGCGCCTACTCCTCAGAATGTATAGCTCTGCAAGAGCAATGTAGTTTATTGATACTTTGGGTTTCCTGAAGATGAATCCTACTCTTAGGACTAGCTCTGGTCAGCATAAGGAGATAAAATGTTGTAAGCCAGCTAAAAAGCACCAAGCAGCAGCCTCACATACAGCTATATTGCTAAAATAAATCTTCCTGGTAGCTGGTCTGGAACTCCCAGTTTCTGTATTGAATTTAGCCTATTTTTATAGTTGGACACTCCTATAAAGACACTTATTACACACTGCACGGACCTGATTATGAACAGTAGCTACAGAAAGTGAATTATGCAAAAGGAAGATCTTGCATTGTTAATAAACATGCTTGTTAACAAATACACAGCAGAGAAACAATACACTAGGAAACAGTCACTATTCCCCCAAACAAGCACTGATTCTTCGGAAAAGGGTATTTTTTATAAATAACTATAGCCTTGGGCAAATTCCCATAAATGATATCTTGTAACTTCAAGCCACAGAAGTCATGAGAGTTTTACCTTGATTCTGCATTAGAGGAAAATGAGTCAAAGCCTCCTTGCCCTCTTCTAGACTCCTTGTTCTAAACAGGCTCACATCACTATCAAAAAAAAAAAAAAGAAGAAGAAGAAGAAGAAGAAGAAGAAGAAGAAGAAGAAGAAGAAGAAGAAGAAGAAGAAGAAGAAGAAGAAGAAGAAGAACTCAGAGAACATTTCAAAATACAGGAAAGACTTTCATATCCAGAGGAAGAAATAGAGTGCCATAGAACACTGTCTTAAGGCATGGCCTGACTATTGAATTCTGTAAAGTAGATCATTCCTTCATCTACACACAACCCACACTGTATAGGAGCCTCATCTGGTTAGCAAAGATCACCGGACTGAAATCTCAAGGCCCAAATGAGAAACATAAAGAGAGAGAGCACGAGCAAGGAACTCAGGACCGCGAGGGGTACACCCACACACTGAGACAATGG
Source organism: Chionomys nivalis (assembly GCF_950005125.1). NCBI lineage: Eukaryota > Metazoa > Chordata > Mammalia > Rodentia > Cricetidae > Chionomys > Chionomys nivalis. The sequence goes on along the minus strand of NC_080097.1, from coordinate 29,518,765 downwards.
GGATGCTCTATCGGGAACTCACCAAGGCCAGCTGGCCTGGGTCTAAAAAAAGCATGGGATAAAACCGGACTCGCTGAACATAGTGGACAATGAGGGCTGCTGAGAAGTCAAGAACAATGGCACTGGGTTTTGATCCTACTGCACGTACTGGCTTTGTGGGAGCCTAGGCTGTTTGAATGCTCACCTTACTAGACCTGGAAGGAGATGGGAGATCCTTGGACTTCCCACAAGGCAGGGAACCCTGACTGCTCTTCGGGCTGCTGAGGGCGGGGGAGTTGATTGGAGGACGGGGATGGAAATGGGAGGCAGTGGCAGGGAGGAGGCAGAAATCTTTAATAAATAAATTAATTAATTAAATTTAAAAAAAACCTAGATTTTCCAAAGAAGAAAGAGTTCTGCCTCAAAACTAAAACACAAACCTCTGTCTTAATATGACATTCAAAGTACAGATAACAAAATCAAAAATAGACAGATGGTTCTGCATAAAACTAAGAAGTTCTTGCATGGTGAGGAAACAATAGTTAAGAGAATGGTAGAAATATTGTATGTACATCAAACATTTGACAAGGGTTAATACTCAGATCAAACTACTCAGTAATATGATACCTCATAAATCAGTAAAGGATGTGAAAAAGACCTGATTAGGCCTATCTATACTTCTGTCTATATCACTAAAAAAAGATAAGCAAATTTCCGACTGGTACTGTTTAAAACCCTCAATATCTAGTAATCAAGGAAATGCAAATCAAAACCACAAGGAGATGGTGTCTCATATGTGTTAGAATGGATAGATTCCAGAAGTTTTAAAAGAGAATGTGGCTGATGAGGATGGAGAGTGTACTGGCTGGTTTTATGTCAACTTGACAGGAGCTAAGGTCATCAGAGAGGAGGGAGCCTCAACTGAGAAAATGCCTTCTTAACATGGGACTGCAGGCAAGTCTCTAGGACGTTTTTTAAATTAGTAATTAGTGTAGAAGGGGCCCGTCCATTATGGGTGGTACCATTCCTTTGCTAGTGATCCTGGCTTGTATAAAAAAGCAGTCTGACCAAGTCAGGAAGAGCAAGCCAGTAGGCAACATTCTCCCATGCCTTTGAATCAGGTCCTGCCTCTAAGTTCCTGCTCTGCTTGAGTTCCTATTCTGATTTTTTCAGTGATGAACACCAATGATGAAGTGTATGCCAAAAATCCTTTGCTACCCAGGCTTAGATTTAATTACAGTGTCTCATCACAGCAATAGTAACCCTGACTAAGACATGGAGGAAGGAGAACCCATTGTACCCTGTACAATGTATTAGTGAAAATGTATGGTACAGATACTATGGGGAACCGTTTAGAGAGTCTTCAAAAAATTTTTTAAAAAAATAACTACCATATAATCCAACCCCCATTATCCATGTGAGATCTGCATTCTCAGAGTCATTGCAGCAGTGCCCAACATGGCAAAGTACAGATTCAAACTGACCATAAACCAATGAGTGGATTCTTTATGAAAGTAGTGTAGCACACTATATGATTCATCTTAAGAAATGAATAAAACCCCTTATACGAAGCAACCAAGATAAATCTGAAAGACTCATGTGGAGTGAATAAGAGCAGCACAAAAGACAAATGGACTACATATTATCACTTGTATGTAGAACTTCGGAAAGTCAGTTTTACAAGCAGCAAATGCAGTGGCAGTTACCAGAAGTCAGACTGAGGCACTGAAGGAGATACTATCTTTCACTAATCTCTTTTAGATATTAGGAGTAAGGAACAAGGTTTATCATACCACTTGATGGCTGCAGGTAATAACTATGACTGTATTACCCATTTCAAAGTTGCTAGATGGGTGGATTTTATGTTTTCTCATCACAAATAAATAGTATGTGTATGAAATATCAGATCGATTAAGTCATTCTGTTATCAATGTGTAGATATTTAAGAGCAGCGTCTTGTATAACATAAAGTATGTATGTATTTTTTTTAACTTTCAATGATCTAGAAAGTAATAATAAGAGAAATGAAAGGGAATCTCACCTTAGTCTCCAAATCTGCAGCCTGCTTGCAAGCCTCAGTGAGTTTCAAGAATTACATAAGAAAATTCCTTATAATTTTTCAATCTCTACATCCAAATATAGGTCTTACATAAGTACATGTACATATAGGTATGTGTGTATGTGTATAAATGTATAGGGCATGTTCCTATGTAGAAGAATTATGTATATGTACAAAACTGTGTATATAGACACACATGCATGCATGCACACATACACAATCACCCCAGCTTCCTTTTGCCTCTATCCCTGCAGGGGAAAAAAAAATGATGAATAGCAACTACAAACATGGATGAAAAAAAAATGTGTGCTGAATTCAGTGGAACTCTGATATCATAATTATAAATGAAAAACAGGTAGAACTAAAGAAGACATTTAGAGATGCATACACACGTGGGGAAATAGCGATGAGAAGGGTAGATCACACCCCGGGTGCATAACTGCACATGGCCTCAGTGTGTGGCATCAAGCAAGGAGAGCACAGATCATTTTTTGTAGTGTTGGTAACGGACTGCTTCTTAGGTGTGGTGGTAGGTTTATGAGTATTCATTTTATTATTACGCTGCATATATTATACGTGTACATTAAATGCAGCCTTTTTATGAAGCAAATATTTTATGATTAAAACTTCCTTTTAATAACAAATCTTATAAGCACCTATAAAAGAACATTGCGCCGCCCTCATTTTGGTGGCTTGGTGACTGGTTTTTAACATAAAATATTTCTTCCTGGAAGCCTCTCTGTTCCTTTTTCTTAGCAGCACTCTGGCCTCTTTTATCCTTGTCCCCCTTGTACTTTTCACAGCTTCTAATCCATTAACCACTCTGACATATGGATTTAAATGCCCTTCTTATTACACTCTGTCAGATCCAAGTTCTCTAAGGCTGATTTTCCCAACCCTCTCTTTCATAATAGGTAGCTTTTCTTATAATTTTCAGCCCCACCCCCTTGTCTGGCTACCCTGCCATCCATTTCCTCTCATCTTGCCCTAACTGAAGGACGTCCCAGAGAGGGGTCCACATTCCCAGTGCCTCCTTGTGCTTGAATTCTTTTCTTAGCCTTCTTCTTTTGCCTAAGTCATTCATTTGGCTCAAAGTTCACACACAAACCCCTAAATTTCTTTCCTTCAATTCTCTCTTTGACATTTTCTAATCAGGCTTTTATCCACTTCAGTCATCTGAAATACAAAGTCACAAATTACCTCTTCCTGGGGGCTAAGACTCCAGGCCCCCCCCTCCCTCCCTACCTCCCTCCCTCCCTCCCTCTTTCTCTCTCTCTCTCTCTCTCTCTCTCTCTCTCTCTCTCTCTCTCTCTCTCTCTCTCTCTCTCCTGATGGTTCCCATAAGGGCTAGCAGCAGGAAAGAAAAGGCATACAGATGGCTACCCGAAGTTTTTTGCATGCGACAAGGAAGCTCCCAGCTAAGAGAGGAGGCTGGGGATGAGAATGAGCGTTCCATTTAAAAGTTGAATAAAGAATTGATCGAGCACACTGAAGTACCTTGAGGAAAGAAAGAACTGCCAATGATTAGAAAGTGCAGACTTTCTTTCAAATAATTTTTTCAGCAATTTAACAAATAGTAGTTTTAAATAGAAATTTTGAAGGCATTTGAATTGAGTCCAAACTTCAGGATAATAGGCTCTCCTCTCACCTCTAATATGTTTCTGAACAGCATATTTGAGTTTTAGTTTTAGAATTAAATACACAAGCAGCATATTTGAAATGGTCTGTCTGACTGGTTTTTATTTTGATTTATAACAGGCCAAAAATAATCTCTAAAATCACTTTCGAATATACGTCTTCCCTAATAGTCATGATTTGCTTGTTATCAAATATTCAGACTGGATAGTTTGCTTACAAGTCATTTATCGAAGTTACACTTGTTGATGACTGCAGGCCAGCATTGGAAAAACCCTCTCTTAGTGCTCTGCCAAGGGCCACATTGGTGGGGTTCTCCTTGTTTCTGTGGCTCCCACTTCAGTAACAGTATAGGGGCAGTGAAGGTCAGTTAAGGAAAATTGTCCCTTTCTGTTCAAGAGAATGATATCTCCAGCCTGGGTGGAGACCAAACACTCCAGGTAGACACTATGCAAAGGTACTCACTATATTACATAAGCCAGTGCTTTTTCAGGCTATTTGTTAGGCTAGAAAACTCAATTTATGAACAGCTTTTGACTCCATTTTTAAGAAAGGACAAGTGCAGTCCCTGGGTGAACACACAAATTGTGCCTCTATGAGGCACCAGCTCTCTAGTGTAGATTGATAAATGACTTCTCCATGAGACTAGAAAGTCTTAGAAGTTTTCTGGAGTGAGCTGAAGCTGTGGGGACACATGGTCCTATTAAAATGATGTCAGAGAAACAGGGCCCACGTATCAGACCAAGCACCCAGATCCCATACAACAGTGGTCACCTAACACTGCCTTGGCATGGCCCCACACCAACATATCATATGAAATATGGTGTGTGCATAGAGGACCAACAAGCAGTGGACTGTATGAATGTCCCAGGAGCTTCAGATAGGCTAGGTCTTTTATGTTGACACAGTATGTTCTACTGCCTACCTACTCACAGGTTTGCCCCTCTGGAATCTGAATCATAATTTCCTGCTCCTGAAAAAGCTTAGAGTTTAAACTGACAGCAGCATTTTCCTCCTGACAATGGTCTGGCTCAACCATTATCAATACAGACTATTTCTCATTCATCTAAAATGCTTTATCTCTACAGACTCTTTCACTTGTAGCCATTCTGCAAACCATATACATGCATATAGATTTTGGATAGATTTACCATGTGGTTTGTGATATGAAAATTAATGTTAGTAATTAAATAGAAATAAAGGGTCCTGCATTTGCCTTGGCCAGGTTTCCAGGGTAGGCAGGATTTTATGACTAATTGCTGACATTGAAATAGGTAAGGCTTGTGAATTTATTGTTTTTTTTAAGAATTCTAACATTGCAGAAAGACATACAAGTGTTCATCTGTTGCTAATATAACACCCTCATAGCACCTTTTAGTCTGAAATAATTTTCAGCACGCAGAAATGCTACATGAACAACATAAACTTAATACCATTAGCATAGGCACACAGATGCTAAAATTTGCACTATTTGCTACACCTTTTGCTTTCCATGTGTCATTGCTGTGTTAACCTTTCCTGAGGAGATACAAGAGAATGTCCATTTACTCTAGATGAATATCAAGTGTGATTTCACCAAAGTCTAACTTGGTGAGATTATTGAATCTCTTGGACTTTCTTAAAGAACGTGGCTCAGAGACTACTTACAGAAGTGTGGGTAACCTCACCTCTCCACACACACACACACACACCACATGCACAGCTGCATCATTCTAAAGTCCTTCCTTGTCATGATTGGCGACCTCATGGAAGCTGTATCATGGAGGCCTGCTTTCAATTAATCTTATACTTCCTATATGGCATCCCCCACAACCAGACCACCTGCAGCTGGGCGAGAAGGTGGAGAAACAATAGCTGGACTCCCTTCCCTTGCGACCCTCCCCTCCTTCACCTACTAGGAAGTGTCAGTGGCTTCATCACCATTTCCACAGGTCTGACGATCACTGTATTGCTCTATCCTGCTTAGGCTGTCAGGCTATGGACAAGGTTGCTATGGGGAACATCTTCTCTGGGATAGGAAGTTAGTACAAGATGTCCTAGGAATCTGTTTTGGGGCACATGTCATGGGTACTGTACTCTGTGTGAAATGTTATTGAGGTTGGCTCTAGAAAATATAGAACACTAGATTAAGCATTTTTATATTTACTTTAACAGACTTAGGTTCACAGTTTTAGACATTCAGAAATTGAACATTCAATACAGAAAACCATACCCTTATTTCATTCTTACCCTACCTATTCCTTATTATCTTGCATCAGTGTGATTCATTTGTTATTACTACTGACTCAGTATAAACAAACTAATATTAATATACATTTATTTATTTTAAATTTCTAAAAATCTTTATGATTATTATGTATGTGATGGGAGTGGTTACATGCATGTAGAAGTCAAAGGACAACTATGGGGACTTAGTTCAATCTTTCCACCTTTCTATTGCTTTCAGTGATCCAAAACAAATCACCTAGTTTGCATGGCAAGCCCTTTCACTCACTGAGCCATTCTCTCAGCAACTAAGGATATATTTTTAATAAATAAACTTTACTTTAATATTGAGTTTACTTTATTATTTAGTTTCTAACTTGTACAGTATTATAAGTATTGGCAAAAGCATAATACTGAGTATCTGTCATCATAATATAATATAGAATAGGTTCACCCACCAAAACTCTCTTTCTGTTCATCTATTCACCACCTTCCATTTCTGCAAAGAATGTGGTAACCATGGGTTTAAACTTTAAGAGGGAGAGAGAGACAGAGTCAGGGAGACAGAGAGTAAATATCTGGGTTGCTGACAGATTTCTTGAAAGTCATAACTCTTGAGACAATTATATGAGAGTCATTTGTACTTAATGTGCCCAAGCTACAGTGGTTTCCCCTCTACTCCTTCAAAAACCCAAGATCTGTATCACTCCTGATTCTGCACTCTGGTCCACATCTTTCTCATGTTGCAAATGAAAGCAAGCATCTCTGGTCATCATACCAAGACCCTTGTTCTTTTAATATTACCTTTACAATATATAGGAGAAAAACCTCGGACAGAAATCCTGAAGTTTTGTTCAAGAGTAATAGAACAAAAAAATCTATCATGACATTTAAGATAATAGACTATATAGCTCTGCTAACACTTGAACTAAGAAACCTAACAAACTGGATAAAAAAAGTTATTGCTCTCACCTCTATAATCTAGAAGACTTGTTTTCTAGCTGAAAACCTAGAAATGAATAAACCATTGCATACAAATTCCACATAAATGAAATGTCCCATGGTGAGGCTTTAAACAGAGCTTTCTGTCTTATTTAGGGATGTATTTTCTGCCTTGGTCGTGTTATGTGAAAGTATTAGTAAGACTGTTAGGAATACCTTAGGAACTTTCGCAAATATAATTTGTAGTATTGAATATAGAAGAAAATAAACATTTTCCAAATCCAGTTGCAAAAAAATGAATACATAGTAGTGCATAACAGGAACTATGTATCTATTATGTATCTGAAGAGTTATGAAAAGACCTGAAAAAAATTGAGATAAGAAAAGTAATGTAGGATTTTCTTAATCATTTTTTTTTCTGACTATAAAGATTGGACTCAAGAGGAAGGGCGTGGCCTATGTGGCATATTCAGGGCTGAGCATTCTGAGGTTACCAGTTGTGGATCTTGGTGTTAGTTGCTATTTACTGCAAGAAGCAGCTTCTCTAATGGAGGCTGAGTGATTCACCAATCTATGGCTAGAGCAATATATCACATTAGGAGTCATTGTATTGCTATGTCCATTGAGCAGAATAATAGTGGTAGGTTTTCTCCTAGATGCAGAAAAGCTTAGGATTCGTATTAGGAGCTTTTCTTGCTGTTGTGACAAGACATTGACAGAAGCACCATAGGGGAGGAAAGATTTATTGTGGCTCATAAGTTAAGGGGTGCCATCTCCAGAGCAGGGAAAGTTGTGGGACTCTGTTTGTGGCAACAGGGGTTTGAAGTATCTTGGTGGATATGGAAACAGAGCACCTATCCAAAAGAGAAGCCACATCAGAGCCCTTAAAGACCTGACCACAAAATTTGGGGGGCTCATGGCCAATCATCTAAAATGTGTCAATGGCTGGGAACCAGGAATTCAACACATGATGTTATGTGGAATAGGTTGCATTCAAACCATAAAAAGATTTGAGAAAAATCCTTTCCAATCAGGAAGCAGAGGTTTCTAGAAAAAGCTCTCTCCCTCCTCGGAAATAGCACACACACATAAACACGCATATACGCACTCACACACACACAAACACAAATATTACTGGCCAGGTGTAGTTTTGTTCAGCACAGGTTTTGTTATCTTTGTAGCTGTTGTTGTTATGCCGAACTCTTTCCAACTACTCTTTGCTTGTGTAATCTGCAGCTAGCAGATTTCTAATTTCTAGGATATAACAATTTTCCATACAACATTTGTATTCAAAATAACCCTCACTACTCCTTTAATAAGGGATAGTAGGCATTCTTAAAGTATCAATATAGAAAAATAATCATACCAAAAACAGGGATTTTTTTTCCTCTCTTTAAAAAATTGTTCTTCAAGATAACTCACTATCCTTATTTAGCTGTGTATGATGCATGCAATTCAATGGGAAAAGCTTGTTGTTCTGGTCAAAATGACCTGCTTCTTTTTAGTCAATACCCATCATGTTTTCATTCTTGTCTTATTTCTGGGAAACTTGTGCTAAAACTACAGAATTCATTGTTTGCTTGGGTATAGCTCTCCTACTTATCAAATTTTAATCCTTTACTTTTATTTCTTCATGCCCTACTCTGTATGTGGCTTCAATGATAATGTGATTTAGGAACTTTATTTTTTTAAGAGAGAAGATCTCATACTACTAGGTAAAAATTCCCAGGTCTATGATAAGACATTGTGTTAACTATGAAAACTATGTGGTAACAATGCAGGGATTTTCTCTATATAACATTCAGAGATAAATCTCTATAAATAAGTCTTTTAAGGGAAGGCGTATAACTTTTTTAGGCTTCTACAAAATGTCCAAGTCTAGAAACATTTTGTTACATTTAACCTTAAAATTAAAGTTGTAATGTTTTTTGAAAAACGTAGTTGCTCATAGCTGGATAGATGGTTCCATAATGGCTATGCACATATGAGAACCTGGGTTCAGATCTTCAGGTCGCATGGGATGCTTTACATAGTATCACGTGTCTATACTTCCAGTATTAATGCCATGAAAGGAGAGGAGAAAACAAGATAATCCTGAGAAGCCTTCAAGTCAGTTAGGCTCGTCGACACAGCAGTGACCAAGACACCCTGTCTCGGAGAAGGTAGAAGGTAAAGACAGACAACCTTACCCATCAGTCAGATTATGGGTACTCCTGTACTCAAACATATAAACACATAGAGGCGGGTTAAAATCTTTAATTCTTCAAACTGAATGTAGATCAGTATTTTGTGGAAAGGCATATACGTATGAATGTACACCCATGAACAAAAGCAGTCATAGTTATTGTCCCCTATGCATTATTGTCAAGGGTGACAAATATCAAATGTTTATTCATAGCCATTCTAGTTGGTAAGTATATGGGCACTAAGAATAAAATAGTAAATGCAAAAATAGTTACTGCCTGCTGCCTTTTTGCAGCTTTCCAGAGAAAATCGTATCAATTTAAATCAAGTAATTTTGAACCCTGTCATTTTGCAACAGAGAAGAAAATTTGAGAAAACTGAACATGCTGCTCTCAGGAAGTTATGGATCTGTGTCCATAAATAAGTAGAGACTTTCCAAAGAAAAATAGACCACTCCCGAACTCAACACAAGGGGAGTCTTCCAATCCACCTCCTTCAAATAGAAAGGATAATGTTTTTAAAGGCTCTAAAAATATTCCTTGCTGCAGTTCCACCTACTGAATCCAATTAGCAATTTTATCACCTCATTTTATTAACATCTATTAATCTTGAAAAGCATATTAGTGGCATTCTATTGATCGCTCTCTGGTCTTTATTTATAAATGAGAAAGCGTCTTGTTTCTGTTCATTAATGTGAAAGGAAAAGAGATTCAAGGCAAGACATTTAGCAGAGAGAACTCATAAACCTCCACCTGAAGAAGCTGTTCCAGAAGAGCAGCTGCATCCCGCGTGCGTGGGCAAACAATGCTGCCTTATACACCCACCACTAGAGTTGATGCTAATTGTCATGTACCTTTGTCAGAATTGCAATTTGTCTTAATGTTAATTTCTGATTTATGTCATTTTCCAAAAAGGAATTCTGAACACCAAGAGCTTATTCCATTCTATTCCTGCTAACGGGAAGCTAACATGACTGAATATCATTCTGTTCTTGTATTCTGACATCAAGTTCAATATTCCAAGACTCTGTTTACTGAGTCATCCATTCACCCCATACCCCCTGCAGCCCAGACTTCCTGTAATAGCTCCAAGAACCAGTGAGTCAAGATCAACAGGTCTTGACCCAAATAATATTTACAGAAAACATCACAAGGATTTGTCCCCAGAGATGATACCCTTTGACACGACCAATAGAAATATGTGTGCTGCATTGGAAAGTGTGTTTATAATGTGCTCAATAAACAGTACATTTTCAAAATGGGAGCAAAATTAAATTTCAATTTTTTTATTTGATTATGAGTCTCCAGTGAATGATTCAGTGGTTGTATCTTACATCTCAATTCCTAGTTAATCCTTGGGACAGAAGCAGAAACTGAAGGAGCTATGTGGTTCTAAAGAAACCAGCCCTTTATGCTTCTACAGAAAAACCCTACTGTATGTTTCTACTGCACAGAATTATAGCAAACTAACCCATAGCATGAAGGCTTTGCACTTTTTCCTCTATCTTTCTCTGTGTGCTTGCACAAGGTCCCCACACCCACCTGTCCTTCCTCTCCCTTTCATCTCCCCTCCCTGCTTGGCTCCATGTTCTACTCTATTTATAACTATTTATAACTATTTCATGCTTGACTTTATGAAAGTGTTTTCCTAGATAATTCACACCCTTTGGGGAAAGGAAGAAAACTTAGCAAAATGCCAAGTTCTTTACTAAGACATTTACAGAAGAAAATCTAATAATTTCCTATAGCCGTTCTTCCCAGCATGGTGTGGAAATGTATTTGGTAGTTTAATTTCCTTTTCCTTCTCTTTGCCATAATTATTTATTGCTGAAAATTGAGAAACTGTATTATTGTTATTATTGCTTTTGATTGGTCTAAAATTTCAGTTAGATAGGAAAGTTAAAGAAGAAAAAAAAATATCTCTCCAAGTTTAGACGTGGTTCAGAAAAGCAGCAGAGGGATTTGAGGAGAACAGATCTAATGAGAAAGGAAAATGTTTTAGTATTTTCAACAGACCAGTGTAGAATCAGTGAAAAACAGGAAATCTCAGAAGGAAACAACAGCAAAGCAAAAAAGGTTTACAAAGGATACAGAGCCATTTGGAGAGCTGTACGGGGACAGATCTGGGTGATTTTCTTTTCTTTTTCTTTTTCTTTTTCTTTTTTCTTTTAAATCTGAGGCTCTAATGAAAAGACCAGAATGATGCCTCTGTGGGAATTGAACTTTTTCCATCACAACAAACTGGACTTCCATTCCTGGATAACTTCATGAAAGGATGTAGGAATCAGAATGGGTGGCATGAAATTGGTATCATCACATTTCCAGAACTAACAGTCTGTAACTGCAGCTATAGATATCAGACTGCTGTATTCCATGAACAGGTTACAGTCTCCATCTGCAAAGATGGTTCTGCCATCAGCTCCCCAGCCATGGCTATTGCCGACAGTCCTACCAGCATGATCAGGCAGCATGGTGTCCTGGGTGGGAGATACAAGGGACACAGGCAGTCTTTAACTTCTCCACTCAGCCACGTACCAGACACAACAAAAGGAAACTTGATAAACTCCTTTTCCTACTTTCTTCAGCTTTCGATTGGAAACGATATACCCATCTCTAATGCCTTGTTGAAGTGTTATGAATATCAACTAAAACAAAAAAAAGGAAAAATGTATCGTTTTCCAAACTCCACCTTAAGATAGATAAAGCAAAAAGCAAGCAAACAAAAGCAGCACCTAGATGAAGAACTACAGACAATTATTAAGCCCTATCAGGAGAATCCATCCTCCTTAGGGATGAACCCTGCAACAGGCTATCCTTAAACACACACACACATACACACAGAGCACTAAATGGACTCATGGTACATGTGTACATAAATGAGTACATGCATGTGCGTGTGTGTGTGCGTGTGTATGAAAATAATAATAATTAAAGAGGAAGAGGCCATGAAGTTGATGAGTGTGGACAGGGGAGAACATGATAAAATAATATAAATACAGTATCATGCATGAAGTTCTCAAAAAAATAAATATTTAGAACAGCAAATTGAGATAATTTATACAAAAAAATCTCTTGTTTCTGTTCTGTCAAAAGTGAAGTCTATTGAAAATATTTTCATGTTCAGTAGTTGGGAGACTATGGGAATAAGTTCAAATTAAGAGGCAAGTCTTAAATTCCCTTCATGTGCATTTCAGTGGTTGTGATAATTACAATTTTAGTGCCACCTGCAGAAATAAAGGCTATGGTATCCATTATACAATTAGGTCACAACAGTGCACACACTAGACTTATTGGGAAAATCCATCTGACTTTCAACAAGTTGAGAAAGAAAGACTTTGAAGAGTTCTGTAAGCTTGGTCTTAGATGAGAAGACTGAATTTGGTACCTCCAGAGGTCAACAGCCCAGACAAAAGATTCACACCAGCCCAATTCACAAATTCAATGTTAATAATCAAGGAAGAACCAGGCATACATCCATAATTCCAGTTCTGAAGAGATGAAGGCAAGAGGATTAGGAACTCAAGACCAGCCCCAGTTACATAATATTCCATCTTTAAAAAAATAAGCAAAAACGAGTGTAGAATGTCAAAATACTGCCAAGTATTAAATGTAACCAGCTGCACTGGTAAGCCTGGAGGCCCATCAGTGACTCAGTGGACATGGAATCAGAGTTGATCACAGGACCTGGAAGGCTGTTGCGGCAAAGTCTCTGGAGTTCTATGGGGTAGCTCCTATGCTCTGGCAGGTTCTAGGGCTCAGAGTTTAGGGGAAACAGCCTCAGGACAGACAGCCAGACAGAGAAAACCCATCTGTGATCTCTCACTTTGTTGATCAGTCAACTTTCAGATAGATATTTTTCTTTTGCCATATGAATATTTATCTTCATATTTGGCCTAGGAAAGTTTCTATCTTCTCAGTAAGAATTTTGGTTCTGATATACCGTTCTACCCAAAGAAACCAATGGAGATAAAGCCTTCTATTTTTCCATATTCTTCTGCTTCACCCCACTTGAAGCAACATGTCATCAAGTTCTCCCTACGGCCCTTTAGTTTGCTAAATAAGCTATAAATTCCAGATTTTCGAGCATGGCATGGGTACCAGTGTTTTCACCTTGCCTAATCATGTACTGTACTTCAACAATACTTTCAAAGTCCCCTTAGCCCACTATGCAGGCCTGGACTGGCACGCACATCCCTGCCACACAGTCATCCTTTACCATACTCAATTATTCTGAAGGGTTTAAGTGCTTTTGTGGGATCATTTTCCCAATTTAGTAAAATGGACCACAGCATTCTCCTCTTTTTGCAAGAGTGGCCACGTTGATATCATTCACTGGCATTCAATGAGCCATCAGTAGCTGTGAAACCTCCTTTCGGCTAAGAGAATTTTACTTCCTCAAATTAAGTAAAGCTGTACATTATCAAGTAGAAAGACGGTTTTGCTAGCCACTGTGATATTTTTGATTCAAGGAATGGCTCCAGCCCCAGTCCCCATGGGCTACGTTCGTAATTGCAGCTGGCATTTCCAAGAGCTTACAATGTACTAGGCAGTACATGAATCACACAATGGTGTTATGATGTGTGTGGATTTAATTGCCCCCCATTTTACAGTTTCAGGGCCTTGTGATAAGAACAGACAGATGGCAGGAGGTACAGCCAGGACGTAATGCAGCAGAGGAAATCTGAAACAATCTGAGGCCAAAGGAGTCCATTCCCAAAGCCTTTGTTTTGTCCATAGCACTTGTCTCAACTGTGAACCTGATCTCTACTACAAAAGTGAGTCTAGGTATTACACAATGACTGAGCATCTTAGGAAGACTGGGGATGGGAGGGTCAGGAAGTGTAAAATCATAGAGTTTATTAGCACAGGAAGTATGGCAGGCACGCCCTGAATCTATTACTGTTCCCAGGAGTGTTCTCAGCTGTGACAGAGTCCACTGTTCAGCGCTCGGGGTGGTGACTGAGCCACATAACTCAGTGTTAAGGTGGGAACCAACCAAAACAGATGTTGTATACAATGCTAGAATTTTAAAAAATGATCTTATGTTTTTCAAAGTTTCATTACCTTCTCACAATGACCAGTTTATTACACATGTATTGTCTGCATATATTCACATTTCACTTTGAGCCCTGGTAGTAAGTGATAAGGGGTACCACTTAGAGCCATGAAGAGAGACACTTTTGCCTCACCGTTGTACTCATAGGGTTAAAGAGAGCCTCTTTTCTCTTTCCAGAAAAAAAAGAAAAAAATAAAGGCTGCCCTCATAAACTGGCCACAATCCCTGGAGGTATCATGGTTCCTTCATTCACACTATTTGCTCAGACTGAGGAAGCTGTAGTGAAGGCCACTGCCAGCCCTCATGGGGACTTGGCCAACCATAATATCTAAACACAGCCACTGCTCCCCGTGCCCTTTTGTCCACTGGAAAACATACATTTGGCATCTACCATGTGCTGGCCACTTTGCTGTCAACCCTTACGGTTTCACACTTTATAATTACACACAAGCACAAAAAGTTATTTAAAAATCAATTTTTAAATCAGGTATAAAAGTTTTAGAGCCTTGCTTAATGTGCAATATGAAATGCCACTGAGTCAAATGAATGTTGTTATGTGTGATTTGAACAAAGGAAGCATGGCTTTTAGAGTCAAAAGCACTCAACCTTTAAAAATGGTTGCTAGCTCTCCCTCCATTTTCTGTTGTTCCCCCAGATCTATCTCCAAGATCCCTCTCATGCCCTGTCCACAAACACAAACTTCATCATCAATGGATCTGTAGGGCTGCCCCCACACAGTTGCTACATCATTAAGATCTAATCTCTCTACTGCACCTCATGCTTACAAAGATCCCCCTCACTCTGATGAATGCTGTTCTGCATCTCTCATACTGGCTCTCCCAAGAAACTCTTTCCTGGGGGAGGAAACACAACTGCTCCTTTTTCTCAATGATGCAGCCGAGGAAATGAGATCGCGGTGCCGATACAGCGGAGCCGCATGCTCGCTCTTGAGCTGCTAACTTAAAAACTCTTAAGGAATGTCACAATGACAAGTTTTCCCTGGCGCTCCTGGCGACAGTACTTCTGACCTAAGACAACTGAGACACACAGCTGTAGAACTCGTCTGCTCATTAGCTTAATGAGGACGGAGTCAGGCAAAGAGTTAATTTGGCTAATTTAATCAGCATGCCCTTAGATGTGTCTACTGGGAGAACACCAAAGTGGCAGAGACAAACACAGAAACATGCAGAGGGAAGGGATATACTGAGCTGTGCTCATGATTAGGGCCAAGTCACAGTTTGAGAACATTAGAGCAACAAGGCTGGAAAGTCACTTAAGGATTGCTTAACCCAGGCACGTTATTTTATAAGGCCTAATGAGGTTAGAAAATAATAAACATGCAATTTATCATGGAAAATGAAATACATGGGAAACATTTCATGGACTGCAAATTGCTGTGGTGCATGTGTATACATATAAGACTAGAGTCAGCTCTTTCCCCAAACAATATCAAGAAGAATTTAAGCAATTGAACGCATCCTTATATGTGTTCATAGAACAAATACACGGTATTTCTTTGACTCCTTATTCTCCCTGATAAAACTTGATTTTTAGCTGTATGGATACATATTAAATTCCATCATTTGTTAAGGATACAGAAAGAAATTATTATTTTAAAAATTCCTCCAAGACTTTATATTCTTAAAAACACTAGGAAAATAAAACCCTGGTGAGTTTTATTTGATGACTAATGTAAATTTCTATTTTACCAAATTTAGGGGCTTTTAGTTAATAGTTGCCTTTTGTGATATGATTTTGATGAATGGTTTTCAATTTCTTTAAAGTTCCAACTTAAAACGAATACCATCAAGTATCTATTTCATGCTGGCAGTGCTTCTGACAGCATGCCTTGATCTTACAATTAGAGATTAAGCCACAATTACTCATCAGATTCAGTAATTCTAAAAGAGTTGATTGAGGGTTTTTCTGGACAATGGAATGTCATTTGCATTGATTATTTCATTATATTAATTTTCTCATCACTCTCATTTTTTTTTTGCTTTTTTTCATTTGAACACTATTAAAGATGCTTTTACCATAGACTCAGGCCTAAGAGGATGAAAAAGAAAATGAATAGGTTTTTTTCTTTATTACTATTAAAGAGAAAAGAAAGAAAAGAAGAGCTTGGGGGAATACTAAGCCTCATAGCCTATAAATTGGTCCTGTTCCTTTTTATCCTTGGTGATAGTTCACAGAATTAAAACAGCATGAGGAAATATATATTTTGAGGGTGAGTCTTTCAAGAAATTGATCTTTTATAATGTCCTTTCTGCTTGAATGAGATCACTTCTGTCCTATCCATCAGGACATACAGTTTGTAATGTTCCCTTTCTATAAATTTTCCTTCAAAGATGTTTTCTTATACTTAGCAAATTAGTAGTAGAGATCTGGTTATATATAGTAAATCTAAAGTTTATATATTATATAGAAGACAGATGTCTAATTAATTAGCTAATTAATTAATGGTACCAAAATACAGGTACTGTAAAGTAAAAAATCTGCATTTTATGAGAGAAAAGTGAATAATTCCATTTGTATGTGAGTGTGGTCAGGCAAGATATCTCTGAGATGATAAAAAGAAGTACAAGTTAGACTTTCTTGGGGCAGGGGAGTGATATTTGAAAGATCCTGAAGCAGGAAAGACTTTGTTGGGTTCAAGGGCTTTCAACAAGGCCAATGCAGTTAGAGTAAAGTAAACGTGTAGAAGAGAAGGGCAGAGTCTGTTGGGCAAGGGTTGAAGGGTGAGTGAGGAAGGGATGGAGAAAGCTGAAGGTTGGTCAGAGCCCACATGAGAAAGGGCTGAAGGGTGAATGAGGAAGCTGATATGAAACCATGATGATTTAGACAGCAAATATCATTCTACTCCCTCCCAAACACCTGATATAAAGTAGCACATAAAAACTGATTTCTTAATTAAAGTCGCAAATCTCCAAAAGCAAACAGAGACTCTGACGCAACAGTGACATCATGAGAACTTGGAAAGCACATAAGAGTGGTAACTGATTTATCTAATGTAAAGATAATTGCCGTCAAGCTGAAAAGTTATCCAAGTCACCAAACTGTCCGTGAAAGCCAACCGAAGATGAGTCTCAAAACAAAGGGATTGACTGAACATTCGTTTAAGCAACAACTGGACAACATCCACTAGGAAGAGATCCAGTACGGGGAAGAACTGTTAATAAAACTGTTGGAAAGACCAAAGAAAGGTGGATCAGCAAAAAGCATGACTACTCAGGAGGTTTGTGGTCAGCTTTCAAATCTCGGTGGTACGAGAACTACAGAGAGGTCCATGGCTAACTGAAGCATCAGAGCAGGGAATTCGGAAGAAATCCTGAGGCTGATGTGAAATCTCATGTTTGTTCAAGTCCACAAAATTGATGATGACAGCAGCCAAAGAACAGTACCATGGTTTTTGCCTTCTGCACGCACCCCAGATCTTATCAGCATGTCTTTCATTTGCAGATCTAGTTTAGAGAGTGACCAGAAAATAAGAGTGGGCATGTGGTGCCTGGGGTTCTGTGATGGAGAGCAAGCCTAGGCGAGGGATGATGGCAGAGAGCAAGTGAGTGATGGGGCTGATTTACCATCCATCACTCTTGCAGAGAACATCTCCAAGTTCTCGCCCCCATTTTGTGTAGCCTGGCAATGGTCAGGCAGAAAATGAAGTGAAGAACAGCTGGTCTCTGGGCAAGAAAATTAGATTCAATTGATATCTAGGATACTATTCCTTTAAAGAAGAAAAAAGAGAAAATTAGCATTCTTCATGTTGATACCATAGCCTTATCCTCCCACTCAACTTTCATAAGAGTGGGAGCCAGATATATTATCGATGATAGATAGATAGATAGATAGATAGATAGATAGATAGATAGATAGATAGATAGATAGATAGATAGATAGATAGATAGACAGATAAATAGATAGATAGATAGACAGACAGACAGACAGACAGACAGACAGATGGCATGACTAGCCCAGAGAAAAGACATTAGAGTCTAATATCTGAGCCTTCTCCAGCAAAAATTAAATGAATAAACAAAACACAACTGTCAAATTACTTTATGAAAAAGCCCACTCATACAAATACAGCTTTAAACAACTTCTTAGTGCCCCATGCTAAATGTCATCAGCATCTGAAGGGTGGAGCACCTGTGAAAATCAGAGCCAACATACTAAGAAAAGTAAGGAAAGCTACAGAAAACAGAAGTAATCAGGAAAGTGGAAAATAAAAGAAAAATACCTTTTTTCTCAGTAAAAATGGCTAATATTGAAATAAAAACAGAATGAAGGACTTCTCGGTAAGATGTCAGACTTGAAGCTACGTCTGTATATGGTGAGGAAGAATCAGAATAAGAAAAAGACAGGGCTGGAAAGATGGCTCAGCAGGTGAAGGCACTTTCCTTGCAAGTCTGTTGTCCCGAGTTCACTATCTGAAACCCAATGGAAGTTAGAGAGAAGTGACTCTATGAAGGGATTCTCTGACTTCTGCATGCATGTCTGCACACACATTACACACACACACACACACACGTGCGTGCGCATGCATACACCAGTATTATTTTTTAAGAATAAGGAAAAAATAGAGCCTATTCCAAAGACAGAGAAAAAAGGAGAATACCTGGAAAGTACTGAGGAAAAGACAGGCAATGTGTTGCTTAGAGTAAACCAAGAGGACTACAACTCCAACCGTGTGACTCCCTGAACGGGGAGGGGGAAGCAGAAGCTTCATTCAAAAGGTGGCCAAGCAGCCTCATCACAAAGAGACTGGCAGTTCTACCCTGAGAAGAATCAGAGCTTCATAAGCTTCAAATCCAGTTACAGGTTTTGGAGAGACGGTGATTCCTTTGGCTGATGAGTTAGCAGTGGAAAGGAATCCCATTGTGTTCGCTCTGCTGTGGCTTCAAAGGCAGTGGCTCCCAACCATCTTTAGAGGGAAACTATCATTGAAAACTGGGTTATCCTGGGGAGGCAGGAACATGGAACAAGCACAAACGGAAAATTAACTGGCCATCGCAGTGAAGTAAGAGAGCCTTGGAAGGCTGTTGGGAGAGTTGAGAGGCCAGATGCTGATACACGAAATGATTGATCCGTCGTGGCAGTGAGGCAGCCAGGCAACGAAAGCTCCAGAATCCATGGTCTGCAACTGATCTCATCTACTGAGGATGGCGCTGGAATTGGATAGTCCTAAACGTAAGGTCAGTGGATGGATTAGCCTCTGAAGTCACCTATCTGCCATTTGCTTCTGGAGAGCCCAAGAATTTGGAAGTTCCCAGGCTTCTTGAAATTCCCATATGCTCCAGGATTAACACTCAAGGTACCTGGAATACAGCAAGCTAGGTCTTCTGCCTGTACAGCTGACAATGTGGTAGATACTTCCTGTACTTTCCCTTGCTAGAACTTGGTAGACATCTTCAGCTAGAACATCAGCCCCCAGCTTGGTGTATGATCTAGAGACTCTTGTGAAAAGTGAGAGAATCTATCCAGCTTACAGACTACAAAGCTGATTGTGGCTAGCAGATGCCCCTGGCACAAAAAGAGAGGGAGCAGCCACAGCAAGAGTGAACTGGCAGATATTGAACACATGCTCAATACAAGTTTAGTACCAGAAGAAAAAAGAACCACAGGACAGAAGGATCAACTGTGCATCTCACCACCATGCATACAATGGGAGTCTCTGTCTCCAAGGACCCAGAAATAAACTAACAGTATGTAATTTTTTCTTTTTTGCCTTATGTGTTTACCACATTTTATTTTTACTACAATTTTTTCCAATAATTTTTTATTACTTTATAAATAATACCATTCAAAATTTCCACTTCCTCCCCTCCTCCCACTTCCCTCCAGATCCCCCACTAACCCTCCCTCCTCCCTCTCCAGTCCTAAGAGAGGGCAGGGTACCCTGCCCTGTGGGAAGTCCAATGCCCTCCCGACTCCATCCAGGCTTATGTAGGTATGCATCCAAATAGAATAGGAACCCCAAAAGCCAGTACATGTAGTAGAGACAAATCCCAGTGCCATTATCATTGGCTTCTCAGTCTGCCCCAATTGTCAGCCACATTCAGAGGGTCCAGTTTGATCCCATGCTCATTCAGTCCCAGTCCAACTGGATTTGGTGAGCTCCCATTAGCTCAGGCCCACTGTCTCAGTGGGCGGACCAACCCCTCCTGGTCCTGACTTCCTTGCTCTTCAACCGGACACTGGGAGCTCAGTACAGTGCTCCGATGTGGGTCTCTGTCTCTATCTCCATCAGTCGCCGGATGAAGGCTTTATGGTGATATTCAAGATAGTCATCAGTCTGACTACGGGACAAGGCCAGTTCAGGCACCCTCTCCTCCACTTCCCAGGGTCCTAGCTAGGGACATCCTCGTGGGCAGCTGGGAACCCCTCTAGAGCCAAGCCTCTTGCCAACCCCAAAATGGCACCCTTAGTTAAGATATCTTCTTCCCTGCTGTCATATCTATCCTTCCTCCATCTCAACCATCCCACCCCCCCCAAGCTCTCCCCAACCCTCCCCTTCTCCCTTCTCTTTCCCCCCTCCCCTCTCCCCTACCCCACCCTTACCCTCATGCTTCCAACTTTTGTCTGGCAATCTTGTCTGCTTCCAATTTCCAGGAGGATCTATGTATGTTTTTCTTTGGGTTCACCTTATTACTTAGCTTCTCTAAGATCGCGAGCTATTGGCTCAATGTCCTTTGTTTATGACTAGAATCCACTAATGAGTGAGTTCATACTATATTACTATTTTTGGGTCTGGGTTATCTCACTCGGGATAGTGTTTTCTATTTCCATAATATTACCAGCATTTTTACTTTATTATATTTCAAATCTTATTTTTTATTCTTCTCCAAAAATTATGTATTTTTGTTTACATTTCGTTTTACTCTCCAGGGCTCTTAGATGAAGAGCTACAATCAATAGCTGTTGAGGAAGAGAGAATCAGTCTCTCAAGGGCCATGCCTCTTGATAGTTTATTCAATTGCAAATGCTCAGTTCTAAACACATGAACCTAACAACACTGACTATGGGAACGAAGGCACAGGAGGAGTTGAATCCACAGAGGGAGAAGTGGAAATGCTTAAAAGAACAAAAAGGAGAGAAATTAAATCGAAATCAATAAGGGGGACAGTGAGATGGCTCAGAAGAGAAAGGCACCTGCCTACTTGCAGCAAAGACTGAAGACCTGGGTTTAATCTCTAGGACCCACATGGTGAAAGGAGAGGAACAACTCCATCAAGTTGTCATCTGACCTCTGCATGCACACACACATACACTTGCATTATTAAAAACTATATTTCACACAATCTATAAGGGAATAACACCAATTCATCTATATGAGGAAACATATCAGATTAACACCAGATCTCTCCTTAGCAACCCTAAGATGAGGAAATCACGGGCCTAGGATTGAGCTTTCTACTGTTATTGTGTCAAACTGACATAATGTCAAACTGTCCTCTGTCTGTGTTTATACCAGTGGACAAGTGGTACTTTCAATTTAATCAGAGAAGCCTTTCTCTACACTGAATGACAGAGAATGTAGACTCGTGTCTGTCTATTCAATGTCCTGAGAATAAGTGACGGAAGAGTGCTCAGCCCTAAGTAGAGCATTTATACCACCCCTAAGGCTCGGAGAGCATCTTGGAAGAGGGGATAAAGAGAAAGTAAGAGCTACAAGATAGAGAAGAGGGTTATGAAATTCCATCTCTTGGGCATGACAGGGCTGTGTAAACATGATCTCAGCAGCTGTGGTTATCTGCACTGGACTAGCACAACACGGACCTATCAGTAATCAGTTGTGGATGGGGAGGGGCTCGGGGCCTGACCTCTCCCCAAGAAGCAGTTGAGGGAGAGGGGGAATCACTATTTTTAGTGGCGAGTGTCACATGCTCCAATGGAGAGTGCCACACCTGTGCCCAGAAGGGAAGTCCTGGTTAAGCTCAGTGGGTCACAAAGTGAAACAAAAGATGTGAATGTGGGCAAAACACTTGTAAGAATGAGGCGGGGTTAATAGATGCGGAAGTGAAATAAGGGAGGGTGGGTATGAACAATTAGAGTACATTATATACGTGTGTCACATTGCTAAGGAGCAAAGGTAATTCATTAAAAATGAACAATAAATATAGAAGAAAGATGATTTTTAATTGTTTATTTCTAAAATAATTACACTATTTCTCATTTCCCTTTTCTCCGTCTAATGACTTGATTCATACTCCCCTTGCTCTCTTTCAAATTTAGGTTCTTATTTCTTTTATTGTTGAAGATATTCCTAAATACATAAATACATTGTGTATATGCTTTAGAAATATAGACTTTTTTGAATAGATAAAAATAAAAGCAAAAAGCTTAATCGTCATTGCATAGTTAAGATTGAAGATGTAGCAAACTAGCAGGCTGTGTACTCTAAGACAAATGTACAAGGAAGATGTGAAAATAAAAATTGCAAAAGGAAATTTTCCTTTATTTTTTTCTATTTTTTTTTGAACATAGCTTTTTACATACAATATAATTTTGAGTAAGTTTTCCCTCCCCTCAGCTCCTCTGAGATCCTCTCTACCCCCCTATCCTGATTCACTCCCTTTATGTCTCTCCTTAGAAAACAAACATCCATCACCTCATGTTGAGGCTGAACCAAGCCACTCCCCCCCATATCTAGATTAGGGAATGGGCTCCAAAAAGTCAGTTCATGCAATAAGGATAAATTCTGATTCCATTGCCAGTGATGCCACAAACTGCCCAAGCCATACAACTGTCACCCATATTCAAAGCGCCTAGTTCGGTCCTATGTAGGTTCCCCAGAGTCAGTGAGCTCCCACTAGCTGGGGTCAGCTGTTTCTGTGTGTTTCCCCATGATGATCTTGACTCCTTTGCTCATATTATTGCTCCTCCCTCTCTACAACTGAACTCCAGGAGCTCAGCTCAGTGCTGAGCTGTGGATCTCTGCATCTGCCTCCCTCAGTAACTGATGAAGGTTCTCCATGGGACTTACCTTCTCTGAGGAGTGGATGGGGTGTGGGGAAGGGAGAAGGTGGAGGGAGTGAGAAGAGGGGAGGAAGGGGGAACTGGTCTTGATATGTAAAATGAAAAAAAAAAGATTGTTTTAAAAAAAGAAAAAGGAAAAAAATTCTTATTCTACAGATAATATTGTAACCCTTAAAGTACAGATATGCCACTGCATGGTGGCAGCACACACCTTTAATCCCCCACTAGGGAGACAGAGGCAGGCAGATCTCTGTGAGTTTGAGGCCAACGTGGTCTACAAAGCAAGTTCCAGGTTTGATCCATAGCTAAAAAGAAAGCCTGCCTTGAAAAACCAAACACACACACACACACACACACACACACGTATATACAGATGAGTCTTACCTTCAATATTTTCAAAATTTTGTGTCCTACCTTCTCATCATTTGAAAACAAGTTTTTGTTTAGTTAAGAATATTGACTTTACCTGACTATACACTGGCCCATAATGGTGACAAATACAAATAAAATACTTAAGCATCTAAATATTGAATACTAAAAAAGAAAGCAGGCATCTAAAGAATAATAATACAATAAAACAAGAACAAACAAACTAGAATCTGACCAAATAAACAAACAAGGAAAAGAGCCAGAGAAAACATAAGAAACACAAGTAAAAGTAGAAACACATATACTCAAAGACACAAGAATCCCATAAAGACACAAACCAGGAGCCATGATACATATGCGAAGGACCTGTAAGACTGAAAATAAATGTCCCGACAAAATGTTATGAGAAAATAATCTCCGAAAAGGGCATTGAGTTCTTTTTGTATTGGCTGTCTACTACCAGGCATAGGTTTGCCCTTAAGAGTAGTTTGCTGGAGAAAACTGTTTTCTCCATTTGTGAGTAGGTTAGGCCAGATCAGAAGGCATCAGTAGAAGCTACATCAAGAAAATGTAACCGGAACAATGGAGACTATGTTTGCAATGATTCAGAAAATACATTAGTGAGAAGAACAAGATCTAGGTGTGGAGTGGTTGACTATGGAAAAAATTTAGAAAATAACTATTGTTAACTTTAGAGGACACAGTGAATCATGGAAATATATTAGCAACTGACCAATGTATGACTCACAGTGTTCAGAAAGCCTTAAAACTGCACATTAATCCAGGCAGAATTGTAACAAAACTACAGAGAAAATAAGGAAGGAAGAATAGTGGTGTGTGGTGCCCGGAAATGCACAAAGCTCCAGCTTGGTTTTCCATATGATAATTGAAAATGTAAAAATATACAATGCTGTGAAAATGTAATAGAGTTTTTGGTGTGAATCTCAAACAAACAACAGAGATTGAGTGTGCTTGTATCTGGGCATTTCAGACTAAGGGCAGCGAGGGTGGTTTTAGAAACCTTGTAGAACAAGCTGACTTTAACGGTGCACCAATGTAAAACTTTGATTTTAAAAAGCTCAGTTTGTAAGCATGGAGAGCACTTTTCCATCAACAGAGAAATCACAAATGGCATGCTTAATCAGTGGGTTTTCTAGAGCAGCTCTGAAAGCAATGAAATAGACCTTTTGTGTTTCAAGATGGATAAGCCCACAAAAGAAAAAAAAAAAAACCCAGTCGTGATCAAAACTGTTCAAAAAAAAAGCAAATCGAAGAAAGAGATGTAAAATATGGTAGAACTGTTTAAAAAGTGTACAAACATGAAAACCGATGTTATACTTTATCTATGCATACACACATGTGTAGGAAAGAAGAAAACTTGCGTAGGCAATATAAATACTCAATTTCTTTGGCTGCCTCCTGGAGAGAGGACAAGGAGTGGTCTGTGAAGTGCTTCTGCTCCAGGCCTGTTTCTCTAAAAGCAATTTAACCTCAGTAAATGAGGTGAAGTAATAGGTAGGCAAGGCAGGAAGGGCCAAAAAGGGGAAGCCTGAACATGAGGAGCAATAGAAACCTGAAGACTAGTGATAGTTTTCCCTCTCTCTGACATTAATCCCCCTCTTCCTTTCATAGCTCCCTTTCTCTATTTTGTTTTATTATATCAGCTTACTTATATACTTCTGAAGCCACTATGTCTAAAGAAAGTTAGAGTCCTCCTCAGTCAACTCCATCGAGTCCCCTAATAGAACATTTGTTATACATGGATACTCCCTCTCTCTTCTATGCTCCAAATTTTCTTTTTTTTTATTAGATTTTTAAAAAAATACCAATCCAGATTCCTACTCCCCCCCCCATTCCCTCCACACACACCCTCCCACTCCAACATAATCTAATCCTAAGAGAGGATAAGACACTTTGCTTTGGGGAATGTCCAAGACCCTCCCTACTACATCTAGGCTGAGCAAGGTGTACACCCAAAGGGAATAGGATCCCAAAAAGCCAGTACATGGAGTAGAGATAAATCCCAGTGCCTCTGCCAGTGGCCCCTCAGTCTGCCCCAGCCATACAACTGTCAGCCACATTCAGAGGGACTAGTTTGGTCCTATGCTTGTTCCTTACTAGTCCAGCTGGAGTTGATGAGCTCCGATTAGCTCAGGTAAACTGTTTTAGTGGATCTTCATAGCACTAAGTGCCCATATAAAGAAAACAGAGAAAGCTCACATTAGTGACTTAACAGCACACCTGAAAACTCTAGAACAAAAAGAAGTAGACTTACCCAGGAGTAGAAGACAGGAAATAATCAAATTAAGGGCTGAAATTAACAAAATAGAAACAAAGAAAACAATAGAAAGAATCAATGAAACAAAGAACTGAGACAACAATCAATGAAACAACAAGCAGAGAAAATCAAGATTGACAAACCCTTATTCAAACTAATCAAAAGGTGGAGAGAGAATATCCAAATTAACAAAATCAGAAATTAAAAGGGGGACATACCAACAGACACTGAGGAAATTCAGAGAAACATTAGGTCATACTACAAAAACCTGTACTCAACAAAATTGGAAAAATATAAAAGACAAATATAAAAGAAAAATAAAAAATGGACAAATTTTTTAGATAGATACCATATACCAAAATAAAAACAAAACCAAGTGAGCAATTTAAATAGACCTGTGAGAAATAGAAGCTGTAATCAAAAACCTCCCAACCAAAAAAAGCCCAGAGCCAGATGGTTTTAATGCAGAATTCTACCAGAACTTCCAAGAAGAGCTGATACCTATACTCCTCAAAGTGTTTCACATAATAGAAACAGAAGAAACATTGCCGAACTTTTTATGAGGCCACATTTTCTTTTAAAGTTTTCACTTGTGTTTTGGAGATCCTGTGTGTGTGTGTGTGTGTGTGTGTGTGTGTGTGTGTGTGTGTGTGTGTGAGGGGGGTGTTTTGCTGGGGCTTCATGCATCTTAGGGAAGTGATCTGTAACTAAGCTGTATGGCCAGCAACTCAGTCCTCTGTTTTATACAACAAAGCCTCAATTATGGTTGTTTCCTAGGTCAACTATCTGTTATTCAAAACAATGTGGAATGTAAAGCCCAATTTTTATTATTGACTGTAGCAATAAGGGATGAAGTAATTATTTTCAAAATTGGTTGAATTATGTGCACTCATGTCATCAAGAGTCACCGTCTTCCTACTCTGTCATCCTCTGAGTGTTGACTCAATTCTCCCTACCACAGTCAAGAAAGGCTTGTTGTCTTGCTGTCTATCTAACAATAGTTGTTCCCTGCAGTACATCTCTGCCTATATGGCTGATGCGGTGGGTTTGTATTATCCTCATATTGCAGATTATCATATGAGCCACATTTTAAATGTGCAGCTGTCACCTTTGGCTCATGGCTGCCCTGTTGGACTTCATAGATCAAGAGCATTGCCCCTAATAGAAAAGTTACTGAATAGTGCTAGGCTAGAACAAGGGAAATTTTTGCAGGAATATGACAAATTAAAGCTGCTCTGAAGGCATCTCCAGGGATACCTGGGGCTATCGTACAGATCTTTGACCAGAGAAAAATGAAATACCTTAGGTAATGATTTATAATGTTCTGTTTAAATCTTGAAATCCCCTCTGGAGGCATCTAGAGTTGGCTCTTCTACATTGTTTATAGTGAAAAACATTTAGGATGATAGTTCATGCCTGCCTTACCTGGTCATACTCAGTCTGATGTTGGCTGTCTGCTCGGGGAGGTATAATGACAGACCTCCCAAGAGGCCTGGACCTTGTATTTCTTGACATGGACATCTTACTACCATCATGGCCCATCATGAGCCTGCAATACATTAAATTCTGGGTATCTGAGAGAAGTCTTGGGAAGCTGCACTCATGTGTTCCAGGTCTTCCTAATGTTCTTGTGTGATTTTTCTGGTTCTGGCACTGTTCTTAACTTATCATAAATCTTTCATGAGTGTACCTTGTTAGAGTTCTGTGAATCTTTTCAATTATCTGACCCCAAGTAATTGCCATACATGGTGACCAGCCAGATTTGGTCATTAACGCTCATAAAATAATTCCTGACACAGCTGGAAATGATGAAAGTGAACTTGACAAGCTCTGGAGGTCTTGCACAACCAAAGGAGAGTAAGAAACACCATGCTTTAGATGAGGCTTAGTTGTCTTTCTTTGTTCTTAAAAAACAGAAAAAAGTCTTAAATAAGCTGGTATATATAAATCATGGTGGTTACCTCTTTACAAAATCCTAAACAACACCAAAAAAACAGAAAAAAGTCTTAAATAAGCTGGTATATATAAATCATGGTGGTTACCTCTTTACAAAATCCTAAACAACACCATTTTATTCTCTAAAGCTCAATTTTCTCTCTTGTGAAATGGAAGCTGTGGCAGAATTTGCATCCCAGTGCTCACTGAGGGTTAATTCATATAAGACAATTCAATGAGTAAGTACAATGCTGATCATGCATGCAGCAAAAACTCCATGAATCCAAGCTCTTGATATTACTCCTGCCAAATAGAAGTATTTATAAAATATGAATATTTATAACAAAGCTGGGTAATGCATTACCTTAAATATCTTATTATCTATCTGAGATCTTTATTTCATTTCATAACAATGTCTCAATTACTTTACAATTTCGCATCAATTTCGTTTTTCTTTAAATGATATTTTATATAAACACATACTCTCTCTAAATAAATGGCCATGTCTTTCTAACTCTCCACAGTAAATATTTTTATAAATTCAATTGATGAACTTGGTTTATTAAAAATTCTATGTTCTTATTCTACCTATGGAACTTGGTAGGTGGGGAAATTATGAACATAATTGTTAGGCCACTAACTTAAATATCTTCTCCTGGTGGTTAATCATGGATCTAAATCCCAGTAGTATAAATGGCTTCCCAGCAGTTCTCTGGTATAATCCTCTCCTTTAACAGTGAGATCTCACAGCTAGAAATTATAGAAATGGAGCCCAAATATAATCAGATCTGTGTAAAATGAAAGCTGTAAGAATATATGATCCTGTACACTTTTGAAGATATACCTTTTATAATAGAACAACAGATGGAAGAGACAAAGGGAAAATTTAAGAGATTATTCAAACTAATTTATGCAATAATTGTAACAGGAGGAGCAGGCTGCTTGTCAGGGTTTCTGACCTGCCCAGTTCCCACAGTCCTTAGGTCCCAAAGAAATCACACAGAGAGTCTACATTAGAACTGATTGGCCCATTAGCTCAGGCTTCTTATTAACTCATAACTTATATTAACCCATTATTTTTATCTATGTTAGCCACATGGCTTGGTACCTTTTTCGGCGGGGCAGGTCACATCCTGCTTCTTTGGTGTCTGGACAGGACTGCTGGAAGAGCTTCCTTCTTCCCAGAATACTCCTGTTCTCATTTCCTCGCCTCTACTTCCTGTCTGGTTGTCCCACCTACACTTCCTGCCTGGCTACTGGCCAATCAGTGTTTATTTAAAACATAATTGACAGAATACAGAAACAATACTTCAAAGAATCAAAAATTGCAGAAAATTATTTCAACCAATAAAGAACCTGGAGCTCTAGTTAAAATAACTACCCTAATCGTTCAAGACTCTTTAAGTCACATGAAGCAGAAACTCATTCATGATAGTTCAAATGATATGGTGGCTTATTATATGTCCATCATAAAGAAAGAAAAGGGAGTATGGCTAAACCTCACACAAGAAAAAATTGAAAAAACTCCTTGCCGATCAAGTTCTCTTACCTCTACCTATTCTTTGCTCTGGATTTCTGTCTAGCTTGCCTGCCTTCCTCTGTTACTTTATCTAAGTGTAGTTCAGCCAGCTTGACCATTCACTCTGTGGTCAATCACTGCAAGCCACCAGCATGTGTACCTCTCATTTCTTCAAGGGCGGAGCCCTCCTTGTTGTTATAGTCAGTCTGCATATTTTAGTCTTGGCTGAGAAGTTCATCAGCTATTAAACAATTCGGTAGGAGGTCTGTGAAGAGTGCATGGAATCTAGATAGACCTCTATGGGTCTGCAGGAGAATGTGTGTGAATGTATCCTTTGCACATATGAATTAGGGCTCTCCAGAAGAAGAAGACCAATAAAATATATACAATTATAAGCTAAGAATGGGCCAGCAAGATGACTCAGTAGGTAAATGCATAAACACCTGAGTTCAATTCTCAGATCCCATAGGTAGTAAGAACTGAGTCCTGAAATATATCCTCTGAAACACTGAATGTGCATACAAAAGCACATATGAATTTGCATATACACACATACTAATAATGGATATTTTTAATGAAAGGAATTATTATCTTGGCCTTTAAATGGCTCTACAATGTATGTCTTCACATTGGAGAGTGAGGAGAAATGGTATCTTCTCAGTCCGAGAAACAAGAACCGCAGAATAAGAGGCACCAATGGTCTTGCCAATAGAGATTGCAGACCTGTGAGCCCCTGAAAAGTCCCTAGTACAGATCCCAGTTCAGAGGTGAGTATAGAGACTGAAATCTATAGACAATTGCAGCAGCAAAAGTACACCTTCCTCCTACTTCTTAAGCATCTCATCTGGTGCCTCAGTCTATAGGGTCATGCTGCCCATAATCAGGGTGCATATTCCCCATTCAGTTAGCCGACTCACAAGCCAGTGTTCCTGGAAGCATTCTCAGTCAGAGAATATGCTTTTCTGATTCTCCAGTCACCATTATCCAGTGATGGATAATCAAATCTATCATAAAATGGACTATTTGAATGCTTGACTTGCATCTGCCCTAAATTCATACTTTTAAGTCTAACCCCTTAGTGTGTTGGTTTTAGATATTTTCTTATGTGACTGACTATTCCTGGGAAAAAAATAATAAAGAAGAAAAGTTCCCTGATTTAATTGCTATACTACAGGCTTACTACTGGATTCAAACGAAGAATCTGGATGTGGTGAAACTTAGAGAGTTTTTGTTTATCACTCAAATTGAGGACATTAGGTAAGTGCAAGACAGTATGGGGACCTGAGAGAACAGAAGAGTGAAAAGGGAAAATTCACCCAAATCCCCCTCCCCTCTGTCCCTACCAGCCTGCTTACTTCTTGCAAGAACATAAACCACTCCCTCAAAATCAGTTTTTCAATAACAAAGTCTTTTATTCCTCAGTTCTTTGCCTACCTGGCTCCTTAAACATCAACACTTCAATTTTTTAGAAATATTTGACATTTTTCAGGTCAATTTAACACAATCCAGTAATATATTTTTTATTTAGGAAAACTCATTTTAACACAGTGAAAACATGACAAGAAGCAGCATGTAGCCAAGTTTCTGCTAACGGGGTGAGCTGCCTCTCAGCAGACACTCGGGCAGGCCAGGAAGTCAAGCGAGCAGGAAGAGGATTGCTTAGTAGCAGGGAACTCTCTTCTATCTTTGCTTTGTTTCTGAAGATGAAACATTGTCCTAACCACTTTCCAAGATGCTACAGCTGATGTCTCTATCTGACAGAGGCAGAAAATGTCCTTTACTGAAGTCTGCAGAGGATGCCAAACTCAGAGCTGTTGCTAATATCAGTAAATGGTAAAATGGTAATAAATAATCTCATGCTAGTTAAAAATACAGAGAAGGCAAAACAGGGAAATATAGAAAAATAGCTGAACGTAATACCAAGCAGCACTTACATTGTGAGATGTTACGTGAAGGCTACAACATCCCCCAAAGAGAAAATTCTATTTTAAGGTAAATATGAAGAATCGACTTCACGGAGAGACCCAGATGCCCCTTCCTCCTATCTCTAATAGGATTGAATTGGGAATGGAACACCGAATTTGGAGCCCTCTATTCCACCTGGGGCAGTCAGAGCAGAGCACAGGGCTATATTGATAATCACCAAGGGTGATGCAAACAAAAAGGTTAATAGGGAGAAATGTTTGTAATTCCAAGACTCAATAAAAAACTGCAATTATTGTAAAGGTTCAAACACTGTGAGGAAGGGTAATCACAGGCTTAGGGAAAGGCTTGTAGGTCAAAATAATGGAACCAAGTATGGCTTTATTTTGGAAATATAAGGAAACTTCTTACCACTCACAAAAGCATAGAACTAAACAGAAGATTCAAAGAACATTCTTCCAGAACTTTCCTCTTATGTACAGAAGAAAAACGGTAAGAAGGATAAAGGTGATTTAAGAGAAAGCATTAGCCAACCTGCCAATGAGCAAAGAGAAAGAGAAAGCAGACAAGAAAACAGCTGCTTAACAGCTCACAGCTGTGCTTGGTTTGACTTAACACACATACCTCTTTCTCACCAAAGCACTCAGTGACGTGAAACCTGCACATAGATCCCTC
The DNA here is from genome assembly GCF_950005125.1 of Chionomys nivalis. NCBI lineage: Eukaryota > Metazoa > Chordata > Mammalia > Rodentia > Cricetidae > Chionomys > Chionomys nivalis. The sequence continues at coordinate 29,487,028 of NC_080097.1, read as the reverse complement.
TCCAAAAGCTGATGGTCACTCTGATTGTATCTCCCTAGAGCCCCTGGTAACTTCCCCTTTGGGGTCAAATACATCCTGCAACACATTTAGGAATTAGGCACAGTGTGTTGATACAACCTAGGGTGCATATGGAACGAGGCAAAATATATTATTCTCTTATGCCTACGCATGACTGAGCATGCATATAATTAGAATCAAATGTGTGCAATAAACAAAGGCTCACATAATCTAGGTCTATCAATAAAAACAGGAAAACACCCATGGTTTGTCCTTTAGCAACCAGCTCTTCCTCCTCATGGACCCATCAAAGAAAGCCTCCAACAGTCACCTGGTACTCTTGAGTAAGCTTTGTTGAGGTCCGCTGCAGCATATCTAGCATGTGCCTTCTTCACCTTGCCTTTGAATAAAATCCCCTGCTTTTCTGCAGCTCATATGAACATCTTCACTTGTTCGACAAGAAATGAAGAACTTGAGCCGGGCGGTGGTGGCACATGCCTTTAATCCCAGCACTTGGGAGGCAGAGGCAGGCGGATCTCTGTGAGTTCGAGGACAGCCTGGTCTACAAGAGCTAGTTCCAGGAACAAGAACAAAAAAAACTACGGAGAAACCCTGTATCGAAAAATAATAAAAAAAAAAAAATGAAGAACTTGAAAACACAGTACAGTGTCAAGAGCTAACATACAGAACACAGGAGCACCAACTACATTCCCTAGAGGCTTTGAGAGAAACAACACTGAACCCAGCTTCCAAACCTAGAAGGCTATATTGCAATCAAGAAGGATGTGGGTTATTTCCAGTATTATTCTTCCCAGTCTTTGAAAGAAAAAGAAAGGAGAAAGTATTCCAGGCATATGTTACACAAAATATATAGAAGAGACCTTTGATCCATCATTCCTGATCCTTCTGCCCTAGTTAGGTTTGTCAGCTTGACACAGACTACAGTCATCTAATGAGAGAGCCTCAACAGAGGAGTTGCACAGCTCAGATTGGCCAGTAAGCATATCTGTGGGAGTTTTCTTGATTATTAATTGATATAGTGGGGCTCAGCCCACTTTGGGTGGTATCATCATCCCTGGGCAAGAGAACCTATACTGTGTAAAAGTATAGTGTGCCAGTGACTTAGTCAGACGGCAAGCTAGCAAGCAATACTATCATGGTTTCTGCCTCCAGATTCCTTCCCTGAGTTCCTACCCCGACTTTCCTTGGTGATTGTGACCTGGAAGTGAAAGCTACATAAACCCCTTCCTCATCAAAGCTGTTTTTGGTCCGGGTACTTTATCCACAGGCACAGAATGATACCAGAGCACACTCGAAGAATATTCTCTAAAGGCATGTAATGGGAGGAAAAGTTAGAATGTGAATATATGTGTAAAATAGTAATAAAGAAAATACAAGAGTCTTTATCCCTGGACTAGACACAAATATAGTAATTTCTATGTTCTCTTATTTCTGCCAATTCTATGTGCCAGTTGACACCATGTAGCATCTCTGCTGGTTAGTGTTACCTAGTGGGAAAGCCCAACTTGTATTTCCAAGTCCTATACTCCCCTGAAAATTTAATGTGTGGTGAATCACTACAATTCCATGGGTTCCATGGAGAAATTTTCTTGCCTCCATGACTCAGGTTCTCCTGCAAGAAGAAGGCTCAATGGCCAGGCAACAGTTCCAGAGTCCAACTCTGCTGCCTTTCTCAGGCATTTCTGTCCTAGTTCTGGGGATCAAGTTCAGCTCCTGCTGTTTGCATAGTGTACACTTTACCAAGTTAGCTCTCTCCCTTCTTTCTCTCCCTTTCCACTTTCCTTTCCCTTCTAGATCCTTCTTTTCCTTCTTCAGTTTTCACTGCTCTCATTCTTGTAGCTTCAATCATTATTTCCTCAACCAAGTAGAGAGAGGTCTGACCCCTACCTACCTAAGGTTCCCAAAACAACCATTAACCCACTCACCCTTGGGTATAATATGTTACAGAAAACCTAGGGGGGGAGAGAGAGAGAGAGAGAGAGAGAGAGAGAGAGAGAGAGAGAGAGAGAGAGAGAGAGAGAGAGAGGAGACTAGACTGAAAATACTAATACTACACAAAAGCAGCTGATGGGAACAGATGCAAAGACCCATGGCCAAATGCTACAAAGAGCTCAGGGAACTCCATAGAAGATAAGGAGAAAGTATTGTAGAAGCCAGAGGACTTGAGGACCTCAGGAGAACACAGCTTACAGATTCAACTAAGCAGGGCCCATAGGGATTCATGGAGACTGAAGCAGCAATCACAGAGCCAGCATGGGTCTCTGCAAGGCCCTCTGCATACAAGCTGGGGTTTCTTAGCTCGGGGTTCTCGTGGGACTCCAAATAGTGGGAGTAGTGATTTCTCTGACTCTTTTGTCTGCACGTGGGACCTTTTTCCTCCTACTCGGTTACCCTGCCCAGCCTTGATACATGAGGGGGTGTGCTGAGTCCTATAGCATCTTGTTGTGCGTGTTCAAATGGTATCACTGAGAGGCCTACTCCTTTCTGAAGAGAAACAGTAGCGATGGATCCGGTGGAGGAGGTTGTACTGTATGAGAGAAGACTAAAGAGAAAAGGAGGGGTGAAGAATATAGTGCATGAAATTATTCTTTTTTCTAGAAAAACATTGTCTTCCACATTTATCTTTAGGAGTGCTATCGTTAGTTCTTTCACTACAAAGGTGTGTTCATCAGGAGGGGCATTTTCTTAGTCCCTCATACACACTTTACCCATTTTTCCAGTTTCAACTTACTTATGATCATTTTTCTTTAAAATAAAAATCTTTCATATCTGCCATCTTATTATTAGATGGGTAAGTCTCACCCGAGCATTTGATAAGACATTAATCTGCCTGCATACCTCTATATACCCTTTAAGAGCTAGATTTAGATATATATATTCCAAATTGACTGTGGTCTACATATAATTCCTTTGGATATTTTGTTATATCTGTTTTAGTTGCTGCAATTGTTGTTTTATCCTTTTCTGACTTATGTTGACAAATTGTCTGACTTTGTTCTTTAGTAATAGATCTATGATAAAAGCAATCATTTCTGTAATCTGACATCTCTCAAAAACTTTGAAGCTTAGGTTTAAATGTTCTCAATGGACTATTGAATGTCTGTTTTTGATAATAACATGGTTCCATTAAAAGATCAAGAATGGCTTCAAATTCAGTGAAGTTTTTGAGTCATAAATGCAAGTGTACAAAAGAAAAGCAATTTATTGAAAATACCATGCAATTAGAAATAGAAATAGGATGGAAGGAAATTTCCTTTTTAAAAATACAGTTGTAATACCTACACACACGCTTTCCTCTAGAATAGTATTCTTTAATTATTTGGAAAGGTTGAACTTTCTCAGACTGAAACCAACTGATAGACAGGATCCCCTGCACCCCCAGTTAAGCATTCATTTCTATCTAAGGAATATTATTAGACAGGTGCCCAGTCCCAACACTCTCTTGCACTCCTATATCCACAGTTCAAAGCCCAGCTTGTGGAAACTTAGTCTTCATCTTGAAGTGTGTCCAAGGTAGCTATCATTATAGGGCAATAGACGAAAGGGCAGATGAGCAGAAGAACGGACTCAGGCACAGCTCACCACTGTGGGAACATGAAAATTCTCATGGCTCCTAGTTTGAAGAATACATTCTTGAAAGAAGAGACATTCTGACCCAAAGAAAGAGGTAGAAAATATCCTGTTATCTGTCGCAACTGTGTAAGTGTGAAGGACAATACAAGAGATGCCTCAAGCCATAGGGTGGGACAGAGATTTATATGTGGAATGATTCCTCGACTGTAAAGAAAGGGCTGAGGATGGTAGAGTGGCTGGTCAGTTTTAAAGGTTACAGATCAGACTGGCTGCTCTGGAGTGATCAACACCATGAGGGGGCAGCTTCAGAAGACTGGAATAAAAGAGATTAGACTGAAATAGACGGTGAATGTGGGCATAGCAAGAAGAGAAAAAAATCCTTAAAAACCAGCAAGATTTGACGATAAAATAGAGTCTGAAGGTAGAAAATTTAAAAGGAACTCTACCACACTTTCTAGGGGTACTTGCACTTTATAGGGGACTTAAATTGTAGAAAGATCTGTTTTAACACTCAGTACCCCTTTGGACAAAGGGCTATGGGTGATCTTGTGCTGTGTATGTTATCGTGTGAGGAGGAAGCCTTTCCTTTCTACTAAGTGACTATAGCTAGAATCAGCATTCAGAGCTGAGCTTGGGGAGAAAGTTTTGTTTTTTTTTTTTTTAGTACTCTCGATGAGAATTCTGTGACTAAATCCCTTATAGTCTAAGTGAATGTCATCACTCACAGAGAGACTGGGGTGGGGTGGGGGACGACATACTCACAAAGAGACCATATATACACAGAGAGACTACACTCACAGGCCACATATACAGACCACATACACACGCAACATCACACACACACAAATACATGCATGCATAATACACATATGTGCAGCTGCAGAAGAGAGCATGTCTTGAAAAAGTCTAAGGGAAGTCATGAAGCCCAACCTGTGCCATCCAGTCCTTTTCCTCAGGATGCTTGTGGCGCATAGAACATGCACACCACCACCAAGTACCTAAAGTACATTTTCTTTGACTTTCAAAATGCATTCTTTTTTATTGAAGAATTTCTCCTCTAAGTGCTTATACTAGTGAAATCACAGGGTGTGAGTCATGCGCCTGACTCTGCTTTGCTGAATTTGTGCTATATTTACAGCTGGTATATTTTGAGGGATATTTTCTAATTGATGAGAAACTTGTCTCTTCCTGTCTTCTTCAGGTTACTGACAAATGAATGACAGGAAGACCCAGAGAGAAGAAAAGAGACTTTGTGTGAAGGCAGGCTGAACTGGTGTTCATTATGGATGGCTATTCAGGGTTATTCTCTCATTTGCCTGCCTCCACCAAACCCAGAAGAGGCCGTTCTTATCAAGTGCTGACTACAGAGGGAGTTGCAGTGACTCACCCCTAAATTCCACTAATACTTCCTCTGTGTAACCAATATAAAAAAATACAACAGAAATATAAGTAAAACCATGCAATTTACTTTATGTTTTTTCTTTTAAATCCCAACTTCAAGCCTCTCAAAGCCAGACCTGTGGCAGCTTGCTGTGCCTAAACCTCTTCTGTTATGTTGAACCACATTAAAGAATTCTTTCAAATCGGCTGTATCAGTTTCACATGTTAAACTTAATAGGAAGAGTTTCTAGTGCCACCAATGAGTAGAACAGAGCCCTAAGGTTGTTAGGAAGAGAACCACTTTAGGCCATGTTTTCTGTCCATGCTCTTTGTTCTATACCTCTGCGGGTCCTCAGTTCTTCCAACTCCACCTTAAAGAATCTCCACACGGTAAATTTTGTATTGACTCTCATTATCAGAATTTTCTTCCCAGGACTTGGAGGACTAAACAATGTCTACCCCTTCTTTATACGATTCCAATGTCAAACCAAAGTTCAAGCCCATCAAGGGCAACCACTGGGTTTATTAGGCTTACTTACAGAGAATGGGGCAGGGGTATGGGCAGGAGCATGGATGGTCCTAGAGAGAGCTGCACTGAAAGTTCTGTACCCAACATGGATGGTGACTCCCCGTGGCTGCATAGCTAGAGTTCTTTTCTCCTGGTCCTCTTCAGGCTATATTCACTAGCCCCTCCCACAAACCTCAAGGTTACATGCAATTAGAATGGCTTCTTCCTGACTGACAGGAATGACTGATGCTCAGGTTAGGGTCCATGACTCTTTACATCCCCCTCCTTCTATTAGAGAGTATGAACATTCAGCAAACCCAGCTGCAGTGACTTTTTGCAAGCAGTCACAGCTTGTTCATGGAGATGGTTCTTGCTCTGCTCAGATACCACTGTGAACCACACTGGAGGAAAAGCAAGGACTTTTGGAAATTTTAATCTGGGTTTTGAAGAGAAAAGATCAAATAAATGCATAGTTTTTGTCTTGCATGGGCTTGCAAGATACATGAGCCTGGTTCTTTTAACTTCTAATACATTGGTCTACTCTATGTAACAGGTCATTTGGTAAGTTGTGCTATTCATTCAAGGATTTCTGAGAGAATTTATCAGAATGATAGAGAAATACTCAGATTTAGATTTTCTTCAGTCATGATATTTGAAGATGATAAGCATATAGTGTTTCCAAACTACTATCTGTTATGTGTTTTCTGTTACGAGTCAGAAAAAAGCAACACCCTATCTGACCTCCCAGGACCACCCCACAAAGTGTCACCATCTTTTTTGTGTGCTGAGCACACAGTGCCATCACATGGTCATATGAGGGAGAACAGAAAGTCTTTCTGTTTGACCTTGAGTGGGTGGATATCCAAGGCACTGCCCTGGCCTTCTAAGAAAGATCTCTCCCTTTGTGCAGGGCTAGTGTGTGTGGTGGCAGGTATAGATTTTATAAAATATGACCAGCAAGAGAAAACTAAAGACTACAAACTCTGGAGACACTCTTGGAAAAAATTCATATCTGTCTTTAATAATCAATAGCTTTCGTTGGCATGCTGGCTATCATCACAAGCACTGTATGCCTGCAGATTGCAATACAATCAAGCTTTCATTTATATTTATGTGACCAGGAGGACTTTGTACTTGATGATTTTCAAAGATGCATGGACTCGGCTCTATTTAATTCTGAAACATTGGACCATTATCTATAAGAGGCCATTGGCTAAATTGTACTATTCACATGAGGGTCTGTGATAGAAATTTATCAGGAGAGTGAAATATTCAGATTCAGGTTTTCTTCCACAGTAATGTTTGAAGACGATAAGCACAATGTGCTCCTAAACTACTGTTGGAACTAGACTTAAGAGAATCTTTTTTTAAATCAAATGCGTTATTAAAATAGTTTGTCATGTTGCATTAAAAGAAAAACAGTTTGACAGTTGATGGAGCAGGAGAAATGGGATCCACTAAATGGCTGCAGATAAAATTCCCATCTCCTGAAGCTGAACTCAACAAGCCTGGCCAGAAGCCTCTTACAGTGGTGGAGGCTGGAATTTCTTCAGGCTCTGTCCCTAGCGGAATTAAGTTTTAGTTTGTTTCTATAAGAACGTGTCTGACTTCCATCACTGTTAATTCAATTGTGATGAAGCACCTCGGTTTCTACCCCCTTTAATTTATTTATTCAACATCCTCAAGAGGCTGCTTCAGGCTTGCCAGTTATTATGATAGGCATGGATTTTCAAAGAGGGTACCATGGTCACTGTCCTGGGGCCCTGACAGCCTTAAGTGAAAATACTCAGATATTCTGGTTGATATAGTAATTAAATTACTTGAAGGAAGTACGATAGTTAGTTCTGATGGTCAAGTTGACAGAATATAGAATCAAGTAAGAGAAAAGCCTTGAGGCATGTCTCTTGAGGGCATTTCTGGAAAGGATTGGCAGAGGTAGAGAGATGCCTCCCCCACCAAGAATGGGCATCCCTTTCAAGCAGTGTTCCAGATTTAAAGAGCACCAAGTCAGTGCTCCCTGCCTGCCTTTGCTTCTTGCTGGTGTTTTCACTGCTGCTGCCTCCGTCCTCTGCTTTTGACATCAGGCTTCAGCTCCTTCTGATGTAGGTAGAAAACCAGAAACTCTGAGAATCTTGCAGAGCGTTGGTGCCTATTGAGTCTGTTGAAGTGTCAAACTGTATGAACCAAGAGACTACTTGATCCTTGTCTCTCCAGACAGAGTAAAGACGGCTGTTATGGAACTTCAGTCACTACCATGTAAGCCAATCTAATGATCCCTTTTCATAATGTGTATGTATTTCATCCGTTCTGTTCCTCAAGACAACCCTTCCTAATACAGAATGGAAGAAAAAACAGGGAATTCTTCCTTCCTAGTCAATATGTTGAGGATATTAAACAAATATAGGTGCACTATGAATCCTGACTGTGACCCCTTTGCAATATTACCTTTGTGATGATGTCACATGGAGGTGTTGCAGGGAACCACTTGGTTTTCAAGGTCTCTCAGGTTTTTAAGAGGATTTTAGTTAGCCACATGGGTGCCAATTTTGTTGAAGGAGGCCCCTTGTTGGTTCCTGGCAACTCAGTAGCTCAGACCCAAAATAATCACACAGAAACCATATTATTTAAAACACTGCTTGGCCCATTAGCTCTGCTTATTTGTTAACTCTTACATCTTAATTTAACTCATCTCCATTAATCTGTGCATCACCACAAATTTGTGGCCTACCAGCAAAGTTTCAGTGTGTCTGTCTCTGGCAGTGGCTTCCTAACTCCCCCTTTTTTCTCCCAGCATTCAGTTTAATTTCCCCTGACTACCTAAGTTCTGCCCTATCAACTGGCCAAGGCAGTTACTTTATTAACCAATGATATTCACAGCATACAGAGAGGAATCCCACATCATTGAGGAGTACATGTATCTATCATTATTCTTTAAGTCTTGGTTCTAGGATTGGAGTAAAGGATAATTTTTTTGTGTATCTTCAATGATGTAGCATTTCAGGATTCTGGGCTTAGTGAGTAAAGATGACTAAATTATTGGGAGCTACATAGGGAATAAAGAATGAGATGAATCTAGTGTCAGAGGTCAGGAAACCTGTTTCCAGCTATGCCACTTCCTGTCTAGGGATTCTGGGAAAATCACTCCACTACTAGGGATCCCAAATGTCCTCAGCTGCAGAATGTCACTGGAGTACTTGATTTTACTAAAGGTGTGTGATTGTATTGCTCCTGGTAGATTCAAGCCTTTGTCCATCATCTCTAAATGGGGCATTTATAAACCATTTGGGCTTCAACTCATAAGCACATAAGGAACTCTGCCTATTACAAGGGCATATATGATCATGCTAATAAACTAGGTATGGTTGTCTTTGCACATTTGATATTGACCACTAGAAGTCCACACATGCAATTGGACAGACACTGATCATAAACTTAGGGGCCCCAAAAGTAATGGAATTAAGATGAAGTTCATTCTTCTTCTCCAGAAATAACTTGAAATGTTTCCTAGAGGTTATGTTGAAAAAGCCAGGCACTTTGCAGCTAATAAGAGAGCAGGAGGAGTATTAGAGATCCTTCCAGAAAACTTCATTTTTCACTCTGGGAAACTAAGAGTCAGAGTCACATAACTTTCCAAAGTCACTTAGGAGGCTAATGAACAGTTTTGATTTGTTCAACAAGTATTTCTGCATAAGATTTTTGATAGGTATTGAGAAAAAGAAGTAAGCGGGACCAAAAGGGAAGATATCTTTAGGTTTCTATTGCTGTGATAAAACATTATGATCAAAAAGCAATTTGAAGAAGAAAGAGTTTATTTCACATTACAACTCTCAAGGAAGGCATTCAAGAGAGGAACTGATGCAGAGGAATGTTGCTTACTGGCTTCTCCTCATGATTTGTTTGGCCTGCTTTCTTATACAACTCAGAACTACCTGCCCAGGGGTGGTACTGGTAACAGAGGGATAGGCCCATCAACATCAATTACCAATCAAGAAAAGGTACCAGAGTTTTGTTTAAAGGTCAATCTTGAGGAGGCCCTTTTTTCTTTCAGTTAGAGAGCCCTCTTCCCATATATTTCTCTAGCTTGTGTCAAATTGATATAAAACTAGCACACACAGAAGACCCAGCAGCAAGCATACCTCAGTTTGTAGCAACAGGAGCTCATGGCAGAGCGCCTTACATGGCAGAACCACATACAGAAGTTAATTCCAAACTGCAGATGGGTAGAACCTTCGATGCATATGAGATAGTGTTCATCATCTTCCAACAAGGCCCCACCCCCTGAAGACTCTACCAGCATCCAGGTCTTTAGACAGCACCAACATCTGAGTACAAAGTGTTTAAACCATGAGACTGTGGGAAACATATCAGATTCAAGCCTCAGCATTTCAAAGAGTATGATTAAGAAGGCTTTCTTCCACAAGCCAATGTGCCTTACCCTCTCTGAGCATTAGATGGGAGTGGGATGGGAGGGTGTGTGGAGGGAATGGGAGAAGGGAAGGGAATGGGAACTTGGATTGGTATTATTTTTTAAATCTAATAAATTACTGCCCATGCTCACTTTATTTATCCCAGTGGCTGCTATAGTAAAAAGGTAGTAAAATGGGGTGTTCATGGAGCCCTACAGACCTGGCCTCATTTTCAACTCTGATTAATACAGCTATGCCAATGGGCCAACTGCTACCTTTACTAACCTTTACAGTCAAAAAGAAAGAAAACTTCTCAATCAACTCTTTGAGTTGTTAATCAAGCAATGAATATAATATGGCTACAGCCTCCAGGCTGCATAAAGGGCCCACAGAGAGCAGCTCAGAAGAGTCAGCAACCACAAATAGCTGAAGTTGTAGGGCTCTTATTAAAAGTGACTAAAGGACTTTCCAAAAGAAAAATAAATTCAAGGTCTCTAAAACACGGAGAAACTTCCTTTTGTTCTATGCCTCTGCCTCCTCTTTATCTGTTAAAATTATTGTATGCTTTCGTAATGCGTTCCATTCAACCCATTAAGAGATACATCATAAACCCTCCACCCCAAACTCATCACTACTATGACTTACAGAGAAAGGAACAATCAAAATTCAAATGTACAAATAGACGGTTAGAATCAATTTTCTGGGCCACAAGATCTGAAAAGAAGCATAATTTCTATTAACTTGTTCTTCTGGAATAAATTAATTATAGTTTATTCAAAGAAAATTTTAATATAGAGCCTAACAAATTATAACTATAGATTCAGGCATGCCTTACACAATAGCATCGAGTACTCTGTTCTACTTTCTGCTCTACAAGATACCCAGGGTGGTGACAAATGCCCCTCCCCTAAGTGACCTTCTTTGGGAGGATACAAGGCATAGCCAGTACACAGAAGCTACCAAAACACATGACTCATGCACAGCCTTTATGTATTTTTCTTTGGGGAAGCCTGGAATTCCGTCTGAAGTCTCCATTTTTAGGAATGGTGACCTTAGGTAGGCTTTGGCTACCTGATTTGCTCTCTATTTAACTTCCTTTCTCCATCTTCTTCAGATGGCTTTGTTAAACTCTCCTGTCAAATGAGATTTGCAAAAGAGTAAAATGACAATTCACAAATCAAACACACTGGGCCTGATCCAGGCAAATGAGTGGAGATCAGATTTAGGGGTCTAAAAGGCCAAGCAATTGTCCATGGGCACTCTGCTGTGGGGAAATATCTGTGCTCTGGCTTTTTCAGAAACAATGAGGGCAACATTTCAGTCTTTTCTATTCAGGGTTGTTATGCATCATCAGCTTCAGGAGTTTTAGAATTCTAGAAATCTCCAAGCAATAGATCTTCATTCCAGCTGCAGAAACCTTATTGGATTCCTCTAAGGACTGGACAGCAAACCTTGAGCTCTTTTGTCTCCTTTCTTCTCTAATGCCAATGTGACCAACAAAGTTGAAGTGTTCACATAAAAAGCGGAGCTGACTGTGGTATTTTTAGCTCTATGAGAGCTTCATTGTTTGATTTAATTAATCCAGATGGTAAGCCTTGTACCATGCTAGACAATTTAAAACTTTCTATTGATAAATGATTAGGTTCATGCAACCTGTTTTTTTTTCTTTTTAAATTTATTTTAACTGATACATAAAAGTATAAAGTTGCACATATTACTGAAATAATGTATTGTTTAAATACATGTTTTTCTCAGTCTACAATCTGTTTTCTTAAATATTTATTATTTCTCAGTAGCAAAAGTACTTTCTTCTAGATTTTGAAATGTTTGACTCATCATTCTGTAGTTGTCTCTTTGTGCAATCTCACACTAGAAGTTGTTCTAATATAATTGTAGCTGCAGACTTCTTGATTCTTATATATTAGTACTGAAGAGATTCATAATTCCAGAAACAGTGTGCCAGCATGGAAAAGGGAGATGGAGGCTTCCTTCTCAGCAGATATCCTGGTTGATGTAGGGTGTCCTTCTGTATATGTATTGCTTTTATTAAGTGGTTAAATAAAGCTGTTTCAGCCAATGAATTAGCAGAGTTAAGCCAGGTGGGAAATCTAAACAGAAACAGAGAGAGTAGATGGAGTCAAGGAGATATTATGTATCTCCCCTGAAGGAGAAAGATGCCAGAACATTACCAGTAAGCCACAACCTCATGGAGATACATAGATTAACAGAAATGGGTTAATTTAAGATGTAAGAGCTAGCTAATATGCCTGAGCTATTGGTCAAACAGTATTGTAATTAATATAGTTTCAGTGTGATTATTTGGGTCTGGGCAGCCAGGAAACAAAAGTACTGCCTCTCTTTACACCTGGTCTTTCATCTGTTAGGCCTTACTGTTATCATTCAGCAGGTATCTTCAATGTGCCCCTGTGCTCTTTGGGGCCCGTTTCTGTGCTCAGGGACAAATCTTAATCAATGATGTGGACACTGAAGGTCAAACTGGGGATGCTACAGCCCTGGAAGTAGACAAAGACTTTCCAAGGAGGTAAGGAACTTCCTCTAATTTTCAGAGAAGAAGATTTTGTCCATATTCTTTCTTATGATTTGCATAAGTACACCTAAGCTCAGAAATAGATATGCTTCTCCATTAACCAAAAATGACACCGTGTTTCCCTTCTACTGCTAGTGTAAAAATTTCAGGCATCAAAGCCACAAAACAGAAGGGTAGAGGTACCACCCTTTGTGACTACTTGAGACAAAGCAAGCTCTCAGCATTTTCAGTGCTTCCTTGTTCTGCATTTGTTTCTGATACAGGGGAAGCTGGGCTCTGGAAACAACAATGCTTGTCCCTATTAGGATGTTATAAATGTAGATATGGAATAAAGTTGGGCTAATGGTAATAAAAATAAAAATGGAGTAAGTGGGAATAATAATCCTTTTTGTTTAATGACTTTAGCTCTGCCTGCCTCCTAACTATTATCAAAGCATCCATTATTCATGAGGGAGAATCTGTTGAGAGCAAGGTAGAAAGAGCATTTGTGGGGAATATTGAGCACTAAAAATGGCCGCTTTCAATGTATCTAATTGTAAGCACTTCTTTCAGCCATTCTCAGTGCTCATCCCTAAGACATAAGACATGTTATCAGCTAGAAGGCACTGTCCATCAGCTAAAGCTGCAGGGATACTGGTTTAGATCAATTAAATGTAACTGGAATGGTTTCTCAGAATACAATTTTCAAAACAGCTAAAACCCACAAATAAACTTTTGTATGATTTCTTTTAGAATTGGTATATATACTAAATTTTATATTTAGTAAGTTTGATTTAGTATGTTGTTAAATAAGGCAGTTAAAACTATTTACTTATATCCTGAAATATTTATTCTAATACTTTCTAACAAAATAAAGTGCAAAATTATTTCAGATTCCAGGTTGATTCATAGCAGTTTGAACAGGTTTCATTTTTTATTTTGCTGGAATATTGATTTCAAGGACTGAAAGATAAAACTCAGTGGTTAAGGTTGCTTGCTGCTCAGTCATGACAACCAGGGCTCCAAACTGCGTGGCTCACGAATACCTTTAACTCCAGCCCCAAGGAATCCATGCCCTCTTCTGGCCCCCACAGAAGCTACACATACATATACACAAACACATATGCACACATGTAAGTAAATCTTTTACTAAGAGAATACTGATTTCATTGTTGTGCTAAAACAGGGGCATTGTTTCTTAGACCTTTACGTGAATAGTATCTAGTTATACCTAGAAGCTAACTGCTAAATAATAATGTATACATGTCCCTTGAGTTCATACATGCATATATCTTTATCAAATGAAGTCTCTAGCTTCTTGATAACATTCAGTATACACACTTATTACACTGCAAAGATACAAGTTAAGGATAAGAAATTAACATTTGGATTATCCTGCTCTTATAGGAGATAAATTAACTATATTAGCATAAAGGCTTTTAATTGTGAGTTAGATGTTCTAGTAACCATTTTTATAGTATGTAACTCATAATTTCTTTATTGACACACTAATTCAGCTCAAAAATTGTCATCAAGATTACCAAATTGAACTTCAGAATGGACTCATATCTCTGCGTTTTTCCCACTTAAGTGCAGGACTTGGCTGCCTGGTTTGTGTTCCACGTTTCAAATGTTTGACTAAACTTCCCAGAAGGCTGTAAAGGGGGAGAATGGGTTTTCTCAGACTAATTGCATGGGGCTAGGTCCAAACCAACAAGTGGAGTTTAGAGGCCTGGAAAGCTGGTCAAATGCCTACGGCCTCTGGCATATGAAATTGTTTCCACTTTGGCTGTTGAGAAACAGTAAAAATAACAGTTCAATATTTTTAATGTTTGTGCTCGTGGGTATGCATAGGATATCACTTGGAATTTTAAGAAGCTTGCAATTATCATCTTTCAAAAATAAACAAAATATTGGAGGAAAAGTAAAACAGAAAAATGTACAGAAAAATAGAGATTCTGTGTTTCACCAAATCCAAGACACTGTAGGTTATGAAGTATGGTGTCAGTTCCATACCATTAAGAGAGACTCTTCCTATAAACTGTACCACAATGCTTTACTGCTGCTTCGTACTATTACTTTAAATCTGTTAACTTATTCAGATCTAGTGTATAGATTAAGAGGAAACCATAACTAAACTTGATTGGCTAAGATATTCCAGAAACTTCATCACATCTCGAATTTTTCTGTTTAATATAACGTAGTAGGCAGAGTTGTTTGTATCTATGTCTTTTATGCCCTCTAGGGTTTTCTTAAAGGAGTATTTTACTTATCTCTCTAGTATTTTCTTTGCAGTTTCTGGTACTATCTCTCTACAAGTGCATTTCTTGACATTATGAATAGATTATCATCCAAATATTCAGATAATTAAGACTCGTGGCTCGATCCTTAAATCAATGGTTTCCTTTGTTTGTTGACAATGAAGACTTGTAATTATTCTACCATCCCTCCACAGATAATAACCCTCCAAGACCACATGGAAAAAGACACCATCAGGTGCTTCCTGGCAACCAGTGATCATAAAATACTAGTAGAGACAAAGGCATCCTGGAATTTATATATCATGCCCTTTGCTTCTGATGCATGCATCCAACTTTATTCATGATTTGCCTTTTAGACTCATTCTAAGCCAGCTGTGGTTGTGTGGTTGCCTATAATGCCAGCACTCTGCAGGCTGAGGATGAGCTGGGAGTTCAAGGCCAACTCAGACTACATAGTAATACCCTGTCTCAAGTAAACAATTAATTAAAAAGAATTCCATAAGACATCTCTCTTTAATTTTTCAATGCATTTTTTTAATTATCCAAGTTGAATGATTTCCATTTTTCTACCTACTTACTGACCTTCTGCTGCTGTCTATATTTTCCCACTCAGCCCATTGGGCGATTGCTTTAAGTTTCAGCTATTACATTTTTCAATTCTAGACTATCCAAACAGCTCATGGTTTCTGTTTCTCTGCTGAGCTCTCCTCTATTTGTGTTCACTGCAAACATGTTTCCCTTTATGTTCTCAAGCATGAACTGTTGCTGTAAAGACTTCCTCCTGCAACTCTAACGTCTAACTTTCTTTAAGAATTTTTTTCCCTCTTGAGAATAGGTCATACTTTTCTAGGACTTTTGGGATTATGTCCTAGAATTTATAAGTTTTCAGGTCCAGTTTTTGAATATTCCTCTGGCAAGTATGCATTTCTTGCCTTTGCAAGCAATAATGTAGCTGTTCTCAAGCTGCAAACACTGGGGAGCAAAACCCTTTAAAGCTAAGCTCAGTTTATCTACTTTTTCCTGGAGTTCCACCCCCCCACCCGCACATTTAATTTGTGGATAAGTAAAACATAGCAAGTTCAAATTTTCAAAAACTGAAAGAAGAAGGGCCATGGAGAGAGGCATTTTATGCAGGCCTAGCAAGCTGAGTTTGATATCTGGAAGACATGGAAAGGTGGAGAAAAGACTGCCCTCTGAACCACTGCTCTCTGCCCTGCAGACACGCGTCATGGCACCCATGCCCACATGCAACATCCACACAACAATAAGAAAATTCATTTAATAGTAAAACTAAGATTTGTGGCTATGGCTGCCTTCAGTTCTGATATGTTAGACTAGGAAAAGAGACGGGGCTCTTCTTCCAGAGTTGTAAGGATTATATGGTGCCAACTTTGATCTGCCCTCATAGTAAACAAGAACTCCTAAGTGTCAACCCTTGTCCAGAAGCTACTGTAATGTCACCTCCCCCGGCTCAGTCCACTGACTTCATTAGGTCTGTTTGTCTGTCTGTTTGTTTTCCCAGAAGTAGAGTTTTCATATCAAAGTGGGTGAGGTTCGGCGGAAGTTATCTAGATATCCTGGAAGGGAAAATCCAATATTCCTGACTGTGAGTTACAGCCACTTGCTGAGCCTTTGTTCTGAACTGGAACTGCGCCTTTTCAGAGATCTTCTCATTCCATCCAGCAGGGATCCCGCTGGAATGGAACTGCTATTGTTTACAATTCACACACAGGGAAAAAGAAACCAGAAAAGCCCCTCAGGTAACAATCCAAATAACAGATTCAAGCCCAAATGTTTTGGAGGCTAAAATACATCCTTTTAAGCTGCTACTTTAAGATATAAAATTAACTCCTGCTACCAAAAGGTGCCCTGAGGCACCAAAGGCTGCCCTAGGCAGGCTTTTTAATCAGAAGCCAGTTTAAACCAGTTGATTGCTGACTTAGGAGCACATATTTCCTTATTCACTTAGAGCTACATTTCAGCAACCCCTCCTCTTACCGGAGGGGAATCGCTGCCTACAGACCTCTGATTTTCTGTGCATCACCAGGGCCAGTGGCTAGAAATGTGAACACTATGTCTGTGGGCACTCCAGAAGATGCTAATGCTTTCGCAGTTTGAAAACACTTAGTTTAAAAAATGAGCACCTGACAGCCAGATAGTTTATTCACTACTCTGTGTTTCCCAGGATAAATAATGATAGTAATAAGGTATGCTAATTACTACCTACCGCTTACCTCAGGCCAGCAAGCACTTCTCTGAGTATTCTACCAGCATGGTGTTTTCTAGTACAACACATCTATGAGGAGTTACTGATGGCAGCTGAAGCATCACCTGCCCGCACCATGCACCAAGGACCAAGGGCTCACTAGGCTGTGTTAATACCAGGAGCACAGTTTTTCACTGTTACCCTATCCCTTCTCCATGTCCCCAGTTGGCCACAAGTACTTCCGGGGAGTTTTTGGAAACTTTCTCAAAAGCCCCAGAATGAAACAACCAACTCAGCCTGGGAACTGCACCTCTTTTCCACGAGAGCTACTGAAGCCTGGGTTTCTGCTCTGGTTAAGCGCAAAGGGTCTTGCTGTTTTGGTGACTATCAGCCATCAAGTTAGAAAAGAGAAGGAAGGAGTCATGAAGCACTCACTCAGTCAATAATATGCACTGATAATTTCCACACATTCACTGTAGCTGTCCTTGTGCTAGGGTCCAGGGTGTAAACATCATGAGGTGTTGACAGGACAAGGAGAGTGGGAGACAGTGAAGAAAAATATCTATGTTACAAACTTATTTCCTGAAGAGATCTAAAGTCCTGAGGGTTTTGGACGATGGTTTACCAAAGAAGGTTGAAGCAGAGAGGGCCAGTTATTTTCTTACAGATTATGCTAAAAACAAATCTTGGATTTGTTTATTAGTGAATCAGATCCATATTAATTGAAATATTGTTATCCAGCAGAGAAATGGTTCCCTAAAAGGCCTCTTGTCTCTTTAAGGCCCAAACACCCTGGCAATCAACTATGAACAAAAAGGTCATTATGGCAAGATTCCACTGCACTGCAGGATTCTGTCAAGATAGGAACTACCCCTTTTAGTGTGCTCTCCAAGGGTACAACCACAACTGTTGCCTTATTTTTATATCATACCCATGTTATTTATTAATGAACAATGTGTACTAATATCTAATTGTACAACTGACAGCTCATTCCTAATACTTTTGACAATAGGCAACTGGTTACATTTTATACATCAGAAATCTGCTTCTGACATCTAGTATACTAAGGCATCTGCTGTTGATGGAGAAGGGAGTGGCAGCAGAGCCAGTGATAGCTGCCCCTGAAGATAAAATCCTATCTGACACTTGGCTACACTTTTACAATGGGAAGATCAGCTGGGTCTTTCTTGACTAAGCTTTCTAGACTCACCCAGAGGTAACTGAAGAACCTAAATTACACAACCTATAGTGTTAGGAATATTTTCCTAACTCGAGCTCTCTGCTGACACGAATTCCCAATCAAGCCAAATCAAAACAAGCCAAATTAAGAAATATCCAGGTTTAATGGGAGTTTTGTGCTCTCAGGTGGCCCTGAGGGGGAACCGGGAAGCCAAGCAAACACAACCACCAGAAGGAAGGAAAAGAGACCATGTGTTCATCTTTGGGGAGTTCATTTAAATACTCCATGGGAGTGGTTCTGACCCCTCTCTTGTCTGCTGGGATTTGGAGTCCAGACCAATATATCTCTCAGGCCTGGGGGCTGGGATAGATGCGAGGGGCTGAGGCCTATGCTCCCAACTTAACATATAGTATCATAATTTGTAATGAAAAAGAGCTGTAAAGCTCATTATAGATATTACAACAAACAAACTAGAGTCACGTGAGTGTTGTAATGGAGAGTTTTGACAGTCATGAAGCCTGTTCTCCCTTACCAGGACCCCAGAGTGGATGACAGAGAGAAGTCAAGGAATTAGGGAAAATGTCTCTTCCTGTCTTTGTCCAGGTTCTGCTGCTATTAATGAATACCACAGACTAGATAAATTGTACACAGAAGTTTCTTTGGCTCATGGGTTTTGTCCAAATTTCAAGGACTACATCAAATAAGAGCATCCTATTGGGGCATAATCTTGCCAAAGGGTAATAAGCTTAAAAGACAGAAAAACTTTGGTCCCAACTCACCCTTTCTACTAGGAACCCATTCATCATTACTCATTTCTGATGGAATCCCCACTGCCTCACTCCCATCTAATCACATCTCAAAGTTCCCAACTCTTCACATCATCAATTTTGGAAGAACATTAAAATTCTAGCGCCTTGTTTTCCCTCAGGTTTTCCACCCAGAAGATAAAGTAGAAAATAGTAGAGAACATTCAGGAAGGTGTCAGTCAAAAATAGACCAATAATTATCTGCATTTGGCCAGCTATAGCGAAAGGTGATATGGGATTCCCCTCTGTATGCTGTGATATGTTTTATTAACATTGATTAATAAAAAAAAAAAACTGCTTTGGGCCTATTGCAGCACAGAGTAGAGCAAGGCAGAAATTCTAATCAGAGATAGAGGAGAAAAGAAGGCAGAGTCAGAGAGATGTCATATAGCTGCCAAAAGAGACAGATGACTGGGAACCTTATAAATAAACCACAAGCCTCATGGTAAAATGCAAAATAATAGGAATGGGTTAATTTAAGATGTAAGAGTTAGCTAGAAATTTGCATGAGCTACTTGGCCAAGCAGTGTTGTAATTAATATAGTTTCTGTGTGATCATTTTGGGTTGGGGAAGGGGCAATGAACAAGCTGCCTCTGTCTACAAATTAGCATCCAGCGTGGGGCTTAGGTAATATTATATCCTTCTGGAGTCTTTGATGGAATTAAAGAATATATATTTATAATTATAGCTATCCTTAGTTATGATAAAAGATAAATTAGATATGAAACTTTAGGCTCACAAAGATAAAATAGATGATAGTATGTTTTCTTTAATTTTGCCGGATACAAATAGACTAAATATTGTAACTGTAATTCTTGCTTGGACCTGTTTTGTTATATGTAATTTTACTATGCTAAAGCTAAAACCTTCCTTTTTATTTAGACAGAAAAGTGGAGGTGATGTGTGATTCCCCTCTATGTGAATATATTTTATTACCATTGGTTAATAAAGAAACTGCTTTGGGTCTATTGCAGTGCAGAACAGAGCAGGTGGGAATTCCAAACAGAGATAGAGAAGAAAAGAAGGCAGAGTCAGGGAGATACCGTTTAGCTGCCAAAGGAAACAGATGCCAGAACCTTACCAGCAAATCACAAGCCTCATGGTCATACACAGAA
Organism: Chionomys nivalis; assembly: GCF_950005125.1. NCBI lineage: Eukaryota > Metazoa > Chordata > Mammalia > Rodentia > Cricetidae > Chionomys > Chionomys nivalis. Next base: position 29,467,047 of record NC_080097.1, on the reverse strand, counting down.
TAATAGAAAAGGGTTAATTTAAGATGTAAGAGTTAGCTAGAAATATGCATAAGCTATTGGCCAAGCAGTGTTGTAATTAATATAGTTTCTGTGTGATTGATTATTTTGGGTCTGGGTGGCTGGGAAACAAACGAGCAGCCTCCCTCTACACCGGGTGATCTATAAACAACAAAATTTCTTGCTCACAGGTCTAGAGGCTACAAATCTGGTATCCACTGACACTCCCTTGCTGCTTCAGGGATGGTGCCTTGGTGTTAGGTCTTCGCATGACCGAAGAAGGCAGTCCCCATAAAATTCTTTCTCAAAATCACTAATCTTATACTTGACGGCATCTGTCCACATGACATCACTTCCTACAGGGTCTTTTATTATTACCCCACAAGGGATAAGCTCCAACAGACACAGTTCAGAAGACTGTCACATTTTCAGATTTCCATAGGGGAAATCATGAAAGTCAGAGAGGGTAGATGACATTAGCGTTGAGGATCAACATGAAAGCTCCCTTCAAATACCCCAACTTGTAACTTCCCTGATTACCAGCAGTCACTGCGTGCAAGTCCCAGAAGTTCTTATCTTATGGATTCACTTTCCAGAGCAAAGTCAGTTTTACACACACACACACACACACACACAAAGCCCATTTCCCACCAACTGACTCTAAATTGTATTAAAATCACTGCCTCTACCATTCCTCATTAGCAACTGCCTCCCTTACCACTCATCCTGATCTTAGACCTTTTCAGACATTATTAGAGCTTCAGAAACATGGCATCTGATCACTCTTTAGATGGCACAGTATAAAACACTTCTCTAGAAAGCAACACCTGGTTGTCCATGTATTCCAGTACATGACAACAGTTTGTCATCCGCATTTCAGATCCTGAGTGATGACAGCTACTGATTCCATTTCTTTTCATGCTTCTGCTAGGCTTTGTTTTGTGATATCTTTTTCCTTTTCAATAGTTAAAAAAAGAAGTTAAATGTTTTGTTCTGCATAATCATTATACAAGGAAATCAAATGACATGTTAAAAAAAAGAAAGAAAGCAAAAAAGTCACATAAATCCACAAACCAAAGAGAGCCATTATTTGCAAGCTAACTTTTAAATATCTTACTAAAGAAAAATAGACACACCTTTGTTTAATTTTACATGAATGGCATCATATCATACACACTTGTTTCTATCCTAGTCATATTTCTTTTTATAACACGTTTTGGCTTCCTTCCATGCGCACATATTTTAATCGAATCATAAACAAACATATGTACACATTATATGAGATTATTGTCACTTATTTTTAAGGAAAGTGTGTTATATATTCTAGCTTTCATCTTTCCCACCTAACAATGCATGATGGAAATCCCTTCGAGCTAATGGTTTAAATTCCATCCATCCTTACTAATGTCAGCATAGTGTTCTGTGTTATAGATAACTGGAGTTTATTAAATCATTCCCTTGGCGATGGGCATTCACATTACTTCTAGGTTTGACAAGCTAGCTATGAATACTTATCTTTTACATATATCTTTAATATGCCTGGACATGTTCATTCCTTTGGGTCTATTTTCAGGAGCTGGGTTGCCGTGTCAAATACTTCATATTTTTTATTCTGATGGATTATTGTTGGGGTCCAAATGGTCTGCAGTTCCTTTCTTAGGCACTGGTCTTGAAGCAGATGTGTTTGTATGTCTGGGGAGGACCATCAGTCTTAAATGTTTTCACTACTGCAAGTGAAAGAGAAGCATACATCTCCAGAGCTCTCCTTAGACACAGTTCCTAAAAGTCAACTTTCAAAAAAAGGTGGAGCATTTCTGTGATTCTTAGTGAACACTGCCAACTTTTTCCCCATGTAGAAAGTGGTTATAGCCTTTCAAATCTATGTATCAGCACACAAGTGGGCTTGTTAAACAGCATACATCCCGGGGCTCAGAGTCCCACAACTGCTTCTTCATTAACTTCCTAAGAATGTGACTAATCATTCCTTTGTGTGTTCATATCATTTGTCATAGTTAAGCCAAGTGATTTGTGTCCCCATAGGGTCTGTCACTGAATAATATCGTCAATGATTTCCAGAGCAAAGGATTTTCCTTTGGAGCTGTTTTCACCATAATAGTAGGTGGGCTTCTTCCCTTGAACTTGGCAGCATGGATGGATTTAAGTGACTTTAATGAGGTCCTCTCAAAAAACAAGCAATATGAAGACTAAGGAGGCTTAAAGTCTTACTTCCCCTTGACCCTTGCTTTTTGTGACTATCTGAATGAATGTGTCTGGAAGAGTTTACCCAACCCAACAGTTCTCAAATTTATTGAAATCACCTAAGGACTTATAAAACAAACAAGCAAGCAAGCAAACAAATGAACAAAAACAAAACAGGAGTAGGAAAAATGGCTTAGTAAGTACAGCACTTGGCATATCAGCATGAGGCCCTCACTTAGGACCTCTAGAACACACATACTGTTAGACAAGGTAATGTGTCTGTAATTTCAATGTTCTAATGGCAAGAAGAGATGTCGAGGAAGGAAAATTCCTGGAAGTTCTCAGGCCAGCAAACCTGGTATAAACAATAGTGAGCAACAAGAGACCACTTCTCAAACAAGTATCGGCAGCTGAGGTTATTCTCTGAACCCCACAAATGAATCACAATTTGTGCACCCACATTTACACACACACATTGTGGGTACACTTACCTGGATGGAGGTGTGGGGGATGTTAAAACTGCAATGGTTTAAATCTGAAATAATTTCTCAAGGCCCATGTGCTTTATTGCCTCTGGTGGTAATAAGAGGTAGGCTCAGTGGAAGGGTGTAGGGTCTGGTAGTGTGCCCTTGAAGAGGAGTTTGGAAGACTAGACTCTCCCCCTACCAGGTAGTGAGCAGTATCCTCTGCCTTGCATCCCTGCTATGATGCGCTGAAATGCCAGGGGCTAAAAGGAACTTCTCAAAGAAAATGCCTGCTAATACTACCTCAGAACCAGTGAATCAAAATAAGTCTTCCTTCCTCAAAGTTATTTCTCTTAGCCGTTTTGTCACGGGGAGAGAAAGCCCTTTGTGGGGTCCCACCGCCAGTTTCGGTCTGGGCTCTGGGCAGGGCTTGCATCTCTAACGAGTTTCCGGGCACTGCCGATGCTCTCTTAGCCGTCATCCATCTCATCCGTTACCCATCTGTTTTGGACACAGAAGCTTGTATGTAGTATGCTTCACCGTGGAGTTCTAGTGTTTCTCCAGAACGCAGACCTCTTTTTAGTAGCTGTCCTTGGTGGCAGTAAGGACCAGCTGTCAGCATCTCCCTCATTATAACCTTTCATATCCTTGAAGACAAGTATTAAGTTTTCCTTATTCTTCCTTTCACCTAAGTCCTGATTCTCTCAGCATTTCCTGATAATCATATAGCCAGCCTGCCCATCATTTTTATTGCACTTCCCCGAAGCCCATTTTGAATTTCCATTCTATCCCTGCCTGAAATCTCTTTTAATAAGAACCGATATGAGAGAAAGGGAATGTGTTGAGGAAAAACCCTGAAAGTACGGCTTTATAGGCTACCTCTACCAGGAACTCTGGATATGGCATTGGAAATATTTTCTAGATGATAATTTTACTCAATTATTAGTTGAGAGATCACAGTACACAAGTGGGAAGAAAAATAGCCACTTCACATTTATACAAACATCATTAGCTCTATCTTTTGATAAAAGTGTAATCATTTAAAATCTATCTCACAAATATCCCGTGAAATTCTAGAATTGCCATTTTGCATTGTGAGTATCTATCAGAAGCATTGAATTTGGTCAACCCAACTTGTATAGGTACATCTTCACACTCCGAGAATAGTGGAAATTATGTAAAACCACACCTAAACCATAAAAAGCAGTTCAGCAAGCCGTAAGCGATTTTAGAGTCTTCCAACTCCACTAATTTCCTGTAGAAATGAAACTGGATTATGATCAACTTCACAGTATAGTCATGGAAGTAGTAATAGTTCTTTAATTCAAGTTGACATATTATTAAAAATAATCATTTCCATTTGTCTTTGAGATGTACTCTAAAACAAGCACATTCTTTTAAATGCTGTCATGAATAGTATTAATTAATCAAAAGTTCTTGTATCTGGAACAACTTGTCTTCCTCTAAAAACAATGAATTGATGTACTCATGTCAAAGACACTATCCTGTCTACCAAGGCAGCCGAGATTTGCATCCATTCTTAGTGGTATTTATTCTTGCTAATCTGTATGTATTAGTGTGACAGACAGTTAACAGTGAGACAGGCAGTAACTCTGAGCATGTTGACTGATGTGCTTGTACTCTGTGTAAGTCTAGTCCAATCTTTTTCTCAACCAGTTATTTTGATATTTTAACCCAATACCTAAGAAAATGATCTCAAATAACAGTGCTGAATCTATCAAATAATCAACAGTAATAAAGTCTTCCCATAAAATGGGAAGTTCTGTGATAGATCAAGTCTCCAAGGAAATAGTCATGGGAAAAGACCATGAAACCAGCGGGGGCAGTTAGAACTTCGTGGAAAGAATCTGTTTTAATTCACAACATCAGACTTTATTGACTGATACCAGTCTATAAATCAGTGGACAGAAAGAAAGAGAATGGATTTTAATGTACAAAGCCATGGGTTGGGCCGTGCCATTGCTTTCTCATCTGGCAACAGCAGCATCTTCAGTCACTCAAGAACTGAAGCAGAAAGTGTGCTCATTGTCAAGCACCCAAACTTATCGTCTAAATTAATTTTAAGACCTTTGAGAGGAGTAAAATCAAGTTCTAATGGCTCAATTTTCCATAATACACTAAAATAATAAACCAGCATCACCAAACTTAACTTGTTAGAGGAAACATGAACAGGAAGTAGTATAGGGCAAAGTCTGCATTTACTAAGGATGAATTTGATAAAAATTTACTCTCATTTTTAACTTAAAGTCTTTGAAAGAATAGATGACTATCTTTCTAATATGAGTAATATCTATGTCCACTAGAAGGTAGTAGCATCCTCAGTGACAAAATATTATAAACATTAATATTAAAATGCAAATGAACAAAGATATCCACTAATGGCAATATGAAATCAACATCTTCCTTTAAAGCCATATTAAGCTCACACATATTTTTGTATTTTCTGAGCATGTGCTAATGAGCAAAACCATCTATTGCTGTAAAAGTTGTGACTAAACAATGAGATATAAAAATATAGCTATTATAAGAAAAAATAGTCATTTACAAATAACATCATTGCTGTATATAAAATACCTATCTATAAAATAAACAGAAAATATACTAGAATTAATAAGTGAGATTAAAAATAAAAATGTCTCTATCTTAGCCTATTTAAGTTTAGAAACAATTAATTTATTTTAGTTCTTTCCTTAGTTATTTTTCTATTGCTGTGAAAAATCACCATGACCAAAGCAACTTATAGAAGAAAGAGTTTATTGGGGCTTACAGTTTCAGAGGGTGAGTCCATGGCTGTCACGGTGAATAGCAAGATAGAAGGCAGGCAGGCATAACAATGGAGCAGTAGCTGAGAGCTCACATCTTGAGACAACTAGCATGAGATAGAGAGAGCTAGCTTGGAATGGTGTGTGCTTTTGAAACCTCAAAGCCCATGCCCAGTGACACACCTTTGTCAACAAGGTCATAGTTACTAGTCTTTCCCAATAGTTCCATTACCTGGGGACCAAGCATTCAAATATATAAACCTGTGAGATCCATTCTCATCTACACCACCACAGTTCTTAAGACTAAAAGTTTGAGGGCTAAATGGCCACACCAACATAGTTGAGGTAGGCTGGATTCTGATAAAGGACAACTTCCTCAGGGCAGAAATTATTTTCCTTTGTGCTCCCAATGATGATGGCTCCACTCTCATGTAATCCAATCACCTACCAGAGACCTACTCCCACTATAGCAGTCTTGGGAGTTATCAATGCATAAAATTTTGGATGATACTAGCATTTAGTCTATAGCCATTTTTGGATTACTATTTGGAGGGAGTATAAGTAAGAGCATTAAAGTGGGGCTTGAGAGATAGCCAAGTTAGTATGAGCACTTGCTACTCTTCTAGAAGACCCAAGTTCTGTTCTGAGGATCCAAGTCCGATGACTCACAAACACCTGCACCTGTAGCTCTAGGAGATATGACTCGCTCTTTTAACTTTACAGAGTACAGTACATATACACACAAACATACTTACTGATAACATACACATATTCACGTAATTTTTAATACAAAAATAAAAAAGAAAGTAAAAGGCAAATGGACAGGTGTACTAATCTAAAAGGTATCCAATATTACTTTCTTCCAATATAACATATAATTAGAATGCAATTTCAGTTAAAAAACAATGACTTTTTAATTTAATGAAGTTATCTGCATTTAATATGAAAAAAGAAAAGCAAGAATTATGAAAACAAGATAAACAATACAGGTCTTTCTTCACCATATATTTAATGTCTCTAGAGATATAGGAAAAGAAGAGAAAAAAAGTTGTGACTAATACTGGAGAAAATTTCAAGGACAAAAATAACACCATAAGTATTTTAAATTATTCAATAAATAACTTAGATAAAATTGACAGTGTATATCTAATCCACTTTGAACCTAACTTTACACATGGTTTAAAAATTAAAAATATAAATATATTTCTTAGAAGTTAAATAAGATTTACCCTAAAAGCTGACAATTCTGTACCTATGTGTATACCCAAATAATTAAAAACAGCTATTCAAACAAATAAGTACCAGAGAAAAATACTTGTGGCAGCAATATTGACCATAACCATCAACAGAAATATCCCAAATTACCACCAACTGATGAATGATAGACATAAGAGCATATATCATTTAATGGAGTCAGACTCACACAGAGGAATACACAGGCACGGTGTGAAGGAACCTCAAAAGCATTACACTTAAATGAAAGAAGTCACAAATGAAAAGTTCCAATTGATTCATTTATATGAGCTATCTAGAGTAGATAACTCCACAGAGACAGGAAGCAGGTTAGTGTTTGCAGGAGTTGAAGGTTAAGAGTAAGAAACAATTTCTTAATGGGTTTGGGTTCTCCATAGAGAATGACGAAATACTTGGAGTTAGAGAAGGGTGATAGTTGCGCAACGTAGTGACCACACTGCCTATTTCAAGAAATCTTTCCTTGGCAAGAAGTAAACAATGTCTATCCCTTCATTATGATGTCCTAATGACTAGCCAAAAGATAATTCCACCAAAGTTTTTTGGGGGAACCCATGAAGTGTATTGGGCTTTCACACAGCACATGGTTGAAGGGTACCTGACAGGAGTATGGGCTATTCTGAAGCAGCCACAACTGGAATGTTTTCATCCATTCGCCGTGGATGATGGTTTCCTTGTAACTGTATATATGGAGCCCACTCCCTCCAATGACCCCAAGCCCATATGCTCTAGCACCTCCCACACCCTGGCACACACAACAATAAACAGTTGTAGCAGAATTGCTTACAAATGGCTGAGAAGAGCAGCTAGAACCTCAAGTGAAGTCCTTGGCCCTCCTTCTGTAAGGAAATGTCAGCAGTCCACAGGTCAGATTGTGAGGGTGTCCTCCAAGCAGGCACGCCTGACCTGATGAAGATCACAGGCATCCTGCTTGGAGGATGAACACTACCACTTTAGAATGATTAGTTTATGTCATCTGAATTTCCCCTCAGCAAAAACCATGACGAACTGGTGTCTTAGTTAGGGGTTTCTATTACTTTGAGAAAACACCATGACCAAAAAGCAAGTTGGAGAGAAAAGGGTTCATTTAGCTTACAGTTTAACATCACTGTTCATCAGTGAAGGGAGTCAGGACAGGAACTCAAACAGGGCAGGATCCTGGAGGCAGGAGCTTATGCAGAGACCACGGAGGAGTGTTGTTTCCTGACTTACTCCCCATGACTTGCTCAGCCTGCTTTCTTACAGAACCCAGGACCAGTAGCCCAGGGATGGCATCACCCACCATGAACTGGGCTCTCCCCCATTGATCACTAATTGAGAAAATATCTTACAGCTGGATCTCATGAAGGTATTTTCTCAACTGAGGCTCCTTCCTCTATGATGTCTCTTGTGTCGAGCTGACACACAAAAACCAGCCAGTACAACTGGGCTGGAAGGCCCAGCTGCGAGTGTATTGTGCTTGCTGCCCGGGTGTGAGGATCTGAGTACGAATTTCCAGAGTGATTCAAAGCCAGATTTGGCAGTGTGTATCTGCAACTCCTGTGCTTCTAGGGCAAAGACCTGGCGCCACAGACAGGAGAATCCCCCAGAAACTTGTGTGCCAGTTGTATGGCATATGCAGAGGTGAAAACCAAAAAGGCTCTGTCCCAAACAAGATGGTAGGCAAAGACTTCCATTACAGGTTGTCTTCTCACCTCCACACGGGCCATGGTATGTAAAATCTTCCTCCACATACTTGCACAACCGGCGTACACATTCATGAAAAGATTTAAACTGCACTAATTCACTATAAGCATAACCAGAACCATGAATGTAGAGTTCTCAAAAAAACAGAATTTGGAAGAACTAAGCGTAAGATGACTACAGAAATCAGGAAAAGATGCTCATATTTAAATGCCCAATCATGTCTAATTTTGGGAGTTAAAAGAATAAAAATATGCTACCTTGTTAACGATGCCCAACAAAGACAGGACTCGTTATTCTCCCAAACCCAGGCCTTCCATTTATAATGACTCTTATCTGTGTCTCTAGTGCCTCACTGAGAAAAATAACACCTCTTGTTAGTTGCTGCTATACAATGCCAGCTTAAGGAAGGTTGGCCATATTCACAACATGGCTGCTTCCCACCTTCTCAGCTGCATGGGTTACACCTGAGTGTGGCATTTCCGAAGGTTCGCTTTGCTCACTAAGAAGGAGCAGAGCAAGTTTGTCATACATCTGTTTTGTTCATCTATAAACAGATTTTTTATTAGATATTTATTTGGTTGCTCTGTACAGATTGCTTTGTTTAATTTAGAAATTAAGTCTCCAGGTTGGCAGCAGAATTTCGAATACAAGAATTCTGGAAAGGCAGCAGCTTTTAACCTTTGTGCTTCTCTTCTAAGAAGCTAATTAGAAAATTAAATCCAAAAGGACTAGATCCTGAAAATGTTGGCTTTGTAAGGCAGGTGACGATTCCGTTCACCTGCTAGTTTGATGTCTTCTGACTCGTCATTATAATGAGGCATTCGAAGAAATTAAAACGGGTTTTTAAAAAAACTTAGAAGTCACACCACCTTTGTTAATATTAGAAACTTTATTGCTTGGAAAATTAAGTCTGAACAGAGAAGTCTTTTAGATGTCTCACCACTCCTGGCTAAACGTTTTCTTAATTTATTATGTGCTTGATCAGTTGGTAAACTCGTGGGCTAATTCCTAGTCCTGGTGTCAGCTGGAGGCGCAGCGCCTGACCATTATCGCAGCGGGTACCCGGGAGCCCTGTGGGCTCACACCGCCAACAGCTGGAGTCCACTGAAGAGAAAAAAGGGGGAAAAAGCACTAAAGCTTTTACTGTCTCCGAAGATATGTGCAGCCTACCAGTGCTCCCTCGGAAGGCTGAGCTGAAAAGTTCCCCCATTTTCTCTGTTTATGCCACAGCCCTTGACCCCTTCAAATAAGCTTAAAATACCTTCTTACGCTGAAGACCTTGTTTTCTCTTTTGCCTTAAATGTGGCTGGCATTCTGTGATCTCGCACCAGTATACAGACAGGCCTAGGTCTGTGTGCTTCAGAAGACACGCCTGTCAACATTTCAAATACCAGTTGTAGAAAGTATGGATCTATTTCATTTAATAGGAAAAGTTTAAAAAAATAAAACAGATTTTTTTTTCCTCACCAAATACACATATAAGGGAATCTTACATCTGGCTTTGTCCCAGCTCACGTGAGAAAATACTGACTCAGGTCCTAAAAGGCTGAGAGTTCAGTGGGAGACACAGAGGTATAAGGAAGGAATAGGAGTGCTAGGTGCTAGGTGTTGAAAACAGAGACAACCCTCAGTGGCGTCTACAGCATGAGATGGATTAACAAGAGCAAAGCACTTACAAACTGTTAAGTGACATGGGAGCCTACAGAAATGAAGACCCCAGGAAATGAAGAGATCTGTGTGTTTTCTGTGTGCCATGCAGATGTAGATGGGATGAAAGATGTTGGGTCTGTGGTCATACATTAGGGAGAATTCTGCAAGCAAGGCCTGCTTGTTGCATTCTCCTGGGCATCTCCACATTCAGAGACTAAGGGTATTCTTTCTGTGCGTTTTGTTTTGTTATGTTTTTGATAGAAAGTAGTGTCTAGAAGGAGAGTGTTATGATGGTCCAAAAGAAGATTCAGAATTGATTCATGGCAATTCTGTTTCGGAAGAAAATGGCAGGGATCAGAATACCTCCTGTTTCTGCCGTTTTATCAAAAGCCAGCATGCCATATATGGAACAGCATGTGTTGGACTCATCAATACTATGAAAAGGCCAGGCACGGGGAAGACTAAGCGAAACTAAATTGAGTTTGGCCTAAAGATTCCTCCACACATACTTCCTTTCATAGTAAACTGCTACCTAATTTCATATGTAAACGGAGTACAAAATTCTCTTGAAATGAGCAACCAAATCTCAGTCCATTGGAGTCAGCAACTGCTAAAGCACATCAAAGGACAGGCACTAGCAAGGACCAGTTAAGGTCTCTCTGCGCCTCACTCATATCTTCTTTATGTTACTTCCTTTCCTCTGCATATCGCTATAACCTACATATGTGACAGAGAAGAGTATCTGAACTGCTGTTGGTTTAGAACGCAGTCCAATTTTCCAAGTTTGTCTTTTAGTGATATCTACAAAGAAAGGCTTGTTTTTGCCTTGAGGAGTGGAAGCCAAGACAAAGAGTTGGTCTTGAAATGAGAATGGTGTATTTGCTGGTACATGAAGGTTATGAAAACAGAGTGGAAGCAAAGAAAACATTCCCGACTGTGGAGGCTAGTCTCAGAAGAGGGACTATCATCAACTCCTTATCTTTTTCTATTTGCACGATTGCTACTCCCCCCAAGAGCTGAAGTTTAAATCCTCATCCTCTGTCTCTGAACGCTGGTTCATCTTAGTAACTCACTTAAAACTAGCAGAATGTGACAAAAGCTTGCCACATGTTATCCAGGACTAAATTAGAAAAGCCTATTCTACTTCTACACTGTATGTTTGTAATTTTTGCTGTTCCAACCCAGGCTCCATGCCATGAGCGAGTCCAGGGCGCAGGAGAGGTCTAGGAGACAAGGAACCATTGAAGTAAAGGAAAGCTTTAAGATAGCTCCAACGTAGACACCAGCAGATTGTAAACATTTGGTTGAACTCATCAATTTCTACTACCATGAGTGATTATAATAATAAATAATGTCTGTGGTCTATTTGCGTGAATGCAGATACATGCATCCACATACATACACGAGGAGGCCAAAGGTCAGTATCCAGTGTCCTCTTCTGTCCCTCTCCATCTAATTTTGTTGTACAGAGACTCTCATTGAATATAAAAGTCACTGATTGACTAGACTATGTGGCTAGGGAGTCCCCAGAATTCTCCACCTCTGCCTCCAAGTCTGGGGCTTCCAGGTGAGCAGCGTCTTGCCTTGCCCAGCTTTGTACATGGGTGCCAGTGACCTAAATCCAAGTTCCCATATTTACACAGCAAACACTTTACATATTGAGCCATCTCCCCAGACCCACATTTGCAGTTTGAATTTACAACAGACTTGGATTTACATAGCAACAGAGAACTGGAACATAGCTAAAGAGAAGATCACATATAGACAAAGGCACTAAACAACAGTATAATGTGGGAATTAGAGGCTCCCTAAAGCGGAGGCATGAGGAGAATTGGGGTAAGGCTTCAGGGTGGGTGTGGCATGTAGATGTCATATTGTCACACAAAGCTAGAGTCCATCTCACAGGGAGTAAAAACGCAACTACCGAGATCTTTCTAAAAATCTTTTATTACACTAGTGTGTGTGTGTCTCTGTGTGTGTGTGGGGGGGATGTACCATGATCAACTTTGAGAATACTCTTCCAGTTCAGTGTATGGAAATCCCTAAGCTATAGAAATTCCACATTTATCCCTGGACTATGAGGGGAGCAGATGGGAGAAGTTGGATTGAAGCACACTAACTTTTAAAGTTGGAAAGCATCTGGCACTGGATGGAGGGGAAGGTGAAACCAAAGAAAATTCACCGGACTCTGACTTTGAGTTTGCCTACCGAGCGCCACATACTTTTCCGGGTCTTGAGGATAAAGCGGTGCCTAGGACATTCAGTGCCCTCATGAGCTTAGGTTTTAGTGAGGAAGAGAGACTATAAATGGGATTCATTGGGGTTAAGGCTCATTTAATTTCCAGTTAGTGCTCTTCCTGTTAATCTGTCTTCTTATTTATCGTGCACTACAGAGGAGGAATGGATCACTTTCCAGAGAGGAAAGCAAACTCCCTGCTTTAATATTCTGAAGATGATCCCTCGAGGCCGACACTCTGGAAATGAGAGAGTTTAGTTTTGAAGGGCTTGCTCTTCATACTGGTAGACCAAGCATGGAAACCCACACAGCCAGGGGTGGAAGGAGAGCCCGGAGCACCAAGAGAAGTGACACAGAGCATGAAGGAAGCATGAAGGGCCTGTTTTAGCTTTGGAGAAAATCATTCTCGTGTCCCTGTGAACATTTATTAATTCAGTATAATTGTCCGGGTTGCAAGGCACATTACAGTAAAAATTAGAAAAGAAAACAACATCTAACTTTACGGTGCTTCCACTGTATTATGGAATACAGATAGTAAACGGGTAAAGTAGCGAAGTAGTCTAGTTTATCAGCTTCCTCTTGCTGCTGTCTCCAGTTACTATCCAGACATAGGGGTCGAAAACACCATATAATTATTTTCTTATGTTTTGGGAGATCGAAAGTCTGAAATGGATCTGAGGTGTCAGTAGAGTAGCAGTACTTCTGAGAATATATTTCCTTGCCCCGTCCTGCATCTGGAGGCCATTCGGTCTTCTAGGCTCCTGGGCTCATTCTGTAGGGAAGTGTCTCTGACTTCACCTAGAACAGTTCTCTGATTCTCATCTTGCCTCCCTCTCGGGAGAATATGTGTTCTTTATGATAATCCAATGTAACACCCTGATCTCAATATTCTTAATTTATTCACATCTCCAGGTAGCTGGAATTTTCTTTGGGTGGCTAACCAGCTCCCAAATAAAGACACAGAGACTTCTTACTAGTTGTGAATGCTTGTTGTATAAGGTTGTCCCACCAGTTCTTATAATTTATATTAACCCATTTCTCTTAATCTACTTTTGTCTCGGGGTATTTTACCTTTATTTACTTTTGTATGTCTTACTTGCCTGCTTCCTTTGTGTCTGTCTGACTGACTGGTCTCAGGCACTTCCTTCTCTTTCTCCCTCATTCTCTCTTGAGCGTAGATTCCTTCTCCTACTTCTTCTTTCTGCCTGCCAGCCCTGCCTATCCCTCCTCTTCCTAGCTAATTGGCCATTCAGTTTTTTATTAGACCAATCAGGTCCATTAGGTAAGAAAGGTAAAACAGCAACACATCTTCATATAAGTAAACAAATGCAGCATAAACAAATGTAATATATCTTTGCTTAGTTAAACAAGTATTATACTCCACAAACATCTCCACAGTTCCTTATGCCATGATTCCTTGTGCAATGTAAAGTGACATATAAGGACAGAGTCTGTGCATCAGAACGTGGTCCTCTTTGGGGAGCCATTGCTTGTCTGACCACAGTTGAGGAGCAATGACTATGAGGTAAAATAAGCAGGAAAGAAGTGTGAACGTAGAGGAAAAGTATAAAAGTGAGGTCCCAAAAGGGGCTTCATATAGGGTGGGAAAGTCATGAAATTTCTGGGAATTTTATTCTGGATGAATTGGAAAAATTAAGTGGATTGATGAGCTGTGTTCTGCCATGCTTTAATTGACGGCATTGAAGCTTCATTTTCAATGTGGTACGCAGAACATTTTCAAGTAACTTTGTTTTTAACAAGAACAAAAGGATGGGAGGTAGGTATGAAGGACATATGATTGAAAAAGGTCTTTGTGTCACTGCTTTCGTTGTTTACATTAGAGGTATTTTAACAAGTGTGTATGTGGATGGGACTTCCAGTAAAGAGGGGAAACTCAGGTCTGGAAGGAGTTAAAAGCTGAGGTATTATGCTTGGCTAAACAAGAGGACTATTGGATCCAGTATACAAGGGGAGGGGTGGATCATGATCAGACCAGAACTAATTCTTCCTTTGTTAACGAGAGGTGGGGTGGGAAATGGGATAAGATAGAATTAATATAGAACAGATGTGAGGCAACCAATGTGTTGCACCTATTTCTCTGGTGCAAACAGAAACAGTAGTGAGCGTGTTACTAAATGAGAGAGAGCGGGCTGAGAGAGGGTGGGGAGCACAGGCAAACGGGGTGAGGGTGTTGATGGTTATAGGAGAGAAGAGAAAGTGTAAAATATTTATTTAAGAAAGTAGCATGCACTGACTAGAGAAATGTAGGATTCCTAGGCATGTGGAAAATCTCTTGAGGGTTATAACCATTAATTTACAACCAGCAGCGTTGTGTGTGCGTTTTTTTTTTTCCTCAGCCATGATCAGCTGCTACCTGAGTGCAGTATTGGAGAATGTGAAATGTCGTTTAATAATGACTGCAGTGGGGAGAGAAGGGAAGAAGAGGTGTGAGAACATTTGCAAATGTGGACTGTGGAATCTTGTTGAATAAAAGACAGAATAGATAGGATACAGTGGTGATAGTAAGAAGAGCAGGTTGAAAAGCCCAATAGGTTTTTTTAAAAAATAAGGATCATTGGTGTAATAAAAGGACTAAAAAAAAAAAGAATGTAAACACCAGAGAAAGATGTCTAAATCAAGATTTTTGGAAACATATATGTTGAAGTAAGGTATACCACGGACATGGATTCCGTGACATAATACAAGGTGAAAATCACTAGAAGCAAGGACAGGGCTTTGGACAAACTATCCATAGATAGTAGTGGTACAAATCATACGAGCATAGTGGTACAGACATTTCTAGTAACCACAGCTTAATCAACTAAAAAAATAAGAAGATTTGAAGTAATTTCAGAGAGGAAGATGTCAAGCCACAAAGCGAAACACATTTGGGGAAGACAGGAGCCAGGGAGACTGTCTAGAGGAGATAGCAGCATGCCACCCCTCTAGGCACAGTGTGCAGTGTTTTGTGGGAGAAAACAAGCTACTATTTGAGCCATTTTCAAGGAGAGTACAGCCTTCAAAGAAGAGGGAAATTTTTATATTTGAGCAGGATGAAAAGAAAAAGTTGACAGTTGACAATTTAAAGGGCTTTGCTAATGACAAACTGAGTTTTAAAAGCCCCAGGTTCAAGGTTCAGGGATTCAGGAGACATTTGAAGCTTGGTAAGGAGAGAGTTGCATAGAGCCAGCCCTGGGAGGCTGGACTGTCACAGGTGAGCATGGAGCTGGTTATAAATGTGGAGAATTCTGGGATTAATTCTGATGCTCTTTTAGCTCAGGGTCAGCAAACATAGTCTATAAAGGGCTCCTTTTAAGCCCATTAGACTTTTTGGTCATACGTTTCTTGCCGCCACCACTCAGCTTTGCCACTGTGAGCAAAAACAGCCATTAAAATATGGAAATAATAACATGGCTAAATCTCAATTAAAGCACATTTGTGAAATCAAAAATGTGGCTGACCCTTGCTTTAGCAAGGCAAGTTGATTGGTTCTTGCATGTTTGGCAGTTTCAGGGATAAGTAGGCAAGGGACCCAGAAGAGGAAAGAGTGTTCTCACTGGGATTTCATGGAAGGTCACTGACCAGCCATTAGCCAGTGGACTTTGCGGTGATCATGGCCCTCCTGATGGTTTGGGGATCTCTACAGAACATTCACATCCTAGTGTCGTCTCACAGGTTTCAGTTATCAGTGACTGGTTAGTTGGAGCGATGATACTCCAAGACATAAGTGACCACTAGAGACAATCCAGAGGCAGAGGATGAGTGTAGAGGACACACACGTTTCATGACTAATGTTGACTTTGAAGGGGGCACGATCTAAGAAACACACATTGCAAAGGAAGTGGAGCCAGTGGGACTTGGATTTGGAGGTCAGGTGACACCTACGTGAGGCACATAGTTGAAGCAGTCATTGGTGGGTAACAGAACTGTAGCCTCACCTGGCTTTGACTGGAGGCAATCTTCCTGAGAGACATTTGGACAATGGTCAGAGGCACTCAGACACAGAAATCTGTTAAGTACTAAGTTTTCCAGGTTTATGTATTTCCAAATGTCTGTTCTCTTTTGTACCACCTGCTCCCACCCCATCCCATGATTCTGAAGACTAGGAGATGTCTTCCTCTATGGACATGCACCACCTGCTTGAAGTTATGCCACAAAGAAATAAGTACAGAAAAAAAAAACCATAACAATAACAAAAATGCTTGAATCTTCTGCGATTCGTTAGGGTAGCGGGACTGATTAGGAATGCTCAGTTGATCCTCCTTTTCCTCTTCAATAGCTGATTTTTCCACCCGTCATCACCTCCATGTGAACTAAAACTGAAATAAGGAGGTGCTACATAAATTATGTGACATTGTCACCAATTAACAGCTTCTATCAGGGAAAGAATGGAAGCTGTTACCTAAGTGGGTATTTTCAGGCTGGCCTCTTTTTGCACTCTGAGAACCTGCCAAGTCAGTGAGAGGGGGCAGAGAAGTGGCGCCCTGTTAGAATCAGAAGGCCTGGGAGGCAGTTGGGGCACATTCAGTCACTTAACGTCTCTGTACATAAGCATCCTTACTTGTAAAATACCAGTTCTGTGCCAAGCATGTGCCAGACACCTCACAACTCATTCAACAATTGCCCAGGCTGCTGGGAAAGTCACATGCAAAAAAATGATATAAAGCTATGTAAGATATAAAGCAATAAATATGTCAACAGAGGCCATTGTGCAACTCTAACCGTCTGTTTCCAATGGCCCCAGTAGTCATCAAATTATTGGAATAGGTTTTCACAGGCCTTGATGGCCTCAATTTTTAAATTTTCTACTTACTATTATTATTTTTGCACCAGCTTTTTTTTCTTCTGTGATTTTTTTGTTGTTGTTGTTGTTGCCTTTTAGGAACCGAATCACCTATTTGATCTTTACAGTTTGTAGCAAAATTGCCAAACTCAGGAAAGGGAAGGTGACGTTCTTCAATTCTTAGGCAACATGGGCCACAATCCCATTATAAAACTTGCTGTTACGCTTATAAACTCACAACCGACTGCCCTTTCTAAAACTCCTCTGGCAAAGGGAGGTTGGAGTTTGGAAAGGGATCCCTGGGGACCCTTTCTTAATGGAGGCCCTGCCATTACAGTATGATGGCATTCGGGCATTATAATTTACACCTGTGTTTCCTGTATTTTATCCACTGCTAATAATTATTGAATAATTACCGTGTTCTCCTACTGAGGCCGCTCTTTTGTATTCCCACTTCTTCCTAGGGTTTCAGCGAGATTGTTGCCTTTTGAAAGTTGCTTTCCTTCTGAAAAGAAGGCAGGTGGTTTGTAATTCTTATTTCTGAGCCAAGAATTTAAATGGGAAAGCTTTCTGGGCTGTGGCCTGTCCTGAATCCCTTGGCTTCCGCATGCCCTGTCGACTAGAAGAATAGGCAGAACCATGTCCTAGAAATCACTTTTGCTTAAAGATGCTAACACTCATGTGTTTGTGACATCCATGTCACCTGCTTTCATGTTGCATCTTCCAAACTTGCTAAGCCGATTGGAATTGAGATAAATTAGATCGTTTGCAGCCCAACTTGCCTGCCAAATTCAAATTGGCACTTGAAACACTTTATCTGTGTTTGGGGGACAGTTGGAAGACACATCGTCAAGACTTAGCTCACGGAAGAAGTTCATTTTGTTTTTCTGTATGGAAAAACACAAGCTAATTCCTACCTTTTGTTTTTATTTCGTTTTGTTCTTTATGTTTTCTTGTTTGGTTTCTTTCTCCTCTCATGTGTGTACATGCAACGTGTTGTGTGTATGTGTGTGTGTATGATTTGTGGTGCATATGTGTGGTATTTGTGTATGTATACATTCAGATACATATGCTCATGTATAAGTGCAGATGCCAGAGGAGGACACTGGGTGTCCTCTGTCACTTTCCACCTTATGTCCCTTGAGCCCCTGAAACAGGGTTTCTCATTGAATTTGAAGCTATGCTGGTAGCCAAAAAGCCCCAGTGATCCTCCTGTCTTCACACCCCATGCTGGTGAGCTACAGATGTGTGTGACCATGTCTGACTTTTTAAATGGGTTCTGTGGATTTGAACTCAGGTCCTCATGCTTGCATAACTAGCGTTCTTACACACTGAGCCATCTCCCCAGGCCATTTCTCTGAAAATAAAAATTTATCCTATCACTCCATTTGTCTATCTTAGCATCCACTATTGAAGTAAGGGGGTAGTTCCATTTTTTTCCAAAAAGAAAAAAATATTAAAATGTTTCAATAGTCTAATGTAAGAGGAATGTATTCCAATAGTCTAATGCAGGGTGATCGTCTTACCACTGGATCTCCCACTGCTTCTGGGTGATTTTTTAAATGGGTCCTTTGCTCGTCATTCTTTCCTCTTAACAATCTATAATTAATCTCAGAAGGAGCTTAGATGTCTGTCATTCCTATGAGTGCTTATTCCGTATCATAACTTGTTCCCTGGGTTTTTGTTGCAGACGGTATAGCCACAACAAACCTTTGTAAATGTCAGTATAACAAGCAAAATCATCTTGAGTTTGATTATTAAAAAAAAATGAAAAAATAAAAAGCAGTTTTGGAGCCCAGGCTTTGTCACAGAACCAGGCTACATTGTAATTTACCAAACCTAAGAACCTGTAAGCAAAATGACATGGCATAGGATTACAAAGTAATTAAACACTTGTTATATAAGGCAATCTTCACTAGATAATGATGGATGTTACTTAAACTGGTAGTCTAACCACAGGGCAGCTGCCTAGGTGGAGGGATTGGCTCACATTTCTTAGTTAACTCTAAACGAAAGGCCTCAGTGAAGCTGCTGGTTGAAAGGTGGGTAATGACGCCGCCATTTGCTTTTCACTGGAGGAATTGAGATGTTTAAAATTGGTTTGGAAATATAAGTTCCGGACATTCCGAACATCATTTTGTTCTCAAGGGCCTCCTCAGCAGGAAGAGTTTCCAAATGATTTTCTTTTTAAGGAATAGTGATAAATAGAGCCATGGGAAAGTTTGAAACTTCAATTGATTGCATTGTAAATAATGTATTCCTTTAACTAACATCACTTCTTATCACATATGTCACCCCACTGTGTCACCTCTAGTGTGAAAACCCCAGACTTGGGAGAGGACATATTGGCATTCCCCGGTGCTACCATTGTCATCAAATGTTTGACGAAGCTGAAGTCTGTCTCCACCAATTTTTCAGACATTGGTCAATTTATTCATGTAATAAATTATTACTGAACATCTGCCACCTGCTAGAGTCTACGAGAGTAGAGAGTAATAAAACAAATAAAGCAGAGTCCCTGCCCTCCTCAGGCACCCTCGGCAGCTGCTAAAAGTAAAATTAGAATAAAAATCCAAGTGGTGAGATTAGTTATACATAGAAATGAGTGACCTCCAGAAATAATTGCTACAGGGGTGGCTGAGAAGATGTTCGAACACTTAACTGATGATAAACAAGCGTGCTTGTGTTAAATTGGGGCTATTATGGAGTCCAGATGCAGTGACTAGAAGAAGCCAGAATTGCGAACTGAATTTGGGTACCGGGTCTGAGATCTGTGCTGCATAGAATTCTCCCTGACCTCAAAGACTTTGTAACATTTATCTACTAGCTTATACCTCGGGCTTTTCCAAAGGAAAAAATGCCACAATCACTCAGTTCCTTGTACTCAATTGTTGAAATATCTTTGATTCTTCTCATAAACCTAAACTCTTTCTTTTCTTGCCACCTAAAATGGTCTTCCCCCAACATACAATGCAAAACAAATTTTGATACCTCTTAAACACAACTCTCCCTTCATCTCTCCCGCCATCACAATCTACACAGCCACTATTGTAGTCCAGTATCTTCACATCTCACCTGGCCCATATGATGCAACACTCAATGTGATTTCTTATTTCTATTCTTCCTATTCAACTGGAACACACACACAAACACATGTGTACACACTATATTTCTGACTCTGCAGCCAGAGTGAACCTTCTAAAGGTATTTCCAGTAAACTGTTTCCCCCTTTTATATGGAAGAAAACCCAAATATCTTTCCTCGGGCTACAAAATCATGCTTAGCCCAGTACTGGCATTACCTTTCAAGCTCAATTTCCATAATTATTGTCCTTCTGCAGTCACTTCCTATCTCTAATTCTTCAAGTAGCTTGGACAGCAGGTCTTTGTGATTGGTATACTATAAGCTTCCTCCCAGTTCAGGTCTGCCTCCTCCCACTCAGCATCACATCACCATCACAGGACTTCAGAGCATGTTACACAAAATCCAAGGGTTTCATCTTTACTGACTGATTGGGGTCTCACTTGTCTTCTTCCACTGAAACAGAAACTCCACACTTGCAATGTTTGTCTCTCTGGTGCTTGGAGCAAAGCTATTGTTGCTCAGCAAATAGGGAAGGAATTAATGGATGGATGATGTTACAAGATAAGGTATAATGAGGAATTGGAAGGAGAGGAAGGGATAAGAAGAAAAAAAGAGATTGAGAAATAAAAGTTCATGGAGAGGGCCAGGGAGATGGTTATGCAGGAAAAGCCACGCATGGTGTGGGAGGTCCTTCTGTTCATGTGTAGCTTTCACTGGTTAATGAGTAAAGAAACCGCCTTGGCCTGTTGATAGGGCACAACTTAGGTAGGCAGAGAAGATGGAATTGAATTCTGGGAGGAAGAAAGCAGAGTCAGGGAGATGCCACGGATCCACCGCCAGAGTAAGACATGCTGCTAAAACATAGCCAGTAAGCCACTGCCATGTGGTGATACACAGATTAATAAAAATGGGTTACACTAAGATGTAAGAGTTAGCCAATAAGAAGTTAGAGCTAATGGGCAAAGCAGTGATTTAATCAATACAGGTTCTGTGTGATTATTTCGGGGCTAAGCTAGCCGGGTGACCGGGACAAACAGGTGGACCCTCCACCTCCTACACATGCAGAAGCCACACAAGCCTGATGGTCCCAGTTCATGACCCAAGTCCATCCCCTCCTCTACAGCCCACATATAAAGATGCGATGACACGCATCTATTTTTCTACAGCAAGATGGGAGGTAAAGAGAGGGAAATCACTAAGAAGCTCACCTGCTATCTAGCTGGAGTATGCAGTATACAGAAACAAAAGACACCCTGCTTTCTCAACAAGGTGGAAGGAGAGAAACTCTGAAACTTGTCCCCGGGTCTCCATACATGTGCTGCAGAACACACAAACACACACATGATAAGGGGGGGGTGGATTTTAGACAACGATACAGAGAGAAATCAACAGAATAAGAGCCAGAGAGCAAGGGAGAAAAATGAACAGCCATGATTGAGATTCCAGGAATAGAAAACTGTTCTATTTGAAGGGTATAACGTAGGGTGGGGAAGGAAGTGAAATGGAGAGGATAGGAGGTGTGCAGCACAACTCATGAAGCAGTTTGCAACCTGAGTCAGGGGACCTGTGCTTATCCTACAGAACCCAATTAACTGTTTTAAGCAGGGGAGAGATGGGGTTGGATTTGTATTTAAGAAAGATCACTATGGGGGCAGTACAAAGAATGAGTTAGAAGAGAGAAGACAGAAGAAGAAATTATGTTAGCAGAAAGGAATGGCAAGTGTGGCAGCTTAAACGAAGGAGAGATAGCAAGCAAGGATGTTGATGTGCTTGTCCAACAGTCTCAGGGAAGAGGCAGTATATCTGAGTCTGAGATGCCAATGACTTTAGAGGAGTGTATAATGCTGAGCTGAGAGTCACCCAGGCCCAGAATTAACTTATCTATCACTGCATATGATGTGATCTAGAGCAAGTGAGCTAAGCCGTGATTTGCCCAGGTATAAAATGGGAATAATAGTAATCAACATTCAAATTGATTAACCCACTTCTTGTTGTATATGAGAGCCATGGAAATCTTCATTATGTTTTTAGGTGTTCTCTCTTACAGCCTTAGGTAACTCTAATATGCGACCTCATGACCTAGCTAGAGACCAACTTAGACTACATAAGTTCCCCCAAAATATAGCTTTTGGATACACTGTAGAATTATTAAGCCAAACTAATTAATACTCCATCACCTCCAATAGTTAGCATATTTCATGGTGGGAGCACATGAAGTTTGCCCTTGGTGGTATTAAACACTGTTGTTAGCCATATTCACCAGGTCATGCAACTGATCTCCAAAAGGAGCTAACTCATTCCTGTTATCACACAGAGGCATTGAATCCTTCAGCTACCATTTTCCCTGCCCTGTCCCCAGGCCCTGGAATCTCCATTTGATCTCTGCTCCTGTAAGTTCAAATGCCACGCAAAAATGACTACACACTATAGTGTCAGCTCACTTAGATTGAATCCTCTGGAAAACCAAGGACCTGCTTTGGTTGTGTTTTATAAATTCACTCTATTCTTTGTTTCTATTTCACACATAATAGCTATAAATAAGGTGTGATGTGTGTGTGCGTGCAATGTGTTCTAATCAGATCGAAGTATCTGATATAGCTTTCATCTGAAGTAATATGCTGGGAAGACTCAGACTCTCCAGTAGCTTTTTGTTTTTACTATACAATTAATTGTTACCAACCAACCACAGTCATCCCATGGTACTGTAAAACATTAAGAAATTTATTTTTACTTTTAATTTTGTATATATGTGGGAGGATGGAGGGTCAGTGAGTTTGTACGCATGAGTGTACTGGTCACACAGCACCGAAGAAAGTATCAAATCCCCTGAAGCTAGAATTACGGGCAGTTGTGAGTTGCCTGCATTGGTGCTGGGAACAAAACTCAGTTCCTCTGCAAGAGCAATACATGCTATTCATTGCTGAGCCATGTCTCCAGCCCTGGAAGTTACTTCTTATCCAACTGTTAGACACACAACTGCCCTCTCCATCCCCCGGCATCTTCCCAGCATCTGATATCTGCCATCGTGTTCCCTACTTGTATGAAATATTCTACTTTAGCTTTTTCACAGGAGTGAGCACAGGCAGCATTTGTCTTCTCTGACATTTCACTTCACCATGTTGTTGTAAGTGACAGAATTCCATTCCTTTTTATGGTTGATTAATATTCCTTTGTGTGTCTATACCACATTTACTTTATTCATTCATCAGTGGAGATCTAGGTTGACTCCATATCTTGGATCTTATGAATAGTTCTGCAGTGAACATCAGATGCCAGGTATCTCTTCAACAGACTGATGTCCATTTCTTTGTATATGTACAGTAAGGGAATTACTGCATCATATAGAGCTGTTTCCAGATCTTAAAGGACCCTGTTATACTGGTTTCTCTGATGACTGCACCAATTTACACCGCCATCTACAGTGTATCCTCACCAGCATTTGCATTTTGTCTTTTAAAAAAGAAGTCATTCAAACTGGGGTGAGATGATACCTCCTCTGGTTTTTACTTGCATTTCCCCAGTGATTTGGGATACTTAGCATTTTTCATATACTTTTTGGACATTTGCATACTGTCTGATCTTTGTATCATTGGCTCACTTTTTGTGTGTTTGAAGATTTTGCTATGCATTCCTGCCCTGCCAGGAACTAAATATGAAATGCAGACTGATCTTGTCTTCATGGCAACTACACCTTCTGGGTGCCAGAATTACAGGTGTGAACCATCAAGTCCAGATATTGTTCATTTTAATTATGGATTATTTGGGTTATTTTTGCTGTTGAGTTGTTTGAGTTCATTATGCATCCTGAAAAATAACCTTAACCCTTTTCAAAGGAAAGTTTGCAAATATGTTTCCCCATTCAGCAGGCTGCTTTTTTTTTTTTTTAATTCTGTTGGTTGTTTCCTTGACAGCACGGAATTTCCTAATTTGAGGCGATCCATTTGTCACTTGTAGGCAGAGGCCACTCATTCATTTCCCAGCCACCCAGACCCGAAATAATCACACAAAAACTGTATCAATTAAAACACTGCTTTGCCTATTAGCTTATGCATATTACTAGCTAGCTCTTACATCTTAAATTAACCCATTTATTAATCTGTGTTTTGCCATGTGGCTATAGCTTACCAGTAAGGTTTCATCCAGCATCCAATAGCTGTCTCCTGCAGTGTCTACATGGCTTTTCTTTGACTCTGCCTACTGTCTCTCTATATATTTTCATTCCTGACTATATTCTGTTAAACCATTGGCTGACAGCAGCTTTTTTGTTAACCAATGGCAATAAAACATATTTACAGCATACAGAGGGGAATCCCATATCACCTCCCATTTTCTGTCTAAATAAAAAGGAAGTTTTTAACTTTAAGATAGTAAAATTATATATACCAAAACAGTTATTAATCAAGAATTACAGTTACAATGTTTATATCTACTTTATCTTTTATCATACATAAGGAAAACTATAATTAAAACTGTCTATTCTTCAACTCCATCAAAGACCCAAGAAGAATATAATATTACCTAAGTTAACAGGAAGTGCACTGTAAGAAACTTTCAAAACTCTATAAATGACAGAGACATCTCAGTGCCTAGACAGTCACCCAAAGTTCTTCTGTACCATTGTGGCATCCATATTCAGCCTACAGGCCCATAGTATCTAGTAGACATTTTCATAAAGAAGGAAATTTCAAAGAAAGTTTTACCTATATTGGCAGTTTGTCAGTCACTTTCTTCTGTGTTCTGCAGAATGTCTGGTAGACTCTTTCATGAAGCAGGGACCCCAAAGGACCATCTCACCTTTAGGCAAGTGCGGCAGTCATTTTTTTGTGAGTCCTTCATGTCCAGTTCATATATCATAACATCAAGCAGTCCAGGAAAGAGCAGTTTCATGCCCAAATGACTTTAAAACTCTATAAGGAGCCTCTTCAATGCCCATCATCCTCTTGAAGTAGATTGGTGCTGCCAGGAGCAGATGTGTCTCATTGTCATAAAAAGTCCTAAGTTCTTAAAACATTTTAAATGCCATATTATGTTAGTCTTCAAAAGGCTTGAAGAATAAGTATCTAACTGAAATATATCTCTATATATCTAGAAAACCTAACTAACATGACTACAAGTTTGGCTATTATAAATGATTATCTATTAATCTGTATTTCTTAATTATTTTTATATTTTTAAATAAGCTGTACAAACACAATACCTTAATTTGGAGCAGAAATATACATATAACAAAATTGACCTTAAATTTATAACAATATACCAAGATCCATACCAATGCAAAGTATTCATCCCTATATCATATCCTCATTTAAATATAAACAAACGTTTATAAACAATATTTGGGAATTTGGATGTAGTTCTTTCAAAAAAATGTTTTCTGCTTTTTGTTGGGCAAAGTATTTTTAGAGTTCATGGAGACCTTTCAGGGGTCTTGGTCCATCAAACCACATTAGCCTGGAAGAAATCCACAGGTTCTCATCCTCTGTGGAAACAAAAGCAGAACTTCTTTTCCAAAGCAACATATCCTTAGACCCAAATTTTGAAGTCAAGAAACCTTTAAAGTATATATGTTGGTTTAGCTTAGCAGCCTGTACAATAAAATATCTCTCTGTTACTTAGCTCATTCACAGTCAAAAGATTCAAAGAAAACACAATAATATACATAATTCAGACTCTCTGTATTTTCCATCTTTACATGGCTTATTTTTCTTTATCCTTTAATCTATGACTGTCTGTACTCTGTCTTTTTAAAGACTTTGTTTTTTTTTAATGATTTACTTCTTTTGATAACTCTCTATGCTCTTTCTCTTCTCTCTCTCAAGTCTACACACATTTTTTTAAACACAGTGTGACCCATTTAGAGGTGGTTTTTTTTTTCATCTGAATCTGTCTCTATTTTGTATCTGTAATTATTTTCTGACCAGGAGCAGTTTTGTTTTTTAAATGCTAAGTGGGCATGGCTAGGACCATCTCTGCAGTCTTGCCTGCTGGCTCTGCCCCATCCAACATGGCAGAGGCATGTTCACTGCCTCTGAGAGCCATGCATGCTGCCCCATTTTCAGGCACACAGTGGGTCTATGTTGCCATTAAGCAAGTTGTAGCACTGTGCTCTCAATCCCCATTTAAATGCTCCATAGCCGGACCTCACAAAGAGTCAGAGCCCTTTGTGCTTGTGAACCAGGAAGTTGGCACCTAAAGAAGCCTTTAAGCCTTCCTTGCCATGGCGAGTCAGAAAGACCTATCTTAAAGGAGCTGTGGTGCTCCTGCTCAGACAGCAAACAGAGCCCATCAAAACAAACAACAAAAAAAAAAGTGGTTATAAAGAAGTAGCACCAAATTCTGTTTTTTTCCGTGTCTAGAATTCCTTTTTAAGTTCTCTCAGGTTTTGCATGGATGGTAATTGCCCAAGTACTTTTGTTGATGTCGAGCCTTCTTACCAGCTCCCCAGAGAAAGACGTTAGGGCCCAGCAACATGCATGGAATCACTCCTGTGGTCTCTGTTCTGGTCCATTACTACGTGTTGGATTTTAGTCCAGACTGTGCTATTTAACTACCATTGTTTCATACTCTTCAGTTAGGCGCAGTGATGTTGCTACGGCTGCCTTTCCTGCCCAAGAGAGCTTCAGCTATTAAGGGAGGCCATCTGATTATTAACTTGACTTCCTAGATACCTGATTATGAGGATCCTGGCCCCTGGAAAAAAATGTGTTTTCATTACTGCTAAAAACCTAATACTGTGTTTGCATTAATCTCTGTTGTACTGGTTAGCTTGAGTCAGTAAGCTAAACTTACACATCCCCAAGAGGAGTCAAACACTAACAATGAGCCTGAAGCTGTTCCGGCCATGGGCCAAGACCTGCACTCAGGAATGCAGCTTGAGAGTGACTGTCCAGAGGTGAGGTTTAGTCTGTTAACACTAGCACTGTTCAGCTGGGACGGGTATAATGACAAACTTCAAGCCTAACACAACCACCCTTTGATATGACAATTCTTTCAACATAATATTTTCTGATTTTTCTTTTATCTTACTTCCCTCTCCAAAATTTCTTTCTATCAGACATCCAGATACAAGGAGAAGTAGCAAGTTTGTTTATAGAGCCCAGCCCTAATAGACCAGAAGAGGCCACACCTGTGCATTTGCTGTTTTTCTCTGAAGCTGTCTTTAGGAGAAAAGGCTATGTACGCTAGAGACAATATTTCTAGCAATTTAATAGACTCATTTAGAAGTATATATTTTCAAGTGGCCACCCATGCATTGTATTAACTGCACCTCACTGTGACATTATCACAAAGGCTTCAAACCTTAGGGACTGAGAAACCTTTTAACACTGTGTTTAGTAAACGCTAAACCTTTGGTTGGTGATCTGAGTTCTCCCTGAGTGTGGCTCGGGCGGTTGAGGTGGGGGGATATTTCAGTCATTTGAATGTCAGCCGAAGAGCAGGCACATCACTGTGGCACATCATCAGCGCCCCGGGTCATTTACAGTGGTGCTTGCTTTACTTCACAGCCCAGAGCCTTCCCTAAGCTGCTGTCATCCTGACCCTGAGGCTGCCCTTCACAGCCTCCTGACTCCACTCCCAACATCCTCTTTCAAGCTGCCACAGAGCAAAGGCTGACCTTGTCTCATCAAGCACTTACTCATACAGACCCAATTAATCTTTGGTTGCCAGTCAATCTTCCACACTGCCCTCCTTGAATACTGTCGACTTTCACAGTGGGGAGGCTTTGGGCTTCATTTGTTTCCATCTGAGAAGAGCCGTGCCTGAACATAGACAGCTGCCCTGTGGAATGATGTGAGGACCTCCGAGGACCACAGGTGTCTTCTTGTCAGTGTCAGAGTGTGAGAACTCACCCCCAGTAATTTCTGTTGCTGCTGGGAGCTTCTTTCTTTCTAGGAGTAAAGGTTTTCTAGGATAATTAATTAACAAATCACCTTTGACAAGGAGATGATGTTCTGATAGGCAAAGACAGGGTGATGGGACAGGGAGGATCCTGGGGGTTCCAAGGTATTTGAGGGTACTTGGTAACTCCAAATATCCCCAAGTAAGAGAACAAGGTGACTGTGGAGTCAATTAACCTGGGCTCATTCACAATGATTAGATCATGTGACCTGTACACAATATGCAAAGGCTTTATGGAGTCCTACCTGCTACAGAGGTGTGTTATAATGAACACAGGTATTACTCACTGCCTGTGTTAGGCAGGGTTCTTTAGAGAGACAAACCCAGCAATTATAAAAGGAGAGATAATCGATTGACTGGGTGGTCCACCAATGGCTGCCTACATGCTAACGAGGGAAAGAACACAGGAGCCGAACACAGTGCAAGAGGCTTCGTCTAAAGCTAAAGGCCTGGATATTCCCGGGAAATTTTTTATGTGGGCCCAAAAAAGGTTGGAAAAGCTGCAGTCTGTTCTTCCCCAGGTGGTGGTGGTACCAATAGACTACTTAGGATGGACAGGACTTCACCTGCTGGCCGGCTGCCTCCGTTTCTATTTTTATTCTACCTGGGCCTCCGGCCTTGGGGATGGCACTACCCATATCCAGGTGGTTGTTTCCCCTTCAGTTGCTGTCACACGTAACATTCTTGCTGGAAAAAACCCTCACAGACACACCAAGAAGGGCACTTTAGTAATCTAAGCAGTATTTATCAGTCCGTAAACTGAAAAGTGATGTTCATTATTACAGTGTGACATTGGCCACACTTGACTTCATTGAGGCACACAGAAACAGAACTCACAAAGAGCTATAGAGTGATACTCGTAGCTTCCACCGTAGTATTCAGGATTCATCTAGATCTAAGTCCCTTCCAAGGGGAGAATCTCCTACCAGAGGCAGATTATTCAAGTCACTGAGCTAAGTTATCTAGTTGACAGAAAAATGGCACACTGATTTGGTGAGATTCTTGCCCAAGAGTAGAAGATGAAATGTCGGGGGCATGGGGTCTGATAAGGAAGAGGGCATTTACCTAAGAGAAAAGATGTTGTCCAGCATGCCTTCTGACCCCAGTAATAATATCCCATTTCCCATTCCTCTGATTTATAGACCCATGGGATCTGCTGGGGATATGTGGCTTTTGTGGCAAGCGGAACAATGTCCCCATCCTACACAGGTGTCTAGATTGTAACCCTCTGAATCCATAGAGATGGGTGCTGGATGCTAAAGGAAAACTAAGTTTGCAATTGGATTAAAGCTAATTAATAAACTCATCTGGAAATAAATATGCACGATTATCCTGTATTATCTATGAGATAATTCAGATGGAGAGATAAATAGATGATAGATAGATAGATAGATAGATAGATAGATAGATAGATAGATAGATAGAATGATTAAGATTTTTTCAAAGAATATTTTGTATTTATTTATTGATAACTTCCTATGTGTAGACAATGCAAATTGATCATATTTGCTTCCAACTCCTCCCCCCTACTCCCGTCAGATACTCTCAATGTATGTCTTTCCCACCTCCATGTCAACTTTTTAAAAAATATTTTTTAAAGTTGTATTTATTTTATTTTTTAACTGTATGTGTATTTTGCCTGCATGCATGTCTGTGTACCAGGTCTGTGCAGTGCCTGTGGAGGACAGTGGGGGGTATCCGATTTCCTGGAACTGGAGTAATAGACAGGTGTGAGCTACCATATGGGTTCTAGGACCAAAATACAGATCCTACACAAGAAGAGCAAGTGCTCTTAACTACTGAAACATCTCTCCAGCCTTGTCCTTTCTTTTTTGACAACTAAGATAAGTAAAAAAGGAAAGCAGTAGAAGAATTCAAAGAGTTATATGGGAGGCAGTAGACCCATTATTTCAGGCTGTGAAGAATCAAGGGACCACCAGTGATGAGATATGAGCATCCTCTAGGGGCTGGTGCAGAGAGACAGATCCTCCCCTAAAACATAGAGATGTAATTCAGCCCTGTGAACACCTTGATTTCGGCCTGGTGAGAACCATGTTAGGGTTTTAACTCACAGTACGTAAAGTTAATGAATTTGCATTGTTTTTAGCTCCAAGGTTTATAAGAATTTGTTGCAGCAGCCATGAAATCTCCATGGGGAGATTCAGAAGAAGCCATCCAAACAAGGGCATTTGTCCTGGGCAGCGAGCTAATTTTAAAGCCGCCAAGGAGAAGAGCTGCTCATGTCACATAAAGCCTAAATACTTCTCACTCCCACTTTCCCTGTGGCATGCAGAGTGTGCGCCCGAGTCTCCAGACCGCTGGTGGTCAGAAATTGTAGGTGGGCGGCAGACTAGTGACCGAAGGGCATCCACGACGGGATGTCAAGGTGGAACTTGTCGCCGAACTTTTCTGAGTATCACTTCAAAAGACGACGTAGACACTAAGGGTTTTGCTAAGGCTCTGACTAGGCAGCTTTAGAGAAAGAAAGAAAAAAATGACAAAGTGTGTCCTCTATCTCAAGTTTACCTTCATTGTTCCGAAGAATAGCAGGGATCTGGGAGACTGTCATCTTAAGGCACAATGTGTCGAGTTAAAGATGGAGTGGCAGTATTAATGGAATTGCCTTGCTTTAGTGGGTTTAAGGCAAATCCTTAACATTATTTTCCTGCCGTTTTCTAAATTAAATTTATAAGAAATATTATGTATCCCGCTGTGCAAAGTGAAAGCCGTATTCTTGTAAAGGGCTTATAATCATATTAAAAAGCTGGAGGGTAAAGTTTGTTCGTGCCATCAAAGTCACAAAGTAAAAAATAGAGTCTTATACAGTGCATTTTATAATGGTAATACCTTTTGGGATATACAGCACCACAAAGTGCTTCTCTGATATTGTTTCGTTAATCCTCAGAACATCCCTGTTGGGGAGGTGTATTTTTATCTCCACTTTGCATATGGGAAAACTGAGGCACAGCTGGTGTCAGCCATTTGCCATGGTCTGTCGGTGGGCTGGCAGCACAGCTTGGGCTGGGGCTCTGGGAGCTCAGCCTGGAGACCGTTCTCATCCTTCATCAGCCAACGGTCCTCGCTCTAATCTACCTTTCCGCAGGTACAGAAATAGCTCCAGGAGGACTTCAGGGTCTCTCAAATTTTATCTTCTTGTTCCTCGAGAAGAAAACGTGCTATAAATAGATTTTCTGCTAATTCCACTACATGTGCTTAAAATACTTATGAGCAGTCAGTGGGCAGGGGCGGAGGCTGATGCGATGGGCTGAAGTAGAGACGTTTTGCGAAGTGAGTGAGTGGACCTGGGAAGGTCGTGAGACAGCTAGGAGAGCTATGGTAGGCCTGCGATCTGGTAAGCTGGAATCTCCCCACTGTAGCCTACCTGCTGTCCAGCATGTTTGTTCTCAGACCAGGAAGTTCCCAGTCTTTCCAGATGTTCTTTTCCTGGACACTGAGGAAGGTTATTCTGGAGCCTTTCCCTGCAAATCTTACCCTGTTCCTATATGCTTTACCCCATACGGCATGCGCTAGCTGAACATGTTCATAGAAACCTTCAGGAACTGAATATACTATGTAGCACCCCATCCTATGCCAAGGAGAAGTAGGTAGACTGAATTCTGTAGGTTTTATGTTTCTGAGTAATACAGAACACACAGCCTTGCGTGCAACAACAGAAGTGGTTTCCATTGTATTTAGAGCACCTGTATATGCAAGCATGAGCCTAACACCCATGTTTGCACTGAAATTATCTTGCCCCTTTGTACACAGGAGGAAAGGTCATTTGCTCAAGGTCACACAGCCATGAAGTTGACATGTCTAAGATTCAGTTCTGTGCTAGATGGGACTCAAATCTTCTAGCTACCTCACTACACTACAGTCTTCTGGGGTATGTGAGCCATCCGGCTGCAATATAACCGACTCTGTTAACCAGAAATGCCCCTCTCAGCCCAGTGATGATCATTATTGCTTGATGGCTATCACTGTTGTGTCTTGCCATCTTGTATGATGAGCACACACACCTTAATTTTAGAATTTCTTGCCTATTGTCAATGTTCAGGAAGAGGATAAGGGCATTACTTTTAGTTCATTCTGGGACTTTATTTAAAACAAAGGACTGTGGAGGTGTCTCCGAGGGCAAATCATTTGTCAGCCACACAAGCAGGGGAGTCTGAGTGTGGACGCCCATAGACCACATAAAGTCTTGTAAATTCAGCACTCCTGGCGGATCTCTGTGAGTTCGAGACCAGCCTGGTCTACAAGAGCTAGTTCCAGGACAGGCTCCAAAACCACAGAGAAACCCTGTCTCGAAAACCAAAAAAAAAAAAAATTCAGCACTCCTATGGTGAGATGGACGGTAGAAATGGAGAATCTCCAGAAACTCCAGAACCAACTAGCCTGGCTTATGCAACTGAAAACAAAAAACACTTTTTCAAACATGGTGCAAAGCAAGGACTAACACCCAAAGGTGGTCTCCATACTGCACATGTGGGGATTGTGGTACACGCATGCCTGTATACACACACACACACAAGAACACAAACAGGCACATGTATAGCACATACACAAACACTAGCAGATGCATGAATAACATATACACATACATGCAGACACACACACTCACATTCCAAAGACTTGTTTGGACACATGATTATTTTTTGTTGCTGTCCCCTTGCTTTTCAGCTGTGTCTTTAATGACTTGTAACTCTTTCATTGTTGATGGATCTGTGCATACAATACAGTCAGTTGACTATAAAGAAGCTAATCTTAAAGAAAACCTTCTACTGGGGAATTGTGAGAGACCATTAAGATAAGGGGCTTATTTCATTGGTTTCCTACCTGGACACTGTAAGTTGTATCCTGTGCAGTGGATCAGAGCTAGCATCGTCCAAGTCTTTTCTGCTCCTGGGTTGAGGTTTCCCCAGGCAGAGCTGCAAGTCGACAGTGCAGGTCTGGGTCCCTTTCCTTTGCTGCACATCATTTCACTATCTGCCAATGATTTCAGGCTATCAACACCTGACACTCTCTGCTGAGGCTTCTTCTGGCCATGTGAATGGGTGGCAAAGAAGGAAGAAATCAAGGTGTATCAGGGAATCAATACCATGGGAAGAGTATAGAAAATGATGAGTTGGAATTTTGCAGATCAACATCTCACCTTCTTTGCCTGTTGGGTAGAACAGATGATGCTGTCTCAACAGAATGCAGCTTTCATCTCAAAGGATAGTATGGGAGGTCCATCTGTCTATGTGTTGCTTTCATTGGTTAATGAATAAAGAAACTGCCTTGGCCTGTTGATAGGGCAGAACTTAGGTAGGCAGGGAAAACTTAATGGCATGCTGGGAGAAAGGAGGCAGAGTCGGGGAGATGTTATGGACCCACCACCAGAGATAAACATGCTGGAACTTTGCTGGTAGGCCACAACCTCGTGGTGATACACAAATTAATAGAAATGGGTTAAATCAAGATGTGAGAGTTAGCCAATAAGAAGTTAGAGCTCATAGGCCAAGCAGTGATTTAATTAATACAGTTTCTGTGTGATTATTTCAGTTCTGGGCAACCAGGACGAACAAGCAGCCTCCCTGCAACAAATAGAGATTTATACTGGAATTAAATATGTACCATTGGTAGAAACATCAGGTAGTCAAATGCCACCAGGGAAGGGGAAGTTCTGCTGCACACTTCAGATGCTGTCTGATGACTTTCCTAGCCTTTTGGCTTGTGGAAGCTGGTGATCTGTTTGTACATCCCAAAGAATTTACCTAATAGTCACAGGGTGTTGGGTCAGATACAGAGGAGGGAAAGAATGACTAAATATAGCCACAAATAAATAGTAATTAGGTGCGGAACTTGTAGTATTCCAACCTCTCCACCACCGCTAATGTTTTAATCAGCTAATTAGCTTTGCAAGGCACAATTAGTGTGTATTTTGTTGTTGTTCTTTTCCTGAGAACTTTCACTGATAACGCATATTAGATCCGAACGCGGAGAAACACCTACATGTTTTAACAGTCACATGTTCTCAGTATGCCACATTTTTTAAATCTTGCCTTACTTCTCCACTCTCACTGTCCTTGTTAGGACAAACCTTCCTGAAAAAAAATCAAGGTCTGTGGGGTTTGAGAACCCCAAACCAAGAAGCCCATGTTTACTGAGTTTCTGTCATTCCTGTAACTAAAACATTGACCTAAGAAGCGTGGGGTTGAAACAGAGCATCCTGGTCCTTTTCCTCCACACAGAACTGTAGAGTAGACAAAGTGGACTTGGCTCTATAGCTCAACGACAGACTAGTTGCTTGTCATGTACGAGACCCTGGATTGTCCATTTCCAAATTCCAAAGAAAACAATGCAAAACCGAGAAGGAAAGGAGGGAAGGCAAGGCTCTTTCTTTCAGAGCAGGATGGGTAGTTGCTGCATTTCACTTCTCTCAACAGCAATCATCTGATGCAAAGAACACCATCCAGGGTGGTACTTGAGATCCTTAATTCTACCTGCAAAGAGTTTGCTCACGTGGAACACATCCAGAAGTTCTGGTGTTAGATAACCAGCCCATGTGTTTGTGATTCGATCCATGACATCACCACCACTAGCATCTCTGGAAAACAGCTTTGGAAGAGGGCTCACCCATGCAATGACTGGTAGCTCCTTTTCCCTTGAAAAGACAGGTTATTCTATTTTCCTAAATTCTAGTTTCACAAAGATGATCTTCTCACTATGCCCAAGATTGCACCCAAATCAGAATCTCTGTCTCAAACAAAGTAGAAAGCAAGGACAGACTTTCCCTCATGGTCCTACTTCTACCTAGAGAGGGATCTAGGTGAAAGCCAATTATGACTGAGGAATAGAGCTGAGCTCAAATATTACCTGCCAGAGAAATGTGGAAGCTGTGATTCAAGCCATTCTTTATTATGCATGTCCTTCACTCAGTACACAGTAGTGCTCGGTACAGAATATTCTGGAAAGGGTAAAAGGACATTTGTACTTGGACAACAGGATGTGCCCATGTGTTAACAATAATACTTAGCATTATGAAAAAGCTATAATACAAAGTAGATGACCAAAGTCAACAGAGGATTAGCAAAACACAGCATGAGTCAGATAACAGAAGATACACTTTGTCATCTCTTCCCATCAATTCTCTACAAGTGGCCCAAATTAAAGATACATTTGAGCATGTTCTTTTAGGCTCAGAAGTGTAAAATCATAGTTCCACTCCCCTTATCCATACCCCTTACCCAGCATGCATGTACCTACAAACTGAATTCCTGATATGTCTGTAAGGCCCCTTCTGACTTGACCCATCTCTCTGCCTTTCTGGCACATCTGCCTCCTTGCTTTCTAAGCAGATACCAGGCACAGGAGACTCTTTTGAGTCATTTAGATTGGTGTCATAAGCACTTAAGAGTTTTTCTTCACATCGCCTATTTCAGTTTGTGATCATGAAGTCACATATGTGATTATTTTTGGTGTGAGTCTTTGCAGTAGTTTGGATGTATTTGACCCCAAAGGGAATGGCTCTCTTAGGAGATGTGGCCTTGTTGGAGAAAGTGTGGTCTTGGTGATGGAAGTGAGTCAGTGTGGGGGTGAGTTTTGAGGTCTCTTTATTCATGTTTTACTCAGCGTGAGAGGCAGTAGACTTCCTGTGGCCTTCTGGTCAAGAGGTATCCAGCACCATGACTGCCCACACGCTGTCATGCTCCCTGTCATGATGATAATGGACTGACTGAACCTCTGAAACTGTGAGCTGTCACCTCAATTAAATGTCCTCTCTGTAGGAGTTGTCATGGTCATAGTGTCTCTTCACAACAATAAAAACTCTAGCTAGTATGTGTATGTTATAAGAAAGTTACTTTGTTATAAAGGAGCAAATGCCTGAAAGCTTTCCTGAAGGGGGCTTCATCCGAGAAGAATTCTGAAGAAATGTTTATGACGAGATAGGGAAAAACCTTGCAGAGGAGTGAAGAATGTGCAAGTGTCAAGGATAGCAACTAATGAACAGAGTTTGGTTTAAAGAATAGAGAATTTTTTTTTTAATATGAGAAATATATCTAGAGAAGGGGTTGGCAAACTTTCCACACAGCTGTCTGGTTTGTAGACACAATCGTCCACTAAACTATGTCACAACTACTGATGTACTCTATAAACCACAAAGGATATGCAAATAAATGAGCACCAGTAAGAGCCAATGAAATCCTATCTACAGGAACAGCTGCTGAGCTAGACTTGACTCATGGGTTGTTGCTTGTTGACCCCTTGTCAAGGGGACTAGAAGCTGCTGTAGCATCCTCGATGCTGGGCTGCTAAGTCAATAATTCACTATATAGGTGATAGGCAACCAAGTAGGATTTGGAGCAAAGCAGGTATATATGGTGAAAATGGAGTTTTTAGTGTGATGAATATGGCAGCATCCTTTGATGAACTAAATGAAAAGAGACAGGAGGCATAAACCTGCCACCCAAGGAAGAGATGGTGAGAGAAAACCTGGGCTGCATGGAGGGGTTAGATATAGATTAAAGTTTATACTTGCAGATCTAGATGAATGGTATGAGTAAGTGAGTGGAGGCAGGGAAGGTGTGCTACCCAAGGACAGAATAAAAGATGGCTTTCTTATAGAAACAGAGCAAAGCTAGAAAAGGGAACTAAGTAATGTAGACAGCAGGAAACCACAGGAGACAAACAAGGGGAGTTCTAAGAAGAAACTGTGAAACCAGCCCCAAGCAAATCCACTTCCAGAAAGCAAACAAAGCAGTGATCTCTTTATTAAAACCATAAAGATCATATATTGAAATATGATACACTAAGTAGAACCATGCAACAAAATTAGCAAGTAAGCATGGTCTTCACGTCAGCTCTAGTCCCTTTTGCTCGAGATCCTGAATCTCATCAAGAACGTGACACAGAAGAGACTGATTTGTTTGCTTGCTTTTCTTAGGCGGCCTCACATGCATGACCCTGCAGAATTCAATAATCTGTTCATTTGCTAGAGTCTCCCCCTGAGAATCCATTGATGGGTGATTTAATCAGAGCAGCTAGGCCAATGCAGGGGCATTTCTTGCATTTGCTTGAATGTCCTGATGCCAAAGCACATTATGAAGATGGAAGGTCTTTATTTCCACTAGTGACAATGGCAGTGGTTAGCACAACCTTCTTGGCATATGACAACAAAGTAACTGGTGAGGTGAGAGGTACATGGTTTGCTAGCCTTGGTCTGTTCTTCAGCTGAAGCCTCCCAACTGCTTGTCATTGTCGTCACATCTTCATGTGACCCTTGCATCTCCGGATGTACATGATAGGGCACAAGAGAAAGCTCAGTGGTAGAGTGATTGCCCAGCATGCACGAGGTCCTGAGTTCATCTCTAGATCAGAAACAAAGGAAGGAAGGAGGGAGGGAGGAAGAGAGAGAGGGAAAAAGGGAAGCTGAGAAGGAGGGAGGGAAGGAGGAAAGAAGAAAGAGAGGAAGAAAGGAAGGAAGGAAGGAAGGAAGGAAGGAAGGAAGGAAGGAAGGAAGGAAGGAAGGAAGGAAGGAAGGAAGGAAGGAAGCCAGGAAGCTAGGAAGCCAGGAAGCCAGGAAGGCAAGATATATATTCCTAAAAGCTCTGAATTCTCCTTGGTTCTGGGAAAGATCTATAGGGAGGCTCAGCCAACAGAGTATGGTTAAGTTAACTGGATTTTCTACTTCCTGTTGTTAACCCCAAAGATGCAAAGAGAAAGACCACTGACCCAAATAATCATGGTCAAATTAATTAAAGCAAGCAATTAATTAAAGCAAGGATTCTTATTTCTGTACATGTGCTGCCTCCTCTCTGAAGGCTGGATTTGAAAGGTCAGCGCTGGCTGTGATGAAGACAAGGCTTTTATAGCTAGGGGAAGGGGGTCTCCAACTGGGGGATTTGGCAGACAAAATAAGTAGGATTACAGGAGCAGAACATTGTAAGCTTAACAAGTGAGTCTTAAGGACCTCCTGAAATAAAGACATGGTCGCAAGATGGGCATCACAAGGTAGTCACAACAGCAGGTAGTCACAGGTGGTCATATAACCTTTTGATACAAAGGTAGGGTTGCAAGGTGGTTATAAACAACTTTTTGAAGCAAAGACATGATGGCCATTCCTGGAATAGACAGTAATTAAGGTTACAGGTGGGCCAAAGCTAAATCTTTGAGAAATAAAGGTTTAATCACAAATAGGAATGAATCTATTTTGTTTTTACTATAAGATGTTTTTTAAGCCTAAAACGGAGGCTGGATAGTTTTTAACCTGCCTTGAGTCAAAAGGTGTCAGTCCTAACCATAGATTCCTTTGGCTCATCCAACAGAGAAATTAGCAGGAGGAAGAGAGCAATGATCTCAAACCACCCTTCCTGGAAAAGGCCCAATTTGTTCTCACTTGCTGATTTCTGTATTCCTTCCAGGTGCTCTTGAATTTAAACTACTGTTTATTATTTTCCATGGATTCTCTTTGTGGAAAGATTTAGCATTCTGCGCTCTTTTCGGAGGAGAACTGAAAACTTCAGTGGCATCTTTGGGGATTTTACAATCAGGAAGTAGAAAATTGTATTTCAAAGCTGAAGCTAATGAGATCACCCTGTAATGGATGGGATGTTAAGGCTCTGTGTCTGTGGAAGAGACAGGCAATTTGCCTGCTGCTGTTCTCTGTCACCAGAAAAATTTCGGCTTTACAATCTGACAAGGAAAGTTTGCAGCCTAGAACAGATCATACGCGAAGTCAACAGCAGTTGTTACCAGCACAGGTGACATGCATCTGAGTCTCCCAGAGTCCCCTCTCTTCAGCACAGGTGACATGCACCTGAGTCTCCCAGAGCCCCCTCTCTTCAGGATAACGCATCCATTGTTTCTTTAAAATGACTTTCGTTAGGGTTTTCCTGCACATAAATTTCAGGTCACAAGTTGCAATAGCAACTTCCGCATTGTTTACATGGAAAGCTACCAAGCCATAAATTTAGCTTGCGCTCACCATTTGCACCCCAAACGTGATTGCTGACCTCATCTTTGCTGCAGAAGGCTGGACCAAAGCAGGTTTCATCTCATGCCTCCTCTCTGGTTTCCTCGGGTTTGTCCTGGTGATGAGCAACAAAATTTCAGAGGACGAAATGTGAGAGAAGCGGGTGGGTCTGACCCCAGGGTCTTTGCTTCAGAAGTTCCAGCCAGATGGCCCTTTGTGGACTCCAGAATCTTTGTCCTATGAGGCCCATAGGACAAAGTGGTGTTAGTGACTTCCCAGTGTTTGTCTCTGGATGCTTCTCCCAACCTTGCTAGCTCTTTTCGCCTGTTCACAGCCCTGAAATCGACTCCTTTGTTAATCTTTCACCAGTGTTAAATGTTTAAATGACACCACCTGCTTCCCTTATGCTCCTTGATGAGAATCACAACCACATATTAAAGAAAAGGTGGGCAGAGAAAGTATATCACAACCAACATTTTAAGAAACATATCAGAAGGAATTGATAGACTAATTCTCAGTCTCCCAGAAGAACATTCAAGAAGATAGTCGGAAAATTCTCGACAAGCAAAATTAAAAGCAAAGCCAATACAGAGCACTTACTGGAGCTGACATTAAAAAGAATAATCTTCACTAACTGAACCAAGATAGCATTAATAATACCAGTAGACAGAGATCCTAGAGATCCATATGGCAATAGATATGATAATATGAAATGGTAATACTTCTGATCATTAGACAAGAAACAATTACTTAATAAAAGGCTAGGGTCACTAGCCAGCCATCTTTAAAGACTAAAAAGGTGGATACATAGCTCTATTAATTAGGCCACAGTGAATGCCGAGAGTGAGGACATATAATGGCAGGAGGCTAAATAACAAAAGTATGAGCGTGCATCTTTAATAATTGTACAGCATTGGGTCAGGCAAGAGTGGTTCTTTCTAAGTAAGCAAAAAATAATGGATGATGCAGAATGCATTATTAATCTTCATCACATGAAATAAAAATTATGCTTAAAACAGATATATGTTCTGTCTTTGGATGATATTGTCAAAACTAGTTACTAGTAGGGATCTGAATTCATGTTGAAGAACATCCTGCTAAAAACAACTAAGAGATCAAATTTAAACAAAAAATATGTACACTGCTGACCTGGACCCAAGTGCAGAAGTCAGAAGCAAAACGAAATCAAGGCTATGTGCAATGAGGGAGGAGAGAAGCAAATTTCTGGTGGTGATGTCTGGCCAACCTGGGGTGTCTGCAGCTAGAGAACTCTCTGGGGGGCAGCAGTGCAGGGAGAAAGGGTGTGTTAGTAAGGGTTTCCTTTGCAATGATAGAGCACCATGATCATAAACAACTTATGGGGGAAAGGGTTTATTTCAGCATACAACTCTCAGGTCACTCTCCATTACTGATGGAAGTCAGGGCTGGAACTCAAACAGGCACCTAGAGACAGGAGCTGATGCAGAGGCCATGGAGGAGTGCTGCTTACTGGCTTGCTCAGGCAGCTTTGTTTTAGCTCCTGGGATCACCAGCCCAGGTGGTGGTACTGCTTGCAGTGGCTTTCCCTCCCAAATCATTTATCAATCAAGAAAATGCACAAGCTTCTCCACAGGCCAATCAGATAAGGGCTATCTTTTTAGTTGACATTCCCTTTTCTCTGATGACTCTAGTTTGTGCCAAGTTAACATAAAACTAGCCAGCACAAAGAGGCAGGATAAAGCCAGAACCTGCTATTTATTGGGGGTTTAATATGAAATAAATTTGGTATAGAAGTGGAGAGTAAGGAAGGTTGTTTCCTAATTTTCTGAGAAATCGCCACACTGACATCCAAAGGAGGCTGAACCAGCTTGCATTCCCACCAGCAATGCAGGAGTGTTCCCTTTGCTCCACAACCTCTCCAGCATAAGCTGTCATCAGTGTTTTTGATCTTGGCCAAAATTAGGAAACAACCTTCATCAAGACACAGTACTATTACTCTTGGGTATATATCCAAAGGATGCTCAATCATGCCACAAGGACTTGTGCTCAACTATGTTTATAGCAGCATTGTCTGTCATAGCCAAAACATGAAAACAACTTAAATGCCCCTCGACCGAAGAATGGATAAGGAAAATGTGGTACATTTACACAATGGAGTACTACACAGCAGAAAAAAAACATTATCTTGAATTTTGCAGGCAAATGGATGGAGCTAGAAAACATTATTTTTAATGAGGTAACACAGACCCAGAAAGACAATCATCACATGTACTCACTCCTAAGTGGTTTTGAAACATAAAACAAAGAAAGCCAACTCACTAATCACTAATCCCAGAGAACCTAGACAACAATGAGAGACATACATATATCTAATCTACAGGGGTAGTTGAAAAAGACAAGATATCCTGAGTAAATTGGGAGCATGGGGACCTTGGGAGAGGGTTGAAGGGGAGGGGAGAGGCAGGGAGGGGAGCAGAAAAAATGTAGATCTCAATAAAATTCTATATAAAAAAGAAGTGGAGACTAAGGAAACGTGCCTGCAATGGGCTTGGTACTAAGTAGAAGTAATAAAATCTCCCCTGAGTATCTGTGCTGTGGGACAATGGTCTTTTATCCTGTTACTTGTATTATTTTTAATAAAACGCTGATTGGCCAGTAGCCAGGCAGGAAGTAGAGGTTGGGGCAACAAGAATTCTGGGAAGAAGGAAATTTGAGTCTGCAGTCGTGATCCAGCTGCAGAGGAAACAAGCCACGTGGCCAACATAGACAATAATTATGAGCTAATATAAGTTATAAGAATTAGTTAATAAGAAGAGCCTGAGATACTGGGGCAATTAATTTATGATCAATACAGACCTCTGTGTGTTTATTTGGGAGTGAATGACTGCAGGACCCAGCGGGACGGAAACCTCTGTCAATAGATCTGTAGACCTCATGGGGTTTTGCCATCAGAATTCCCACTGTCTTGGGTAGTTAGTCCAAAAAACCTCAAGCTGGCAGCAGCCCTAGGCAACTGGCTGCAGCAAGTGCCGCTCTTTGCAAAGGGGCAAATGCAAATTCAATCTAGCGTAAAGAATTCTCAACAATGGCATTCCAAAGAAAAGGAAATTACTGTCAAGAGAAAGGGAATAAAGCACAGACAGAAGCTGGCCAAAGCATGAAATCAAGAACTATCAAACACACAATATAAAATAACATTTAATATGTGTAAATAAAAACAAGAAAAGCTTAGGAATGCAAGAAGGAAAGAAGAGATGATTGGAAACAGCTAAGTGGATTTGGAAAAGAAATACTATAATTCTATAAATGAACCCTAAAATAATTAATATAAAAGACTCAGTGGGTGGGTTAAATGGAAGATTAGACACAGCTGGAAAGAAATTAGTATCCTGGAAGATAGATAGGAAGAAATTATCCCAAATACCACATAGAGTGTCAAACAGAAAATTTTTAAGCAGTTAAGAGACATAGAACACAGACAAAATCTAAAACAACTCTGAGAAATGATCAACATGGGTATGTAATAGGGAAGCAATATTTGATAAGAACTGTGGAGACACACCAAAGCTAACATTCAATAGTCTGTCTTAGAGGAGAATTAATAAAAACAAAGTCGTATTGAGACATGTCATGAAAATGCAGAACTTCAAAGATCAATACATTTGAAAGCAGCCAGAGATAGAAGTAAGATTACCATTGAAGAGCAGAGTTTAGGCTGACAAGTGGATCTCAACAATAATGTAGCTTCTGTAATTATGAGAACATTGTGCTGAAAGACTCTGTGAAGACAAAATCCTTCAATAGCAAGAATGAAATAAGCAAAATATCTCAAACAGTCAAATCTTTTTTGTAAAAAAAAAAAAAAAGAAGAAGAAGAAGAAGAAGTTTACCTCCTATAGCTACTAAGAGAATTTCTGAAGGTAGATGAAAATTGATTCCGGAAAGGTTTGAGGTAGAAAAGAAATAATGATAAAATATTTGTAAATGTGGGATTAATCTAAGAAAATGTGTAAAAAATAATGGCAATGTCGAATATAAGGAGTTAAATATTTAAGCAATGATATCAGATGGTTTGTGTGTGAGTTTAGAGGGTCTAATTGCTTTTCAAGGGTTTATTCAGAACATGATTTAGAAGAAGAACTTTAGACTTTTAAATCCTATCAAGATTGCTATGGTAACCATTGAAAGATTAGAACACAATTTCCAAACTTAAAAGAAAGTAATGGAGTAAGAAAAGTTGGAGGGAGGACTAAAACGCATTAAGGAGACTGTGGATAACAAAAGCCATGGGTGTTCAAGTCCCTTAGAGAGGGGCAGAGTCTTTCAAAAATAACTTACACATATCCTGATGTATACTTTAAAATTTAAATCATTTCCAGTTTACCTATTATACCTAATATAACAGAAATGTTATAGAAAAGTGTATTGCTTAGGGGATGACAAGTCTGTACTTAATTGGTATAGTTTGTTATTTTGAAATGTTTTTAAAATCAATAATTTTTTCAAATAAGTTTTATTTTTTTTTTAGTGTATGAAAATAACTTTATTTTAAATAATAAAATAAAATAAAAAGTCTTCCACAACTATCTATGTCTTTGTCTTAGGGTTTCATTGCTGTGAAGAGAGACACCATGACCACAACAACTCTTATAAAGAAAACATTTAACTGGGGATGGCTCA
This sequence comes from Chionomys nivalis, assembly GCF_950005125.1. Lineage (NCBI taxonomy): Eukaryota > Metazoa > Chordata > Mammalia > Rodentia > Cricetidae > Chionomys > Chionomys nivalis. The sequence goes on along the minus strand of NC_080097.1, from coordinate 29,423,402 downwards.
CAGTTCAGGGATTTAGTTCGTTATCATCAGGGTAAGTGGTGCTCAGGCAGTCACGGTGCTAGAGAAGGAGCGAGAGTTCTACTTCTTGATCCACAGGCAGCAGAAAGGAAACTACTCCATACTGGGCACAGTTTGAGCATATATGAGACCCCAAAGTCTGTCCACACAGTGACACATGTCTGCCAACCAAGTCACATCTACCCCAACAAGGCAACACTTCCTAATAGCGTCACTCCCTATAGGTCAAGCATTCAAATGTATGAGTCTGTGGAGGCCATACCTGTTAAGCCACAGTCTCTGTTTTCCTATGTTTCAGTTTCCAGCACTTAAATATTGCATGATTTGTTTTCAGTCTTCTGAAAGAGTGTGTTATATAAGAAATGGAAACCAGCATTATGTATATTTTTATTTCTGCCTCCAGGGTTACTGCTAACAAAAATAGTTTGGATAAATTATAATATTATAAGCACAATAGTCTACTATATAATTTATTATAACTTATTTACAACATATATACTGTACATATGCTTGGTTTTGTTCTATATGCTAGCATGATTATTTTCTTTGGAGAAATCACTGGCGCCCAATACTACATTTGCATATGTTATCTGATTTTTTTCCTGTAGCAATTCTGAGCTGGAAGTTAGAGTACCTTAATTTTATAGATTCCATAATAAAACCACAGAAATGAAAGATGCTGATCCTGATAACACTCACCAATTTTATTCTATTCCTGTTTGCTTTCCCTGTTATTTGATATTTGAGTTTGATTTTATTTATTTGTGGTGTGTGTGCGTGTGTGTGTGTGTGTGTGTAGGTCAAATACTAACACTGGATGTCTTTTTCACTTACTCTTCACATAATGTTTTGAGGCAGAGTCTTCCCTGAACCTAAAGCTAGCCAATTCATTTAGACAGGCTAGCCAGTGAGCCCCCAGAGATCCTACTGTTCCCACCTCCCTAGCTCCAGGATGACGGATATACTGGCTATTCTCATGTGAGTGCTGAGTGTCAAACTCACATTCCCAGGTTTTCATAGCAAGTACTTTACCAAGGAAGCTATCTGCTCAGCATCTCATTTTAAAATGTTCTTGATCCGAGGATAGTTGAACTCATTGATAAGGAATAAACAGGTATACAAACTGACTATATATGTATAGTATGCATCTAGGTACATATGTATGCATGTACATTTACCCTATACATACATAGATGCACACAAATGTGTTCATTTACACCTCTTATCTGTCTGTCTATCATCTATCTATCTATCTATCTATCTATCTATCTATCTATCTATCTACCTATAATCTGTCTATGATCTATCTATAATCTATCATCAATCTGTTATCTATCTCTAGGTATCTGTCTATAAATATCTGTGTATAAATTTCTGAGAGCTATGGAGCTGTACACAAGCTGTGGCCACACTGGTCACTCTTAGCCTTTGACAGTAGAAATGACCTCAGGCTGGACTTGAGTGCATTTGATTGCTGAGAGTGGGGCTCAGAGAGGCAAATTGAGGACTAGGTCTCAGTAGGATATTTAGCAGCTGAAGACATGAGTGTCGATCCCAGGACCTTTCACTGTCTCTCTTGGTAGCAATTCTTTTGGGAAATCAGGTATAATACTGTAGCAGAACAGGGGATGCTCCACAGACGAGAAAAGACATTTCCACTGGCTGGAGACACTGGCTTAGATCACATTTGACTTAGAAGAGGAAAAGGAGATAATTACTTTTCTAGGAAAACAATGCATCTTTTAAATTATCTGACTCTCAAAATGTTAGTATGAAAGTCTTTACTTGAATTTCAGGTCATTTTCAGTTTTTTTTCCTAACTTTATTATATAACCAGACTTATCTTGTTGACAGCCAGCTGGATGTGGCCCTTTGTTCCACCCCAAACAGAAGATGTGATTTGGTAAGGACAAACTGTCAAGGTGTAGGACCTTGAAGTCCCAAAGCCCAGGATCTGGCCTGAAAGATAGAGGCTTACAGCAAGTCCTGAAAGCTAGACCTTGATGCTCTAGGCGGAAGCAGTCTTATGATTCTAGGTAATGAGGGTTTATGCTTATGTGTCTTGTTTGGAGGTCTTTTATGTCTGAATCTGTCCTATGGTGTATCTGTGATTACTTTTTGACCAGAAGTGCCTTTTTTTAAAAATTGCTAAGCAGGCATGGCTGGAGCCAACATAGTACTGCCTGCTTGCTCTACCCAGTCTGACATGGTGGAAGCATGTTTGCTGCCTCTGAGTCATTTACATTGCCCCATTTTTAGGCACACAGCGGATCTATGTTGCCATTAAGCAAGTTGTAGCACTCTGTCACAGAACCCATTTAAATGCTCCGTAGCTGGACTTCCTGAAAGAGTCAGAGTCATTTGGTTCAGGAATTTGCCATTTCAAAACTGTGGGTTTTTTGTTTGTTTGTTTGTTTGATTTTTTGTTTTTTGGGTTTACTTTTTTTTTTTGCTATCACTGAATCAGAAAGACCTCTCTTAATGAAATCATGCCTCTGCTTGCTTCTAGCAAACAGAGTCTACCAAACCATGCTTAACTCTGTTCTTTTGTGTCTAGGATTCCTTTTTATTCTCGGGTTTTATGTGGATTTAGTCAACCACCTTGTTGCGCCAATTTGTTGTATGGAGGCTGCCTTTTTCTTTCCTGGCTGCCCAGACTCCCGACATAATCACACAGAAAACTATATTATTTAAGTCACTGTTTGGCAAATCACTTAAGCGTGTTGCTAGCTAGCTCTTACATCTTAATTTTACCCATTTATTATTTTATATTTTACCATTAGGCTCATGGTCTATTGGCAAGTTTCCACCTGACAGTTGACATCTTTCCCCTCTTGACTCTGCCTTCTTTCTCCCAGCATTCAGTTTAGTTTTCCTCACCTATCTCTATTCTGGCCTGTGTAGGTCCAACACAATTTCTTTATTAACCAATGGTATTCACAGCATACAGAAGGGAATCCCACAGCACTGCCACCTTTATTTACCACAACCCTTTTGCTGCTACAATTGTTGTTTGCCTGCTAATTTTGCCATCTCCTCTTTATGTTGCAAGCTCAGCCTGCAATGGTAAGTATCAAAAGAAGGCAAGAGAAAAACAAAAACCAAACAAAGAAAGAACAAGAGAAGTTTAACTTAAAAAGTAAGCCAAACAGCCCTCTACATACAGCCAAGGAGGTGTGATAATGGGGCTAATAGAAGGACCATGTTTGCACCAATCACAGTCCTTCTTCTGGACCATCAAGGGAAGACTCCCTTTCTAGTCTTGGTAAAAATGGATATGTAGCTGTTTGAAAAATCTGCAGCTGGGATAGTTTCTTCTTGAACTCTACTTTTGTTTTGGTAGCAAGCAGCTGCAGTTGTAGGGTAGTTTCCTTGAAGTTGGCAGCTGCTGGATGGCCCAAGGGCAGTGCAGCTGGTCGCTCAGCTTGTATTTGAAGAGTCTAAGAATAAGAATATAGAAACGTGGGTTCCAGAAATAAGGATGTAGAAATAAATAAATATAAAGTTGTAAGCCTAGGAGAATGAGTGCAGGTTGTCAGCAGCTTTCTCCACAGTTTAAGGATTAACTATTACAGTGGGTTTACTTTGCTTTACCACTCATAGCTCTGTCTGCAAGGCTGAAGAGGCCCTCTGCAAACTGAGGGTCAGCTTTTAGACAACCCCTCTCCCCAGCCACTCATGACCAGTGATTGATGTGAACTTTTAAATGATGGGATGGACCTGAAGTTTTGGTTGTGCATTGTCCCATACCCTTCCCTGCTATGCAAAACTAGCAGTATCAGGGGAGTGCAGAGCTTTGGTAAACGCTATTAGCAGGTGCCAGAGTAAAATAGGAGGCTAAATATAAATGCAAAGACTAGTTTAACTGAAAAATTCAGTTAATGGAAAGAAAAGCAATTTGTATCTGAGTTTTACCTTGAGATTGTAAAAATTCTTTTGTTCATGACTAATGCTTTCTTCTTTCTATAAAAAGGAGAGTTCGGAAACAGCCCACTGCCACAGTCTTACAAGTCCATCTTTGGCTGTGATCTCAGCTAGCTGATAAGCTTTTTGTGCCTCATGAAGATTTATTTATTTTTTAAGTTTTAAGTTTTTCCTGGAAAAGTTTGCTTCTGCAAAGTTTAATAGACTTTGATGGTCTGTCCTCACCTTTGTGTGACCCCTGTGGGCTCAACAGTTTTGGTGCTGAAACCCAGGACTGCACAAACCTGGTTCTGGGGGGTACTTCAGTCTCTGGCAAATTTTACTGTAATGTTTTTTACCAATTGTTAAGTTTCTGGGTTTTGTCTGGTGTCTGAACAACCTGGGGCACAAATGAGACCTAGCGGATGTGCTTCTAATCTCTGAGCCAGAGGAAAACAGGGGACACTCCAATTTGGTTATGACCCCATAGGACTGGTAAGGGGTCACGTGACCCAATGTGCAGTGATAGCTCATTAATTCTGTTTAATTGTCGTGTTCTGTTCAATAGTCATGTATGTTGTCATATTGTCTATTGTTAGTCTCTTCCCATGGACCCAACAGTAGTTCCTCACTTAAAGTATCCCAGGAATCAAGGGTGTATTTATTAATGCTATTAATTAATGAGTTAAGGCTTACTTGTAGAAAAAAAAACTCGTTAAAGGGGGTTTAGAATAGACTTAGTTTATAACTCCTGCCTCATTGTTTCTTCTGTGAGAGCTGCGGCCCTCTGGTATGTTTGAAATTGCCTAAGAGTTTCCCTAAAGTATTTTTTTAACTTTATTTTCAGATTTATTTATGTAGATGATTGTTTTGCCTGCATGTATATTTGTGCACCATGTGTGTTCCTGGTGTCCAGGGCTGGAGCTACAGATGTCTGTGAGCAGCAATGAGTTCTGGGAGTACTGGGAACTTAATCTGGGTCTTTTGCAAGAGCAACAACTGTTCTCAACGGCTTAGTCATCTCTCCAGTAACCTAAAATTGTTTTTGTGTGTTTGATTGTTTTTTATTGTGGGGGAGTTACATGTTCTAATTGAATTTTCTATGCAAATCTGTGCTTTGTAAACTGTAAAGCCCCACCAAATGCTAATGTTATCACTATCTTTTCACATTTAATTTGCCAATCAGTCTCCTTAAGTAAGCAAGAAATATTTAATCCATGCTGTCACAGCACAAGAAGTCACCGTATACCATAGGACTCATGCACTGGGAGATTTCTAGGATGTGTATAACCAGCGCGGTACAGAGCAAGAACCAGATCAGAGAAATGGCTGCGATGGAAAGCCCTGGTGTGCACATAGCATTGCCTCTTTTGAGCACACAGCAGGATTACAATTCTCATCATTCCTTGTAGTGAAGTGACAATGTTCTCTTCCAGGGACTGTCAGTGTGAGTAATGCTTGCTTCTATCATACTAGCCTCTTAACCCCCCCTGGCGCCTCTTCCATGCTCCCTTTTCCTTCAGGCTGGTGATCTCCCGCCTTCCCGTGCTATCTCCCCATTTTCCCGCCATCACTTGACAGTATACATAAAATCACATGCTGAAATAATGAAGCAACACCAGCCTGTCAGCAGCCTGGGGCTCCCAGTGACCTTGCGAGCACTGTTCCCTCTGCCAGTTCTGAGGACCAAAGCTCTCTAGGTCACCTGGTGAAGAGGCTGCCATGAGCGTTGAACCTTCAGGTGTGCTGCTTTCTACTCTCTCGCCTCCTTTAAGTAAGACACATTCTCAGGCATCGCTCATATATAACTCAGGAATGGCATTTATGTCTCTAATGCTTGTTGTAAAGTCCCTTTCAGACAAGCGCTCCAATATTGCGTAGTGGTTCACCCATGAGTATCAGATTTACCTCATTAGTTAATTTGATCTCCCGGGTGCGAAACTGTTCATCTTTTCACTCAGTGTGAAACAGAGGCACACTCTGTGGGGTTCATCTCAGATGCCAAAAAGTGAAACTGAGCAGTAGTGTCTAGCAGGCTAGTTTGGTTTGTTACAGTTATGGACTGGAATGCGATCTAGAGGCTGAAACCGCAGTTTCGAAAGTGCAAAACCAGCAGCCAGAAGTCTTATATTTGGTGGAAAGCAAAGGTTTAAAATGACAGTTACAACAAATCGAAGAGGAAACCGCATGTGCGTTCTGGACCGGGCTGCGGAACTGTGAGAAGCGTGTTTCTTCCTCCAACAAGTCCTGTGTTGTGACTGCTCTTCCGGAGCCTGCGTCAGATGTTCCCCCGTGCAGCCGAGCGACTTCTGCACATCCCTGGCATCTCACTCCAGCAGTCTTGAGAAGCCATATGAATATTTACTAAAGACTTGGGAAATGAGCACTGTGGGGCTTCTGCACAGAGAGATGTATTCCAGTTTCTCTTCAGCTGTCCACCGCCACCAAACATCCATCCCTTGGTGGTCCCTGTAGATCTCCTTCTTTTCACTCTCCTTCCGCTAATCTCTTTTTGTTCTTTTCTGCGTAAATCCTGCTATAGTCTCCAGATAATTCCACCCCTCACAATGCATTGACCTCTTTAGAAAGACGCAGGGGAAGAACTGTTGGATCAGAAAGGGTGTGAGTTCCTGAGTACTGTCTGCCTCAATCTAGGGTTCTTTAAGCAATGATTTTAACCATTGTCAGTTAAAATAATAATAATAAAAATAACCAGAGGGGTGCCTGAGAGTGGTTGGAAGCAGGAAAGGGAAGCAGGGAAATGATGCAATTACATTATGCTTTCAAAAAATTTTTTTCTAAAAAATTAGAAAATTATACCTGAAGTGAACATGTCTGGGCTTTAATTTTTCTTGTCATGTCCTAAACAATTTAGTAGAACAGATCTACAGCACATTTACACTGTTCGCAGTACTATAAATAATGGAGAGATGATTGCAATCATACAGAAGGATGTGTTTGAGTTTATGCAAACACTATCCCACCTTCTGGAAGGGAAACCCGTGTCTGTGGGCTTTAATATCTGCTGCTGTGATCCTATAGCCAATCTCCCAGGCTACTGCAGCATGACTGTATTAATCTTTCTGTGCTTATCATAATGAAATCTAAGCTTTATGATTTTGTATTATTGATCAAGAATCTCTTCTACTCTCTTTCTTAGTGGCCCTGTAGCCTTTAACGGAAGGGATTGTGAAAGTTTGGGGGAGGGGTTAAGGTTTAGAAATTGTGGCAAAGTTTTGATTTCTGCTGCTATCAATTGAGATTCTTAGTTACCAGTTTTGTGTGTGTGTGGGGGGGTGATGGTCATGACCACTACTATAAACAGCAGAGACTGCACAGCAAAGCCTGTATGATCATTTACTTTTAAATGTGCAATATACTCCCATTTACCCAGCATTCAACACTCCGGAGTTCATGACCGAGAGGTTTGGTTTAACTCCTGTTCACCCTTCACACATCCCTTGAGGCCAGGAACTCTGAGGGTTAGTTGACAAGAATTTTGCTTGAAGTGAATCAAATCGGAGTCTCATCCCCAACATTATAATGACGGCGGCTCTGCCTTGATCTTAGCTCTCCATTGAGGAATCTGCTAATTACTAGGCAATGGCATTTCTCTGTCCTGTCATTCCCTAAGGCCTGAGTTGGGGTTTCCGTGAGCAGGTGAAGGTAAACATGCTTGAGAAATATGACCGCAGTCAAGAAGCAAAGTCTCTGAGCTAGCAGCAGAAAATCCAAGGCCTGGAGGGAAAATAGAGTCCTGGAGTGGAACTGAGGATATGGGAGGCTCAAGTTTCTGTGGCTGGCAGCCCCCAGGTCCTCCCCTCTAGAGCCTCTGCCACAGCTTTCTGCGTTGCCTAGGAGGCTCAACACAGCCAGATCATCTACCGTCATTTCACTTGTGACCTTTCCAGTCAGCAAATGAGCTTATGGGTTTTTCTCTCTGGTTCTTTACCCTAATATGAAATAAAGCTTCCCATTAATCACCCTGGGATTCCCAGACACTCAGCTTCGAATGCCCTTTGTAGTTCTTTGCTATGTAACATGCACTGGGAAGCGTGGTCACCTTGCCCTTTCGGAACAAAACCCACTGTGACATCAGCTTGTTTAGATGAAAGGCCAAGCCTGTTTTGGTAACTTCCATTTGGCTTATTTGACTTTGGTGAGATCACATTAAAGTTTTATGCTTTCTGGGTATGCAAAATTGATGCAGCAAAAATGAGTTGGCTGATCTGTGCTTTGTTTGTAAATGACTTCTACGGGAAGCTCCCCAGTGAATCCAACTTGGCCTGCATGGCTCTCAGGCAAAATGGCACTAGTTAATAGTTTTCATAAAAGTATATGTCTATGGAGAAAAAGAAGGTTCTCTGAAAAAACAACCCACACAAAATGGCTATTTTTACATATTTTTTATTTTTATATATCCTTTATTTGTCCTATCATTTATAAAGAATGTACATCCCACAGTGATACAGGTGATCTAAGGGCACTTTTGTATCAGCAGTGTTAAAAATTCGAGTGACAGACTTAATCTAACACTCCACGGTTACTTTCTAAAATAAACACATGACAGCACGCAATAACAGCGCACTGGGGAGAAAGAAGAGGTGCTGGCCTTAAATTCCAGGATAATTCAGTGCCGACACATGCCTATAAGAACGAATAATAGATGGTCACCTTGGTTTATGCAGCAATCACTGAGTCATGTTCCAAGCCCCAAGAGCTATGTGATTGTTACCTAAACCTGCAGACCAGGGTCCAAATCCCCATTGGCCATATACAAGGTGAGCAGGTATGACAGCCACCTGTAATTTCAGTACTCGGGAGACAAGGGATATCTGGGGCAAGTTGGTTAGCTACACTAGCTAGGATTTTTTTTTTTCTTTTGTGCTCTGAGTTCAATAGAGACCCTGATTCAAGAAAAAAAAAAAAAACATGAAGAGTGATCAAGGAAGATACCTGTCACCAACCTTTGGCCTCCATATGCACACACTTGTGTGCCTACACACCCATGAAAACACACACACACACACACACTATGCACACATAGCTTTTGTTTAGATTGAGCAAATCAGATAAGGGACATGCATGCTCCTAGGAGTTGTATTAAAAAGAAGATAATGTTAGAAACTTTTGATTCTGTAAGGGTTAAACTGTAGGACCAAAGAGATGGACACATAGAAACCTTATAGTGGACTGCGGAAATAGTAAAGGGGCAAGTTTGTTCTTTAAGTTGTTATAAAATCCATTTATTCCTCAATATTGTCCTGGAAGGGAAGAATTCAGGTCACATGAATTTCAGCTCAACGACAACATACCTCTTACTGATTCAGTATGATAGGAGCGTGAGTTGCCTCTTATTCAAATAACAAAATTCAAATACTTCTCCAAATACATCATTCTAAAACAAACGGCTTACAACTAACAAAAGGTTACTACTCTAGGGGTTCTTACACAGGTGGGCCGTGAAAGCCCTTAGCACATTCTGAGTTAAGAAAAAAAGAGTATACTCAAATTTTTCTATTTTCTTAAAAGCCCCGTTTTTTTGGTAAATAAAAGAAATAATAAAACCAGTTTTGTTGGAGTTACTACCTGTGTTTTCAGCTTCTGTTTTCCCCTGCATCCAGAGAGGGAAGACTAGCCAAGCCAAAGGGAAAACAAAAATGATGAACATTGTTATTTTACAGAGTCTAACGGACTGGGAAGAACTCGTGTCTTGTGCATACAGTGCTTCCGGAAGTCTCTTGAGCCCTTCAGATGGGGAGAGCCTGACAGCCTGCTCGCCTGTGCAGGAGACACATTTCGAGTGGGAGCTGTGCCGGGGAAGTCGACCAATCTCCCAGGACTCGGGGCGCCTGTCAGAAGTTGGCCGCTCAGACCCACCATGGCAGAAAATATCAACATTTATTTACCTTAAATTTATGTGTGTCTGCATTTGAGAATTCTAAAATAAATGATAATAAAAAATGATAGTAATTAAAATGAGAAATTCCCCACTTTTATCTTTGATATGTAGATTCATAGCATTTTGAGTTAAAAAGGGAAATAAGGGTAAGTGCAAGTCTGTTTGCTTAGCTGCTTTGTCTTGACCCTGAGTGTTCTTCAGAAGGCTATTCAGCCCTATAGAGAGACAGTGCTGTTCACCATCACAGGGTCTACAGTGAGGAACAATCAGACTTTTTTCTGTTAACTTCTTACTAGATGTGTGACGATGTGTTAGCTACGTGTCTGCTTCTATGCTGGTAAAATGTGGCTGCATACCAGTTCCTTGTCATAAGGTTGCAGTAAACCTAGTAATATCCATCACACGTGTAGGCTGCTACCTGGCAGGTATGTGGGCAGCCCATGTTCACGCATCACTCACTGCCTTGCTGCATGCTGGGAACGACCTCCTTCTCTGCCCACACACAGGAGGAACCAACCCAGATCTTCAGCAGGTGTTCTTTCCTGCTAGGCTTTGTGCCTGTCTGGACCACTCCTTTCTTGATTAGGGATGATTTATTTCCACTACAAGACCTAGTGCTAGCACATGAATAAAGCCAGACAGTTATTATGTGCCTCTGAGAGATAAGCCAGGAGAAAATGTGATGGCATGAGGGAGGTGATAAGCCCCAAGGCTGGGGTGCTCACTTATGATTCTGTACAACCACAGAACATAAGATTCGAAGGGTGATAAACATCCTTCCGAGCTCCTATGTGCCAACCTCTTACCTGAGTAATAGATTGCTTGAGCATCCCCAGGGTCACACATATGGCCTGAACATTAAGCTACCTAGGTGAAGAGAGAGGGATTGGGATGAGCCAAGAGTCGTGGGATCCAGTGGGGGCCAAATCACCCGCATTTCTCAGGAGAATGGTGTGGGATTCCACTGAGGTGAAGCTCAGAGTTTCACAAAAGCACTTGTTTTGTAATCTTGAAGGTTAGCATCGCTTATTAGCAGGCAGTTATACATTAAAATGCTTCCTGCCGGGGTGGTGGCGCACGCCTTTAATCCCAGCACTTGGGAGGCAGAGGCAGGCGGATCTCTGTGAGTTCGAGACCAGCCTGGTCTACAAGAGCTAGTTCCTCCTGGACAGGCTCCAAAACCACAGAGAAACCCTGTCTCGAAAAAGCAAAAAAAAAAAAAAAAAAAAAAAAAAAAAATGCTTCCTGTGTACACTATCACTTTTATCTACTTGTCTTCCCTCCAGCCTCCAGGAACACAATGAGTAAGTTCGTTATCTTTTCTCTGTGAGTCTTGTGAGAACTTGAAGCCAGTTCTGTCTCACATCCTTCCCTAGGAACATATTCAAACTTGTGTATCCAATTGCTTTGAGTCTTCACTGTAAGGATGATGCCTTCCAGCACAACTCCTCTATGATCACATCCTTTGCTCTGTTCTCTGTTCTCACAAGCTTCACCCAGTACACAGCTGGCCACTACTTAGTGAGGCTGCTGAAAATGGTCACCGTACAGTTTCCAGTAACGGAACCTCATACCCAAATCAATTACAACATCAAATCCAGGCCCATCTAACTCCATATGGCTAAAAACACTACATCATTTGTGGAAAGTCTGGTATGTGTTCTTTGAGGTACAAGAAAGGACCAATGGAATGCCCAGACAGTCTTAGTGGATGCATGATAGACAAGTCTGAGACTAATCAGCGATTGCTGTTCTCCAGAACATGAGCAGCCTTGAAAGGACTGACCCGTCCCTCAGTAATGGGCCACCAGACAGACACGTCAGTTGTCTGTCCAGAGGTTGTATCAGCAAAAGGGACATGTTTGCTGTGGAGGATAGAAACTCTTTTTAGTTTGGTTGCCTGTTTCTTCCTGGATCTCTCTCTGTCCATTTTTTTTTCTTCTCACATAGAACAATGTAAAATCTTTTGAGCATGCCAGCTTATCTTGGCTCTGCAAAGGAAACTGAAAAGAACTTTTGGTCTTTATATTGGCCACAGCACTGAGGAGGAAGTGGCTCCTTGGGTAGACCAGGGTATTGGTAACAAGAGAATTCAAACTACAAAACACCACTGGCAGGTGTAGTTCAGGGCTCAGTTTAATGAGGGTTTGGGTTCTGTTTGTTACATTTTCAATTTTTTATTACTGGGCTTTCAGATGTAAGAGCAAATGAAAAACTCCTCTTAGAAGGGTCACACTTCATTGTTACCTTTCAGTTAGTAAACCTGGTGTCAAGGAAAGGGTAGCCAAAACGTCTAGTGCCTCAGAACACTGGAGGTAATCACAGTCATACTGTTTTCCATATTCAGTAACTGGGATCCTCACAGAGATTAGGCACTCTGAATCATCCTATGGAAATGGCCTGCGGAGGCTCTTCAGGCACATCTGCTGTCTTCATGTGCTGTTAATACTTTTATCCTTAACAGTGTCCTTGGAGTGCACCTGTCGCTGTGCACGTGTGACCGCCTTGGACTCCTCAGACAGAAGCTGTGAAACTTCTCTGGGGAGAAGAGCAATGATGTGGGATTCCAGTCCATATACTGTGAATGTGTTTTATTACCATTGGTTAATAAAGAATCTGCTTTGGGCCTAGGGCAAGGGCAGAACAAACCCAGGTGGAAAGTCCAAACAAAGATATAGAGAGAAAGTAGACAGAGTTCAGGAGATGCCATGTAGCTGTTGAAGGAGACAGACACTGGAACTCTATAAAGTAAGCCACAGCCTTGTGGCAATACACAGAATAATAGAAATGGGTTAATTTAAGATGCAAGAGTTAGTTAATAAGAAGTCTAAGCTATTGGCCCAGCAGTGTTGTAATTAATACATTTTCTGTGCGATTTTTTTTTTTTTTTTTGTCAGTGTGGCCGGGAACTAATGAGCAGTCTCTGCCTACAGAGCAATGCCATTGTAACGTCAAAACAAACAAGCAAGCAAGCAAGCAAGCAAGCAAGCAAGCAAGCAAGCAAGCAGACTGTTGAAGTGCCTGAAAAGCAACTGGCCCTAGTGGGTGCTAGAAGAAAGAAAGTTACTGTTGAAGAAGTGGAGAGTAAATTGGGACACTTGGTGAATACAAAATGTTTCCTTGACTTTTTGCATCCCAGGTGTGAAGGGCTAGAGCTGGACACTTTGGGAGGCAGTCTTTTTAACCTCTGGGAAGTCTTCAGTGTTCACTTCATAAAGTGAGATACAACATTTAACCTAATGGAGGCAGTAACTGTTCTACAGAAAACATATGGCGTGACTTTGAGGACATTTTAACCAACTTTTATTTTTCCAAAGAATAAAAAGAAGGTTTGTTTTCTTCAAGTCAGCAATACTTCATCTTGGGAGAGGCTGCAGAAGGAGAAAAGGGTAGCCGACACAAGCTATAATTCAGGAAGGAGATACAAGCAAGGTCAGGCAGGACAGAATGATGTGCGAGATCGCATGAGAAATATCACCAGAGTCCTCTGGGAGTTATAAAGGTGCCTTAATTCTTGTCCTTGCCAAGCATCCTGTAATAGTATGACAAGATTTTATTTATTATCACAGTCAAATTGGACTCTTATGCTCTGGCTAGGCCACAGGTGTGGGATGTCAGCCATGGCTCTCAGAGTCATCAGAGTGGCTCTTGTGAGGTCATTAAGGAAAGCAAAGGAGTCAAGAGGAGACCCTCCAAGAGACTCTACAGAGAGGAGACCCTCCAAAGAGGAGCCCGCTTTCTTCAGACTGGAGAGGCAGCAGTTTGCTTTCATTAGGTCCTAGCTGGCTTAACGGAGAGAGAATCCTGCAGTTGTGCCTGAATCGAAGGAAGGAAATTTTTAAGTCTTCCACTTAAAAAGGAAGTTTCTATAACTGGTTGGGTATATTAGTTAGGAAGTGTCTTTGTTATGAAGGGTCGACAACCATCTTGACGCTGGAAAAACAACAGTTAGAGTGTATGGAAACAGATATATCTATATACTTTTATATGGATAAAGCATTCTTATTTAGTTTACAAATGTGAATTGGAGTAAGACATGTAACTTATTCAATACTTATGGTACCCTGTTCATTATGAAAAGATAAATTGACTTCACCATTCAGTTGTGTCTGTGAGAAAGCATGTGAACACTTCGAGGAACAATTAACTGGAGTACACATATTTGAGAATGTAGATGTGCTCTCACGTTATTTACCAGAATACTTGTTTTAATCTGTTGAAGCTAGTTATTTTCACATAGTTTCCTAGCTCTTGGGCCTCATATTTGGATAATATTAAGACCTACTTATATTGTATTAAGATCAGAGAGATTCTCACTGGAGATTCATCTTTAACATTCATCTTAGTAACTCATATCTAGAAAATGAGGAGAAAAGAGAAGTTTTCAGAAATAGGGCCAAATATAAAACAGAATAAAAATGCCAAAAGAAAAGTGCAAACTCTCAACCTTTAAGTACTGTCAAAAAAATCCAAGTTACATAATACTTACCAAGTGACTTCCAAAGCCGCATGTAGATGATGTGGGAGAACCTGCCCTGAGGAGCTCATCTAGTGCTTTCCAATCCTCCTTCAGAAGGGCCTTTCAAATGAGACATCAACACTAATGTAGATCTGTGGGAATATGGAGAACACTGGTAATAATGGAAATTATCTGGGCCTTTGCAAAATACTCTTTAAATAGGACTTTTGTGTGGGTGTGGTAGTTTGAATAAGAATGGCCTCCATCAGCTCAGAAATCTGAATGCTTGCTCACCAGGGAGTGGTATTATCTGAAAGGATTAGGAAGTGCAGCCCTGTTGGAGGAAGAGTGTTCCTGGGGGTGAGCTCTGAAGTTTCAAAAGCCCAAGCCAGGCCAGTGGCTTTCTCTTCTTGCTGCCTTTGGATCCGAATATAGAACTTCCAGCTACCTCTCCAGCACCATGTCTGCTTTCATATCACCATGCTGATAATGGACTAAACCTCTGAAACTGTAAGCAAGCGCCAGTTAAATCTTCCTTTTGTAAGAGTTGCCGTGGTCATGTTTCCTCACAGCGACAGAACACTAAGACAGCAGATGAGGGAGCATAGGCCATGGTATGCATGTGGAGGTCAGAGGGTCATGTGGAGGTCAGAGGGTCACTCTGTCCACCGAGAGGGTTCTGGGGCTAGAACTCCAGCTTGGCAGACTTGGGCGCAATCACCTTTACCTGCTGAGCTATCTTCTCTGTCTTCCAAACACCTTGTTCATTGCTTGGGGTGTCTATCATTTTTAGGTTCCTTGGAAGAAATGAAGATTTAAGTTCTTGCTTCTTGAAGATGCCCAGAGGAAGGCTAATAAAGTAAAATGTGTCACTAAAATATAACTAGCTGAACAGAGGAAAAGAGGCACAAAAGTTAAATTGTAGTTTTAGACCATGTGAGTTTTCACTCACTCCACCTCAGCTCCCTAACTCCCTCCTCATCCCCTTTATAAAGGTCCAAGGTCCGCTTAGGAATAATAAGCTTTTGTGAGGGTAAGGCTCTATCATTTTCATTTTGTGGAGAAAGTTGGATTTACTCTTGCAGGGCCCTCCAAACTCCATGGTTCTTTGGCAACGCCACCTGTTTTGCTGAACAGTGGCTCTTAGAACAAAATGTTTCAACAATTTGGCCCTAGGATGTATTTTAAGAACACTCCTGCCTGGCAAGAACAAGTAATAGCTACCGTTTAACAACTCACCAGACAAAATGAATACTGGGTAGCTGCCAGCTACAATTTCTGAACCATAAAACTTTAAATAATTAATATGGAAAGAAAAGAAAGTGAATAGTCTGACAGGTTAGCAGTTCACATATTAGTACCTATGACATTCCAGAAGTGACACCGTGCGAAGAAAAGCTTGCTGCAGCACCAACCATCAAATACGCCTCTAATACACATGCGATTACACATATGGGGGAGCATGAGAAGATGCATGTAAGAACTGTGTACACTAGCCGAAATAATTTAGTTGATTAGCAAACTCAGATCCACATTGGATATTTCAAAACAAGAACAAATCACTCAGGAAAAAAAATAATTTTTAAAGTCATTTTGAAATCTGCTTTTGAGTAGATGTATCCTGTAACTGAAAGGAACACAATATTTATGCACACATGGAAACTGATGTGAATATATGCAAAGTTATGTGCACAAAGTATATGCAAAGTTGTTAACAATATTTGTGCACATAAGCAAAGGTATTTTTTCATACTATATGCATGCTTGTTTTTACCTCTGGTTAGGATATATTGTCTATTGATGCAATTTTAGGATAGATTTACTATATTGCACTATACATTTCTACCTCTGATCAAGATACTCATATATATTGTTAACATTTTGAGGTCATTGTCTTCACTTGTTTAAAGATTTATTTTTATTTTTATAATGTGAAGACTTAGTCTTTTTTTTAAAGCCTTAGTTTTTAAGCTATATAGATATTAAGGATTTCAGGTCAATAGTCACCCACGTTTGTTGTACTTATAGTCAGGCTACTCAGGTTCTCTAGATGCACAGATGTACTCTGAATAGATAGGTAGCTTTCAATCACTTCACTTCTGTGTGTGTGTATAAATATATCTGTGTGTGTTCATATGTAAGTTTATAATGACTGGAACTGGATGACAGTGGAAGCTGGGATCCTATTATATGTGAACTGGCACCGGCAAAGTGGGGTATAGTTAAGAGTCCAAGCTCAAGGGGCTAAGCACAGGAGAGCTGATGTCTGAGAGTTTGATTTTGTTTTACTGTTTGTGCCATGAAAAGATTGGATGATGTCCATCATGCGGGGAAGAATAATACTTTATTCTGTTGATATCAAGGTTAACCTTTTCCAGAAGGACTCTCATAGACCTACTCTGAAATTATATTTTACCAGCTATCTGGGGAATCCTTAAATTGACATCAAATAGTAACTATCATTATTACTAATTCAAATGAGCAGATTATAGTTAGAAACAGAACTGCAGCATCTGTCCTTAAAGGCCATGGCTATAGTTTTCACGCACGGTTTGGTGTGAAAGAAGTATTATGGATTTTAGAACCCTAATCATTCCCATAGCCCTTAGTTAAGTGGAGTATAAAGGAAAGCTCTCCAATAGAAAGTGAATGGCATTCAATCTCTCACTGGAGTTTTCCATCCTATCACTCTGATGTGTTCAGAACCATCTCTTGTCATCTGTGTGTATGGGGGTGGAAGGGAAGAGCAGAGAGAGAGAGAGAGGGGGGGGGGAGGGAGGGAGGGAGGGAGGGAGAGAGAGAGAGGAGAGAGAAAGAGAGAGAGAGAGAGAGAGAGAGAGAGAGAGAGAGAGAGAGAGAGAGAGGAAAACAGAGAGAGCATGTGCTGGGGTTGCACTGCCAGGCAGTCATTGCTGCTGTCTGTCTGGGGAGACTGGTCTTCCTGTTTCAAGGCTGTCTGGAGTTCTTACAGACATGCACTGGGGCTGGCCTGCTCCACTGCCACCTTTCTCTGCCTTTTGCAGTTTTGCCAGCCTCATTTCCTTTTACTTGGCAGCTTCTTCCGCATGGTTGCTCAAGTATCCAGTGCTTACCTGGACTTGTGTGTCCCAAGTTATCTGCCTTAATCTCCCTTTCTGAAAAGTTCAAGTCTTGGCAAAATCACATCAAAAGAGACACAATTCCTTCATTTGACTTTTTTTCCTAATCGACACATTCTGCTTTGCTGTCATTTCTTATCTGCTTAAATTCCTCTTCCCTGATTGTGAAGATTTGTTTTCAAGAAAACAGATATTGCAGGAGGGCACAATTGTAGTGATATTTTATTTTTATTTTAATAAAAAGCTTGCCTGAAGATCAGAACGCTAAACAGTTACACTAGTCAGCCATACAGGTCAGACAGTGGTAGCACACACCTTTAATCCCAGCAGTCACACTAGTTAGCTATAGAGGCCAGGCAGGGGTGGTACACACCTTTAATCCCAGTATAAGGTGCAATGAGACAGGAACTCACTCTCTTTCAGAAGGAAGATTTCATAGAGGTAAGAGCTCTCTAGTGGCTTAGCTGCTTTGCTTTTCTGATCTTCAGACTGAACCCCAATATCTATCCCTGAGCTTTTATTATTCGTGCTACACTCACTATAGTACTATAGGACCAAATTATTTCCCACATGCTATGGTTAATGCTTCTTTAACGTCTATGAACTGGTCCATAGTACTAATTAATTGTATTAACATGGAGCTGAAAGGAGGTGGCAGCTTAAATAAGGACATCAATCGCAGTAGACCACAGCAGACTAGTTGTGTATAGCTGCCTTTGACCTGAAAGTTAGTAAGGATTTCCTCATTACAAGTTACAGAGCAAACGAAACGTCAGAGCACAAAGTCTGCCTCCATCATCCATAGAATATGTGCGAAAGAAGGAAGACATGGCTCTTTTAGTGCAAGCAGCAAGTTTATTCTCTTTGATAAGGATTAACAAAGAAACAAGGCCAAAGGAGGTACAACTGAAACATTTGTGTGCAGAAACTTTTCTTGAAACGCTCAGATTGTTGCTACAATCATTGATTGTCAACTTAAAGAAATCTAAACCCTAAGTTTGTTCAAAAATAAAAATGTATTTCTTGGGAAACTTAAGAATGGTAATTTTATTCCAGAGCAATAATTACTAGGGTAAAAGTACTCTCTTGGCTAAGACCAAGAGTTTGGGGCAGTACTCTGATACTGCATGCATACATTCCAACTTCATATTTCTACGTTGCAAAATGTACATAAATTTTGCAAAGAAAGTGCATACATTCCTCCCTTTTGGAAATGTGCTCAGATGCCTTCCAGTGTCGAGTTAACATGAATCAACACTGACGATAATGAGTGTGCTGGCCATTACAGTTCTGATACACAGTTATATGTTTCTGATGCTGCACTGAAAGCATTTGAGCCAATACAGATAGAAAATATGGAATACATATGGACAGACACCAGGTCTTCACCTTAATGAGCTTTCATTAATGTTGAAGTGGTAAATATTATGAACTAAAAGGATGTCATTTTCTTAAAGACACGTGGTTGAAGACATGGTTGCCTCCTTGACCTCCAGGGCAACATGTACAATTTAACTAGCAAATACAGAATAGATGAATACCAGGACACAAAAAAAGCATTAAAGCCCATTACAACCTTGAAAAAAACCAAAACTTCAAGTACATGGAAAAACATTGCAATCACGTATTCAGCTTTGTACTTTCTAATACATATCATAATTTAAAACTATATAAAGTCACTGACATAAAAGCAACTTCTCAAGTGTTACAGCTGAAAGCATGGCTTTGTGCTTGGCTTAATCATGTTTTTTTTTTTTTTTAACCAGTTTAATTTATAAAGCTCGTAATCTTGCCAGCAGGGCTTCAACTTCAGGAACTGATTCGCTTTTAGAAATAGAGCCACAAAGTTCCATTTCCTTTTTTCTGTTGCTTTCTGCGTTACAGGCTTCCTTCTCAGCTGTCTTGATCCTCCCTGTAGACTTATGAGTGTCTAGATTATAATTAAGCTCCTTCGCGGCCGGAGTCCTGGTGGAGTTGCCATTGATACTGTGGTGTGGATGTGACCCTTCTGTCAACTGCACTTTCTGGTTTTCTACAGTAAGGAAAAAAGAAATAGGAAACTTGTCAGTGTGAAAGCCAAGGTCCAGGTATGTTATAAAACATGATTTAATTATTCAATAAATAAGTCCTCTTGGGCAGACTAAAAATAGCCAGTAGAAAGGCAGACATAAAGTAAATATGTAGCGGTTAAGAATCAATGGAATTATAGAAGACTATTGCTTATTTTCTTCTTTAATGTTGAAATAACAGTGACCAAGAAATTATCAGAGTTTTGTCCCATGCTTCATCCAGGATTTGAGTCAAACATGAACGAAATGCAGAGGCCTTCCCTAACCATTGCTCGTGGGCCTTGTCCTGATCTTCCCCTTCACTCTGTTCCTTTCCTCACAGCATCATGGAAAGCACATGTGCCCACTGGGTGTCTTTTCATTAGCATGTATGATCTACAAAACAACAGCAACTTTATTTTAAACAATGGGTAGTGTCAGTATCTACAATAGCCCTGGGTAAACTGTGTTCAGTAAACACACTGGGTTAATAAACAGTCTGCATAGATTATGACACAAAAGATAATTAGACTAACAAAAGAATTAGAACAAAAGTGAGGAGGATTCTCCTAAGAATTTGAAAAAAAATCCATCTAAAGGAATAATGAAGTTGTCAGGCAAATTGTATTTCCTAGCCAACGATAATTAGATAATTTTGTCATAATGAAACTGAGTAGTATGTCCACATCTTCTCATATACCCGTGCACACAAAAACACAAACATACTGGCAAGTGGTTGTGATCTTGACTCCATAATAGGCAGTGATTAAATGGCTGATTAATTTTCTCAAAGAGACCTAAAATTCTTCTAATTAACTAACTCACATTTTACAACCTTATGAGCGACTCTCTCATAGATCTCCAACTTTTAAAAAGCAGATAGCCTCAATATTCATGTAACCTTGAGCAGGGTTTGAAAATGGCTCCAACAAACTTGACATGACATTTAAAGTTTTTTGGTTATTCGCTGAGAGATGTTCCATTATCCCAATAGTAATGACTTTGGAGCGCAAGCAGTCACTCATGACAGTGTGTTTTATGTGAGCGCTGAAAATTCCAACCGAAAACAGCTTGTACATTAAAAGGTGGCTGCTGAAGATATTTACTGCACTGTCATTTCCTGACCAGGGGCTTCCAGTGATGGATGAGTATTTTACACAGTTTCTTGGACAATCTCTACAAATTTTAGAAGTATGATCAGCTTTTAGCTGTTGGAAGAAAATAAATACACTTTTCTTATCACTTTCTCTATCAGGTGGGCAATTGTTACTCAAAAATCAAAATCTAGCAAAGCAGCGATTTTTTCCTCTCCTTTAGAGGAGTTTATGTGCTGCAGCTCATAGCGCGCACTCTGTGCCTGCAGCAAAGAACACGCAGGCCTGGTGATTCTGCAGTTCCCATGGTCACATAAATTAATTTTATCTCGTATCCACCATCTTCCCCCAAAAGGAGTGTGGAAGATGTATTTGTGGCTAAGTGCTGATTTTCACTCAGTGTACCGCCCATTCCCAAACCTCTCTATCATCCCTGGTCATTTGAGGTCTTGTACACTACTCCATCATGAGACTTCCTGGGCAGTGCTATTTAAAACCTTGGATTGCTGAGATTACACTGGCAAGAATATGAATCTGGTAATAAAGGAAATAATGCATAAAGGTTCACAGCTTCTATAGCTATACATGGTCAAGGTCAATTCTGTATGTGGAAAAGTAAAAATAAAAAAAATAACATGGGATTTTATGTAGACATGGTATAATATCTCATCTTAGATAATTCAATCCCCTTGAATCTCAGATTCAAATAATAAATCTCAAAAGTAGCTGTGGGGATAAAAGGACACAGTCTGGGTATGGTGGTACTGTCCTAGTTAGGGTTACTATTGCTGTGATGACCCGAAGACCAAAGCAGCTTGGAAAGGAAAGGGTTTATCTGGCTTACACTTTCCCATCACTTTTCCCTACTGAAGGAAATCAAGACAGGAACTCAAATTGGGCAGGAAACTGGAGGCCAGAGACAGCACAGAGATTATGAAGTAGCACTGCTTACTGGCTTGCTCCTCACGGCTTGCTCAGCATGCTTTCTTCTAGAACTCAGGACCACCAGCACAGGGTGGCTTTACCCTCTATGGGCTGAGCTCTCCCCTATCCATCACTAATCAAGAAAATGCCCTACAGCTGAGTCTTACGGAGGCATTTTCTCAATTGAGGTTCCCTCTTTTCAGATGACTCTAGCCTATGTCAAGTTGACATAAAACTAGCCAGGGCACTTACCCTTCCTTCTTTTTTCAAAACCTACAGGGGCTGCTCATCTGTTATCAGGATATCGGGTTTACGTGGAGGCTCTGCCCTGACTTTCCAGTGCTTAGCAGAGAGGGCGGAAATACTATCTTATGGACATCCTGTATTTATTAAGCAGCTCATCAATTTACAAAGATTAAATTCACCACCATGTTACAGACTGAGGAGCAAAAGCAAAGAGAGGTTTGGCCATGTGCTTACGCTAGTTATTAAGTCAGTGGCAGAAGCCAGACACGGTCTCAGGAGCAATGGAGCTGTCTTAGACAAAGCTGAACATCTTTCTGCCACAGAAAAGTGCTAAGTAATTCAAAGCTGAGCTTCACAATAACTTTGTAAAGCAGAGAGATACAGACAGAAACTACCTTATCAGAGCACAGTCAAGGTCAAAACATCATTTCTTTCTGTCTTAGTCTCAACTAAATTGATGACTGAATTCTAAGCATGATCTCAATCCATTGCAAAATCCAAATCCATTCACTCTTCATTTTCCTAGGCAACCAGCTCATACCCCTTCTTCTCTTTTCAAACCCCCAGCATGTGCATCCTCTCTCATTTGGTCCCTAGATACAAGTAACTAACTTCCACCAAAACGAAACTTCCACCAGAAGCTCCCCTTAATGTCTAGTATCTACCTATACCTTCCGTCACATTAGGATGGATCAACATTCTGCCACTCTGAGAATAGCCTGGAAGCTCTCACTTCTGCTGTGCTATTGACAAGCCATCCCTTTGGCAGCTACGCTCTCCCTACTGAACTGTCAAGGCTTAGCTTTCCCGTGATCATTCCTGTTCTGGCTAGTTTTATGTCAACGTGACACAAGTCAGAGTCATTTGAAAGGAGGGAACCTCAAATGAGAGAACCCCTCCATAAGATCCAGCTGTAGGGCATTTTTTAAAAATTAACAATGCATGTGGGAGGGCCCAGCTCATTGTGTTTGGGACCATCCTGGGCTGGTGATCCTGGTTTCTATAAGAGAACAGCCTGAGCGATCCAGTAAGCAGCCTCCTCCATACCCTTTGCATTAGCTCCTGCCTCCAGTTTCCTGCTCAGTTTGAGTTCCCATCTTGGCTTGCTTCCGTGATGGACTACAGTGTGGATAGGTAAGCCAAATAAACCCTTTCCTCCTGGATTCTTCGGGCATGGTGATTCATAACAGCAAGAGAAACATTAACTAAGACAATTTCCCTCAGCATCCAAGTTTGTTGTGATAACTCCAAAGTTGAGAAAGACATTTCTGTTTGCTTTCACTTCTGCCCCAGCTACACACTCAGTGCTTGGTTCCTTTTAAAGAAAAACCCTTTGAAGGAACCAGGTTCTTGTCTCCGTTCTCACTCACATTCCTCTTGAACCTGCACTTATCCTTTTGACATTTTACTCTTCTCAGTCAGCTCCTGTGAAAGTCACAAGTGAACTGTGTGTTGAGAAAAAGAAAAACCACAGCTATTTGGGCATCTCTGCCTACCAAGCTACAGTTGAAATGTCCAGCATAGTCTTGGTGTCTCCTTTAGTGCTTTGGTGTCTGAACTTCTCTGGAGGCTAAGGTCAATAACAAGTGAGCCAATGCAAGCAAGAACAGTCAGATCCTTCTGAGAAACTCAAAATGGCCACGGATTTGCCATTTGGGATGAGATGATAAGAGAATAGCATGGTGTTTGACACCTCTGTGATTTCAGAGATACTTTCATGGGAAGCCATCAGTAAGAAGGTGTGAAGAAGGCAGAAGTCAGTCTCCAGATCGCTGAAAAATAGAAACGTGCTTGAAGGCCTTAAGAGGAAGAGCTGGCAGCCCTGTTAGGAGTTCCAGAACCCATATTCCCCTCTGCACCCTGACAGCCCAAATCCTGGCCCTTACTTTCCATTTGCCTTACAGTCTTTTTATTTATTTATTTATTTATTTATTTATTTATTCATTCATTCATTCATTCATTCATTCATTCATTCAAGATTTCTGCCTTCTCCCCGCCACCACCTCCCATTTCCCTCCCCCATCAAGTCCCCCTCCCTCATCATCCCTAAGAGTAATCCGGGTACCCTGCCCTGTGGGAAGTCCAAGGAT
The DNA here is from genome assembly GCF_950005125.1 of Chionomys nivalis. NCBI lineage: Eukaryota > Metazoa > Chordata > Mammalia > Rodentia > Cricetidae > Chionomys > Chionomys nivalis. The sequence goes on along the minus strand of NC_080097.1, from coordinate 29,399,620 downwards.
CACCCACCTCCATCCAGGTCTAGTAAGGTGAGCATCCAAACTGCCTAGGCTCCCACAAAGCCAGTACGTGCAGTAGGATCAAAAACCCATTGCCATTGTTCTTGAGTTCTCAGTAGTCCTCATTGTCCATTATGTTCAGCAAGTCCAGTTTTATCCCATGCTTTTTCAGACCCAGGCCAGCTGGCCTTGGTGAGTTCCTGATAGAACATCCCCATTGTCTCAAATGGACTGAAATAGAAAACACTATCCTGAGTGAGGTGAGCCAGACCCAAAAAGAGGAACATGGGATGTACTCACTCATATTTGGTTTCTAGCCATGAATAGGGGACGTTGAGCCTATTATGCGTGGTCCTAGAGAAGCTGATTAAGAAGGTGAACCCAAAGAAAAACATTTAGGCGATGAAAGGAGACAGAGACAAAGACCCACATTGGAGCACCGGACTGAAATCTCAAGGTCCAAATCAAGAGCAGGAGACAGAGCACGAGCAAGGAACTCAGGACCGCGAGGGGTGCACCCACACACTGAGACAATGCATTACAGTCTTAAATAGCTGACAAACAACACAGGGGTGGCAGTTCTGTAAGTCAGAGTGCATAGGTGTGTGGACGCATAAGTAAAGTATAATTTGATGTGTAGGTGGTTTTTTTTGTTTGTTTTTTTAGAGACAAGGTTTCTGTCTTGGAACTAGCTCTTGCAGACCAGGCTAGTCTTGAACTCACAGAGATCCCCCTACCTCTGCTTCCCGAGTGCTGGGATTAAAGGTGTGGAGCCACCACTGCCTGGCTCAGTTAGATGGTTATAAATACATTATGGCACACTTGGACATATGGACTCAGTGAAAGGTGAGGCTGGTGCTGCGATCAAAAGAGAAGCATTCTATTTATCCTCCACAGAAATCTTTGCCAACACACATTTTATACCAGATACTAAATGTACTAAGGCAAAGTAAGATAACTGCTTAATTTTCTAAAGGGAGTACTTTGGTACAATTTTATGAATCAAATCTCGTGCTTTCCTTTTTCCCCTTTAAGATATTATAATTGATGTCTGTGTATGATATGCCCAGGACTCCTGCCAATACTCAGGGCCTCTGGTAATGGCAGCACAGATAAGCAAAGAGCCAGCTACTGTTCTTAGTATCAAACTACTAAAGGATCCAATCCATATACCCCATGTATTTGTGTGTCCCTGGAAATAAGCAGGGCAAGAACACACAGTATTTTACTTTAAAATAGGAAGACTCACTAATTCAATTTAACTCACCGTATGACTCTTACTATAAGTGAATCAGGGAGCCCACCAGAGCTTTACTTCCCCCTGTGAATTAAAAGTTGTACTGCTGGAAAGCAAATTGATCTTAAACGCAGAGATCCCAGTGGACATAAACATAAGAATCAAAGCTGTAAACAATATCCAGTGTCGGGTTCCATATGGTGTTTGGCAGAATATAGATTTAAATGATAACAACATTCAAAAACTCCAACATCCTCAACTAACATTTTTATTGCTTCCCCAGAAACACAAAGACATGGGAATCTAGGAAAGATGCTGGCAACATATGCACGCATGCGCACGTGCGCACACGCCACACACACGCCACACACACACACACACATGCACAAACACACACACACACATGCCCACAAGCTCACATGCACGCACACATACACACACAATGTGGCACCTAAATGAGGAAGTATTTCAGTCAAAAAAACCTGGTGGATGACCCTTGGGGAAACCTGAATACCAACTCCAACTCAGTGAGGCTCCTTCCTTTAAATCAGTATCCCATCCTCCCTCACCCTGTGGTACTCATGGGCGCTGGCTTCTTAGGAGTGCCAATTCTCCAACGAGAAATGAAATTGAGCTTCTACCTTTGCTGCCAATGGCAAACTTGGCAGTTTTGACTGGAGGAGGAACGCAGAACGCTGGTGTCCCAACGTGACTTCAGTGACATTCAGTCTTCTGGAAATCTGGTGTCTTTTTACAGTTCCTTACCTTTGCTCTTAACTATTGCTTTGACCTACTAAGTAGCTGTGCTCTTTCACTTCAACAGAAGTTTTATTAGGGGACAAGGAGTGAATAACCCATAAATACAATTTTTAAGGCACCACTGGGTATGTGAAATCGTAAAGCGTGTGACAAATAGATGTTTTTAATCTATGCGATAAGTAAAGGCAGAGCTGGCTGCCAGTAGTCAATATCTCTGGGGTTTCTTACTGTTGATAAACTGGTGCTATGAATAGTTGTCTCTCCTTAGCTTCCTTTTGTTCTTTGACACATACATATATGTATATGTATATAACTTACAAATATATTTCTGATACATCTTTGTATTTGATTTCTTTCAGAAATTTTATTTGAATTGTGTGTGTTCATGCATCGTGTTTGTGTGTGTGTGTGTGTGTACATGCATGTGTACCATGGAATACATGCAGAGGTCAGAGGACAACGTTTGGGATGTGAGTCTCTCCATTCACTTTTATGTGGGTTCTGGGGCTCAAGCTTATGGTATTGGGCTTGAGCAGCAAGCAGTTTCTGTTGTGCCATCTCATAGACCCCATGTATTTGAGTCTTATAAAAATCCTCTTGAAAGAGGTGATATATTTATGTGTTTACCACAGTTTACACTCAAAGATGAGGAGGCAGAGACTTCTGTCAGGCAGGGCTAGAGACAGAAGTCAAATCATCACAGCCCTGGTTGTCATTGTCTACTGTGATAATGGCCCTATACACATCGACAGAGTCATCCTCTTTATCTGACTCCTGCATGCTGGGATAACACAGTGCACCACTGTGGGTGGCATTCTGTTTTATACATTTCTGGGCCTTCTACCTTCTCCACTGAACTCTCTTAAGCAACCAAATCTCTGTGTTCATTTCTCACAAATAGGTCTTTGGGCTACTTTTCTGCCCCTCCTGCTTTCTCTCATCCAAGGCTCCAGCTCAATCGTCTCTCTTCAGAAGTTTATGGGTTTTGATTTTCACCCAACAATAAAGCGTCCATGTCGTGCATCATGGCACCCGTACGCGTCCATGTAGTGCATCATGGCACCCGTATGCGTCCATGTAGTGCATCATGGCACCCGTACGCATTTCAACACAAGCACTCTACCACAATTTCATGGTTGAGCATACATACCCAAACCAAACTCCCACATGCAAAGCGTCATCCTGTTCTCTCTAGCCCAGGGAGCCAGCTGTCACCTCTGCTTACTATCCTGTGCTTACAGCTATCTAGGCCCACCATGCCTGTGATCAGTGATGTGTGGCTGGGTAGGCACTAAGTATTTGGAATACCACCTGTCAGAGAGTGGACGGTAACAATTTGATCAGTTGCCCCTGTGTTTTATGAGGAAAAGTTCTGAGAAATAGCAGGATGAGGTTGGACAGTACAGTTATTATTAACCACAAAATATACATTCGAAAGGTCCTTTAGATTTTTATTTGTGTGTGTGTCTTTTAGCCTCAATGACAAGCATTAACACCTCCATGCTATCAGGAAGAAACTGAAGTTGAAAGGCTGGTGTGCTGCCAAATTCATATAGTTTTTGCCACTTGTTGGAGAACTCCGTTTAAATCTTAGGACCCCATGTTTTTGAAGGTCACAGTAAACACACTTAGAAGTGGAAAGGACACTTATTAAGCTAAAGCATATCAGGGAGACTGAATCTCTGTAGGCATCGCTTGGGTGCTTCAATTGAAATGACCAGTTAAATAAATACGTAGGAAGCTATTTTTCTGAAGTCATTTATAAGCATTCTCTGAGAATGTACACTTTTAAGTAGTTCCCTTTGTTTATATTTTAGATACTTTCTAATCCCACATCAGATATTTCAAAAGCACAGATGTTTTTTCTGAATGGGTAACTTGGGAATTTCTATTCCATTCCGTTTTGATTTATAGAATCATGTAATGTTGGATTGTGTAATCTTTGAATTGGAAAGACCTTCGCTATTTGGCAGAACCATCTACCAAAAGTTTAAATTCCATTCGCTTAGCTTTGAAAATAGATGGCTTAAGATTGAAGATTTCCAGTCAGATCCTGAAAATCTCACAATCATAAGGCAATGGATTCCCTTCTGGGCAGCCCTGAAAAGATCACATATTTATTTGCTAAGCATTGGTTCTCATGAAATTTTTGTCACTGGCTCTACTGACCACCTCTCCATCAAAAAAATTACGGCTCTGTTAAATAAAGGTAATTCCTTTTTCACCTACCAGTCTCCAAGTATTTGAAAACAAACAAACGAACAAAAACCAACCCATGAAGTGGAAATCTACAGAAACAGCTGAAACAAGCTGTGGGAAGTCATGAACTCTAGACTGACAGCTGTGGAGCCTCCAAGTGATTGAACTAGGCCCTCCATACGTGGGAGACAGTTGTGTAGCTTGGTCAATCTGAGGGGCCCCCGACAGTAGGACCAAGATCTCCCTGATACATGAGCTAGCTTGTTTGAGCCCATTCCCTAAGGCGGAAAGTCAACTGATCTATGACATAATGTATCTAATTCTTACTTTTTGGCTCCTTGAAGACCCAGCATTGACTCCAAAATGGCACTACCAATAGAGGTATAATAAAAATCACAAATGGGCTATATATGCAATATAACAATTTACCAAAGCTATAATGCGTACTGAAAAAAATCAGGTAAACTAATTTTAATTAATGAATATTATTTCCAACTGGAAGTGAAAAGCAGTAAGTTAACAAAATTTTTAACACTGCCTTTTTGTTTTCAGTTGTTACAAATGTTATTTTGTATTTGTTGCATGCCTTGTTTCCAACTAGTCATATTTTAGGAGGACAAGAGCTATCTCTGCAGCTGGCAGCTGCCCTGGTCCACACATAGACACAGAGCTCCTAATGGTGCTGATCGCCTTGCAATGCTCTGGGGGCTGGAGATGTTCACACAAAATATCTGTGAGGAGCAACAGTGTCTCAAGTTAGATTTGTACTGTAAAGAAAGCTAATCATTGCCTACAGCAGTGGTTCTCAACCTTCCTAATGCTGCAACCCTTTAATAAAGTTCCTCATGTTGTGGTGACCACCAACCATAAAATCATTTCACTGTTACTTTATAACTGTAACTTTGCTATTGTTGTGAATTGTGATGTAAACATCTGTGTCTTCTGATGGTCTCAGGTGACCCCAAGAGGTCACGACCCACAGATTGAGAACCATTGATCTATAGCCACACCACCTGAAAGTACCTGATTTTGGAGGATAAATAGAAATGTGCCTGGTTAGTATTTGGGTGGGAAAAACATAACAATTATAATCATTACTATTACAAAATTAGTGACAATAACAAAAGCCAAAATTAGTAACAGTAACAAAAGGAATTCTTAAACAATACAGTTCAAATTTCAATAAGCCATTTGCCAAAGGAAACCAATACTGCTCATTCATCCAAGCTTACTAAAAATACTTCTATAATGGATTTGTCCCTATATAGAAATACTAGTTTAGTTGGTTAAAGAAAAAATCACCCAAACCAAGATTTTTAGCTCACTTTTGCATGGACTAGTATATCTAGCTTTGTAATATGTTTACAAATTTTATGCTGATCATAGTACATAATCAAACAGAAATGTGTTATCCAAACTTCATACAGAAGTAAAGTGCAGATACCAATATATTCTTAATATTGAGAGGAAAAACTTCCCCAATACCCAATTTTATGGAGTCATCAATAAAGAAGGAAACCTACTGATGGGATACGTATTATTGTAGGATGTAATTTTATAGAAATATCTTGTATTCAAAGAGACTGACCTTCTGCTGGACCACAGAGCCAAGATAATAATACACCTTGAGATCACTTAAGACTTAGTGGCAATCTTGCTGTACACTCAGCCCTTTAAAGATGAACCTGCCTATAAGAGAACAGTGTAACAGCCAGCCTTACTCTGCTTTGGGTTTTCCATGCAATCCGTTTTTACAACCTAAGGTAAAGTGCAGCTTTAGCCTGAAATTATATACTCTCCCACGCCACTAACTGTGAGTAATCTAAGTATGTTGTGGTAATCATTTGCGGTAGATATCCAACAGTTTGAAAAAAATCTTACACGATAAATATCCACCATAAATGTGGCAAAACCCATGTGGATATAAGTTGATGGTGTCTGCAGTTCTTATTTCCTCTTCTGGGTCAGTTAGGATCAAGGAAATAACTTCTTTCCTTGAACAAAACTGTTAGAAATTTCTGTAATGTATCTTTCATTCTGTTCCCACATAATGCTTTCTGTGTTGTTCAATAAACACTGAGAAAAGCCCTTTATATAGGGACAGACCGTCAAACGTAGGGCAGTCACATACAACAGACAGGTCACAGATAAGCTAGTAACCTCTAACTACAGGCTGATGGGCCCCACAGTGAGAAAAGTGGAGCATGCAAATTAAAACGTGGGTTTGCTCTTGGCCAAATTAATCCAAGAGGAAGAGCTTCATTCTCACCCCTTAATATGACAACAGTGTTATTTTTAACGTGTTATTATCTATAATACACATTATAAAAGGAAAAGCAGTGGCGTTGAAGAAAGCAACGCTCCAGTGTGCAGTGTTTCACTGTGATCTTCTCTTGTGTACAAACAGTTACACATTCTTGGAAACCTGGGTTTTGTGAATGGGAAAACAGACAAAAGCCAGAAATTAAAATCATGGTCACAAAACTTGAATTCTAACACTGACATGTCTTCTGCAGCGACAGTCCATGAGATGACATTTTTATCTAGCCTTCTAAACTCCACAAGGCCATGTTGCCATTTAGGGATTTTGTTTTACTTCATTGTTGTGCATGCCGTGGAAGTCAGAAGTATCTGATTTACTAAACACAATTCGCCTTTGCAAATAAAGTTGGTTTTTCTTGTTTGACATTGTATTTGTCAGAGCAGGACGTATGCCAGGGTAAGGGTTAGCTGCCTTTGGGAAAAGCTGATAGACTGGTCTGTTTTGATTGTCCTCTTCATCCTCAGTAGTGTCATCTTTCCCCCAATCAACTATACCAAGTTGGATTATACAAACTGGTACTGTTTTTAAAAAGAGTTCAGACTCATACACTTCAATAAAGGGGTGGAATACAGAATCTGAGTTGACTTGTAGCTGTGACCTAAAAGGGAGCAGCTCAGGCCAGACTACTCTTCCCACCTCCTCGTTCCAGCATGAAAAAAGACAGTAAATCTCTCAGGTGACCTTCCTCAACTTCCATTATTACAGACTTACAGGTACTGCCCTTCTCCCTGAAGGACAATTTTGCAAGGTAACCTCAGAAAAAATGCTGATATATTCTGAATTTCTCTGAGCTCATACCCCACATAGACTGTCCTATGACCAAAACAGAAAAAAAAAAAAAAATCTAGCAAACACCTTGGGCACAGACTATTCTACTCCAAAGGTAAGACTGATTTTACAGGTAACTCTGATGATAGCCATTGTTCTAAATTCTCACTTCATGTTTTTTGCTGTTAAAGTCTGCGTAGCTGTCTCCCCTTAACAGGACCTTGTATGACATCTTTAAGGAAAAACATTAACAGGCAATAAATAAAACAGGTAATACAGTAGAAAGAATCGATGAATCCAGAGAAATATTCAAGAGCTTTAAGTCATCTGAGAGATGGAGGGAGAACACAGCTGAGGGTAAAAGCAAATGTAACTCATTTCTAGAACTATCATACAGACCCGGGGCTCTGGGTGCTGCACTGTCCCTGGTGCTTAAAGCACTGTCTGACTTCTGACTGGGTGAGTGAAAAAATACAGCCCTTCATTTTAAAGGTGAGATTTTCTTGATCAGCAAAATAACCGAGGCAATGAGGACCTTTCTTAGAAGCTGCCCCTTTTTAATGAGGAAATCAGCAAAAGGAATAGGTCAGTGTCACCAGTTATTTTCGTGCAAATAAAATACCCAGTTTGGTTTCTACGAAACTCCAGGCTGCACTGGGATCTCTGAAAAACTGCTTTCTGTAAACAGCTCATTTTTAATGCTTCCTTGGCTGCGTCTGTGCTTTCTAAGACTCCATGGACACACAAACAGATCGGACCACACAATTCCCTCCCTCCATTTACTGCTATAGATTCCTGCCTCCGGCTCTTTTCGCCAGCAGGGACTGTTAACTCAAAGCCCTGCTTCCACTCTCTTCCTGGGGCTTTGGAACACCTCCTGTCTCTATGGTAACACAAAACACAAAGCACTAGAAAAGTACTGTACAGTGGGTAGGAAAAAAATCAGAGTACAGTACTCTTGGTAACAGTGAAGAAGGTGCAGACAGCAGGCGGACAGACAAGGAGGAAGGATGGATAATTGTCCTTTGTCCCACTCATCAGACAGTTGCTCGGAAGAGCTACACATGCCTGTATGAAAGAGACCTTGGAGTCTACGGAACTGTATAATCCACATGGTATTTGAAATGAAGAAGAATGTACTGGGGAGCCACAATAGTCATACATTCCTAGGAATTCACAGTTCATTTAACTACTGACAGAAGTAAGTTCTCTGTCAAATAAGCCCCCACATTTACACATTATGAAAGACATTCACACTGACATCTAATAAATACATTCTAAATACTTTCAAATACATTACAGCGGCACCAAGAGTCACTAATCTATATACAACCGTTCTAAAATGAGCTTAGATTTCCCTTCAGCTATGTTCTCCCTCCATATCAATTAATTAAAGCTGTTGAACGTTTTTCTGGATTTAATGATTTTATTTTCTACTATATTACCTCTTATTTCATACCTATTAATATTTTTGCTTAAGACATCAAGCAAGGTCCTATTAAGGGTTCATGGAGACAATTATACAAAGAAGAAAAATTTACAAACTATTACAGTGTGATGTACTTTAAAAATAATACAAAAGATGAACCTCACAGAGCAAAATACTTTCTTTTAATATTTGCCATAGTTAAATATTGCTCTCAGTCTTTGAAGTAGGACATTGTAATAAATGCATGTCTATTATTTTATTGGCTTGAATAACCAGAAGGCTCAGATCTCTAAATTATTGGTCCATTTCAATTTGTTTCCTGGCCACAGACAGCATTTTTTTAAAAGTTTGTCTCAGATACATGTCAACATATATGAGGAGTATTAAGGAAACCAACTTGAAAATATTTGAGAATTCCCCACATTTACACATTACGAGAGACATGCATATTGATGTCTAATAAGTACACTGTAAATACTTTCAAAACACTTCATGCAAGTCTATGCAACACTGCTTGGCACTGGTACTAGAAGCTGACTAGAAGCAGGAGGTCTCCCGAGGATGTGTGGAGACTGGTTGGCTATGGGACACCAACACAGGGTGGCTGCTCCATTTCTGGTACCTGCCCTCACAGTGGAACAAGGTTGGCTCTGCGTCCACCCTGAGACCGCCCTCTAACACAGTGGAGTTTCAGGAAAGCTAATTTACTTGTAAAACTCTTACTTTAGAAGCTCATATTTCCTTCCCTAGTCTCTCTCTTCTTAAAAACACCCATTAAAATAAGATGTAGCTACAGTTATAGCCACTAGAGGTCAGCCAGTTACACCTGTCACTAATGGATTTTAGTGGGCATAGTCAGATCCAGAGTAACTTTTGGCGATTTTATCAGCATGAAACAAGCATTCCTTTACAGGACATTGCAAAACCACATACGGCAGCATGTTTGCTGATTAATTTGTTTCTAAAGCGTTTTTGGCATGGGACTACTTTCCTATATTGGCTTTCATTTTATCTAGAAGAGAAAAAAGAAAACATTGTGATGACTGGGTCTTTGCAATGAATGGAATCTCAGAAAATAGGAAGGCTACAAGAGCTGAGCACAGAAGCAACGTCTGCGGTTTTACCAAGTCCACTCGGTAATGGAACCTAGTGAACTCCCCACTCTGTCATTTCATTCCTCAAACACTCTGAACATTTCCTCCAGGTACAGACAAATCTTATGCATTTACAGACCTACATATTAAAGAGTAATTACAATGGGTGAAGTCACTCATCTGCGTAATGAGATTTACTACAGGATACACCAGATCCGTGTTAATGGCACAATTATGAACTATAACAGAGCTCACAGAGAGCTTAGATTTAGCAAAGTATAGTTTCAACACAATCATATCCATTTTTTCAATGTCTTATCAATAAAACGACCACAGGCATCTCCCCCTATTATAGGATGTTTTTAAAAAGCTGGCAATAAAAATGACGCTAAGCAACTCAAGTACCCATTCAGTGCCAGTGGGTACACATGTACGTGGTGCCATATTTGGATTCCTTACATAGCTGAATAACGTTTGAGGAAGGAGATTTGAAGTGTGTAGAAACTTTTCCAGGCATGGGGAAGTGCTAAGTTCCTGGCTCCAAACCATAGTGTTGCTGTTTAAATAACATTTATGGCAGGAAGTGTGGAAGATGAGGTAGGCAGCATCACTGTCTCAGTGCTAGGAATCAAGAGGGAACTATGAGACTCTTCAGTTTTACCCACACTCTTCCTGACAAATGCTCTGAGACTCTATTGTGCTCTCCAGTGAGAGACAACCAGGAGGATTTATTTCCGGGGATTGTGCTCGAGCTGTGCCGAGTACTGTCTGTCCCTGTCTGTGGAACTGTCGCACGCAGAAGTAGCAAACCCACGGTTCGCATTTGCTAGTGCATGAGAGAACACTCAGTGGCATTCCAGCATGTAACATTTTATGTTGATAAGTACTCCTTGTGTCAAACGGAAGGTTCAGAGTTATAAATTCACTTTCTAATGTTTCAAGTCAAGTGAGGTAATCACAAAAGCCTTGGTTTATTTTAAATGCTTAAGCTTTAGCCTAGTGTTTTCTCACTAGTAATCAATGCTGGCGAAACTCCTTTTAAGGAGATGATGCAATTTCTTAAATCATTTTATTTGTATTCATCCAATCAGCCTTTCTGATCAGCTAGTATCTCTGAAATTTCACCAATAGTCCCTCCTGATGCCCGTGCTGCCATCTGCCACTGCCCTGTCACTGAATTTTGCTCTCATGTTCATGTCTTGATCTGCCTGCCACATGTTCAGTAACAAGAACACAGGCTATTCAGAGTCTGTGGTCTTTCTGTCCCTTGTGGTTTTAAAAACAGAAGTTTTCATGGTTCTATGCTATAGTTAAGAACACAATATGGACAGTATGCTTTTGATCATTTATCAGACTATACAGTGCCTATAAAGCTAAGCTGACCTTGGTGTCAGGAGCACAGTGCACAACAAACAGGCCTGGTCCTTGCCTCTAGCATGTCACCAATCTAACCACATCCATATGGTGTATCCTCTGAGATACCTGCTTATGCCTTGCAACATACACCAGAGGAACAGCTAGTACACAACAGTGTTGAAGCTTTGATTATGCCCTTTTCTGAGATAGGGGCTTTCTATGCAACCCAGCCTGCCTCAAACTCCATAGGATCCTCTCTGCCTCTGCCTCCTAAGTACTGGGATTTCTGGTATGTGCCACCACATGTGGTTCTATGCCTTTAATTATAGGCACTAAATATAAAAATGCTTTATTAAGTGTGACTTATTTTATTCCTTTTCACAAAAGTCAGGATCCGTGTCTCTTAATAATAACACAAAAGTTTAAGTACTGTGTGTTAGAGTTCACAGGAAAGAAAATACACAGGATGAAGGCATTTGCAGAGGAAGTGGTGGCTGAAGGGGACTGTAAGAAGTAGATGGTGAGGATTAATTAGAGGAATCTAAGGAGAGCTAACGAGGTAGCATATCCCTCATTCAAACACAGTTGGAGGAAAAGCATGCAGGTATGAAGTGTCCGAATCTAGACCAGGATGAACTAAACAGGACTGGAAGAATATGTAATGAACTCAGTGTTCTGAGTCCTGGCTCTGAGCTCCAGACCTGGTTGAGCATCCTGTCTCACCGGTCGTCTTCTCCTGTTGCCAGTGCCACACAAACAGTGGTGGACAACAGGCTCACACTCACCATTTTACCTTTACTCTCGCTCAGTGGCCCACGACTTGACAGTTAGGAACAGGGAAGAAGTGCACACAAGACAGCCCTAAAAAAGCCTCCTTAAATCCAGGCTCTCTGTTTACTCCCAAGCAAAACAGAAGATATACTTAAATGTCCCCTCTACCATCTTTGGTGAAAGAAGCTCTCAGTCTGCTGGTGATAATGTTACCCCCTGGCTATGCTCTGTGTGAGCTAGGCATGACAAGGGTCTTTTATTGTTTGTTTCCCAGACTATATGAGGTTGTTAGCATCCTATGACATAGGAAAAATAAAGCAAGCAAGCAAACAAACAAAACCCTAAACCAAACCAAACCAACCAGCAAACAAACGAACAAACAAGACTGGGAACCTAGCTATTCTTTGTGAGACCTGGACAGCATTCTTGGTGTGCTGCTGGGACTGGCTGGCTCCTTTGGAATCTGAGGGCTACCAGGGTCTCCTCCTACAAATTGAAAGCCTTTTACTGGAGGTGAGGCTGGCTTTATCTCACCCCCTGCTATCTCGACAAATTTGGTTTTAACCGAGCTTACTGCCACAGAACAACCTTTTCATTTATCAAGCAGTATGCTTATTGATTTGTTTGGTCTTCGGTTTACCTGAAAGAGAACAACAACAACAAACTTTCCTCTGGCTCATCTGCTTAGCTGCAAACTCTACACCTGTGACTACAGAAGCACAGGTTCTGTGAAAAGGTATCGGGGACGTTGTAACCCTTCCTCTCAGTTGTCACGTACTTTCTACATCCTTCGAGAATTCTCTTGGTCCCTTCAGACTATGCCTTTCCTCCTTTCTTCACTAAAATGGACAAACAAAACCCGATCAAGTAGATCAAAGGGTTTCCACATAAGTGTTTTCACATGTACAGATGTGCCCACTACCCAAATATAAAGCACTGCCAGGAATCCTCACGCAAACCTTGCCAGCTCCCTTGTCCACTCCCTTGGACCTCTTCTGATGCTTACATCGACAGACAGACAGTAAGAAGAGCTCTGAAGGACAGACAGCTCCTACTTAAAACAGAACTACTGACTCTCTGAGATTATTCAGTCAAGATATATCTCTAAACGTACTTAAAAAAAAAGGAAGACAATTTCATTTCTAAGTCTTTCAATGCATATTTCTTTAGGAAACTGGTGTATGCGTACACGTATTATCATTAGACGCATAGCTACAGTGATAAATTCTGAGATATGTATTTATGAGCTAATCTGACGGGAATAGGGTGGGTGGATATCCAAACTCTGAATGACAGATCTGGTGGGAATGGCAGCTGTAATGCTCATGAATTACAGCTCATCATCATCTAAAGTTACCTGACAGCTTCCTGATAAAGCACAATTACAGAAATACCAAGCTTGAGAATTTCAAGGGTCTAGACTTATTAAGGCAAAAAAGAGCCATGGAGAGCCTTTTGGGGGCTGGAGGATGGTAAGGAGACTTCCTTTTCTTAGAGACAGAGGCACATTCCACATTCTCCTAAATGTGGGTGACTTTTAAACAACTTCCTTCCATTCTCAGGAGTGAGACACATTTGTGATAGATCCTTCCTTCCTTCCTTCCTTCCTTCCTTCCTTCCTTCCTTCCTTCCTTCCTTCCTTCCTTCCTTCCTTCCCTCCCTCCCTCCCTCCCTCCCTCCCTCCCTCCCTAAACACATTGCATTCATAAACAAAGTACAAATGAAGACACTGACAAGAACTATCCAATGAAAGCTTTTGTTTGAGTAAATTGCAATGCTCTTGCTCTTGTATTTTTGCAATTTCCAAGTGTTTCGCTAGTTTGGCTATTTACTAAATATGTCTCATGAGAGCAGGCATTTGGACAGAGCATCACATGTAGGGCCAGCTGTATCCTCCTGGGAGGTGTTGACCAACAAGAAAATTGAGCCCATGAAGTTAAACCGGATTACTCTAGTGACAGGAGTGGGAAATAGCAGAGGATCAATGGCTGCTATCACTATGTAGAGGTAGCTGGTTAATATGAGTGACTGTCAACTGTGATGGGAGGAGGACATTGTTGTTAGTTATGTGGATAAATAATCATCAGGTCATATTTAAAAATATGTACTCCAAAAAATTGAAAAATCTAAAAGAAACGGACAATTTTCTCGATAGATACCTCTTACCAAAGTTAAAGCAAAATCAGGTAAACAACTTATACAAATCTATAACCCTTATGGAAATAAAAGGAGTCATTAAAAGTCTCCCAACCAAAAAAAGCCCAAGACCTGATGGTTTTAGTGTAGAATTCTACTAGACTTCCAAAGAAGACTTAATAACAAATTCCTCAAATTATTCTACAAAATACAATCAAAATGTTAATTCATTTTATGAGGATACAGACATTTTTATATACAAACCACACAAAGATTCAACAAAGAAAGAATTACAGACCAATTTTGTTCATGAACATTGATTAACAATACTCAATGAAATATTGGCAAACTGAATCCAGGAACACATCAAAAGAACATCCACTATGATCAAATAGGCTTCATCCCAGAGATGAAGGGATGGTTCAACTTATGAAAATCTGTCAATGTAATCCATCATATAAATAAACTGAAAGAAAAGAAAAAAAAACCCAGCATGATCACCTGATTAGATGCTGAAAAGCCTTTGACAAAATCCAACTCCCCTTAAAGACAAAAGTCTTAGATCAGGGATATACAACGGACATACCTAAACACAATAAAGGCAATTTATAGCAAGCCTTTATCCAACATCAAATTAAGTGGAGAGAAACGCAAAGCAATTCCACTAAAATCATGAACAAGGCTGTCCTCTCTCTATATCCATTCACTATATAGTACTCAAAGTTCTAGCTAGAGCTGTAACACAACTGAAAGAGATCAAGGGGATACAAATTGGAAAGGAAGGAGTCAAAGTATGGCTATTTGCAGATGATCTGATAGTAGGCATAAGTGACCCCCAAAATTCTACCAGGGAACTCCTACAGTTGATAACCACCTTCAGTGAAGTGGCCGGATAAAGATTAACTCAAAAAACTCAGTAGCCCTCCTATACACAAATGCCAAAACGGCGGAGGAAGAAAAAATCAAGGAAACAACACCCTTCACAATAGTCACAGATAATATAAAATATCTTTGGGTAACTCTAACCAAGCAAGTGAAAGACTTGGACAACAATAACTTCAAGTTTTTGAAGATAGAAATTGGAGAAGATATCAGAAGATGGAAAGATGGATCAGTAGGATTAACATAGTGAAAACGGGCATTTTTTACCAAAAGCAACCTACACATTCAACACAATCTCCATGAAAATTACAACACAATTCTTTACAGACCTTGAAAGGACAATACTCACACCTTCATATGGAAAAGCAAAAAACCCAGGATAGCTAAAGCAATCCTGCACAATAAAAAAGCTTCTGGAGTTATTACTATCCCTGATTTCAAGCTTCACTACAGAGCTACAGTGATAAAATTCTCATGGTACTGTCATAAAAACAGAGAGGTTGATCGATGGAATTGAACAAAGACCAAGGTGTACACCCACATACCCATGGACACTAGTTTTTGATAAAGAATCTAGAAATACACAATGCAGAAAAGAAAGCATCTTCAACAAATGGTGGTGGTCTAGTTGGATGCCAGCATGCAGAAGAATGCAGATAGAGTCATCTCTATCACCCTGCACAAAACTCAAGTCCAAGTGTATCAAAAACCTCAATGTAAAACCAGATACAATGAACCTGGTAGAAGAAAAAGTGGGAGATATACATTGGCACAGGTGACAATCATGCATGCAATAAGATCACATGAAACTGAAAAGCTTCTGTAAGGCAAAGGAATAAGCAAATCAAACAATCCAATTAAATAAAATGGGGGTATAGATCTAAACAGAAAAATCTCAACAGAGGGCCTAAAAACACTTAAAGAAATGTTCAACATCCTTAGCTGTCTGGGAAGTACAAATCAAAATGACTTTGAGATTCTGTCTTACACCTGTCAGATTGGGTAAGATCAAAATACACAAGAGACAGCTCATGCTAGCCAGGATGTGGAGCAAGGAGAACATTGCACCATTGCTGGTGGGAGTGTAAACTTGTACAGCCATTTTGGAAATCAGTATGGTGGTTTCTCATAAAATTGGGAATTGATATGCATTAAGACCGAGATATGTCACCCTTGGGCATATACCCCAAGGACGTCCATCCTATCACAAGGACAGTTGCTCAACTATGTTAACATTTGCTTTATTTGTAATAGCCAGAGACTGGAAACAGCATAGATGTCCCTAAACTTAAGAATGGATAAAGAAAATGTGGTACATTTACACAACAGAGTATTATTACTCAGCTGTTAAATAAATGGCATCATGAACTTTTCACGCAAATGGATGGAACTAGGAAAAAAAATCATCCTGGGTGAGGTAACCCAGACCCAGAAAGAGAAACATGGTGTATACACACTTATAAGTGGGTAATCATTCTATGGTTTACAGACGCAGAGAAAATAAGTGACAAGGGCTCAGATCCACAGTCAAGTATTAGATGGAGCTTGGGGAATCCTGCAGAAGAGGGGAAGGAAGGATTGTAGGAGCTTGGAGGGGGTCAAGGATACTACAAGAACATAGCCCACCTATCAACTAACCAGGGCCCATAGAGGCTCACAGAGGCTAAAGTCACAGTCAGGGAGCCTGCATGGGTCTGATTAGGTCCTTGGCATATATGTTTTGGTTGTTAGCTTGTGATTCTTTTGGGATTCCTAACAGTGGGGACTGTTTTTGACTCTGCCTGCTTTTGGGACCCTTTTTCTTTCATGGGGTTGCCTCATACAGCCTTGATATGAGGTATTTGCCTAGTCTTATTATAACTTGATATAGCATGTTCGGTTAATATCCGTAGGAGGTGCTCTCTGAAGGGAAAGGTAGACACGGGGGTGGGGGTGGGTGGGTGGAGTAAGTATGGGGCAGAGAGTGGGAGAAGAAACTTTGGAGGTGATATATAGGGGCGAGGTGTTGGAGAGCAACGTCCTAGAGCTACAGGAGACCTAAGCAGCTTTTGGCTTAGTGAGTTCGTAATAAAAGTGTAATGAAGGGTCAAGAAATGAGTTTTGCTGATTATAAATCTCACTTCTGTATGGAACCTTTCTGAGGGGTGATAAACACAGATAAGTGTCAAGGGAAGTGTCTCCTTTGTTCTTGTGTGATAAACTCAAGCTTATATTCAAAGTTAATACTTCAATTGCCAAAAGTTGAAAATGATCAAACTAGATGTGGCTTTATGCCACGGGTGTTGAGCCATTTCTCAGAAAAAAAAAATTGCTTGGTGATGTTTAAAATCTTTTCTCCATTCTAAAGTTCTTCAATAGTATATTTAAAAATGATAATAAAATAACGTGGCAAATATTTAATGGTAAAATTTTCATGGGAGATGTAGTACAGCCCCCCAGACAGGAAGCTAGATCACTAGTGCTTTTGAAACACAGGAAAAGTCCCAACTGTTTCTCCCAGTTATGGTTGCAGGCTGTTCTCTCTAAACCGCAGGCTTTACTTAGGATCTGAGAGATGCACATAGCTCTTTAAAAAAAATCTTATAGTGGAAGAATAACAACACAAATAGTATCTATTTGCATCCACACTCCTTTTGAGAAGTAAAGCCCACAGGTGGCGTCAGGCAAGACAATTCTGGGCTCTAAGGGAACAAGCAGGGAAGCACTTCAGGCTTTTCTTGATTTAACAGTATTTAATAAACTCAAGGATCTTTCCCCACTGAGATAAAGCATAAAAATGTGCTCCCTGACAAACAGGGCCTTCACTTTTTAACCTACTCATTGCGCGCGTGCGCGCGCACACACACACACATTTACTTTGCTGTAACAAAGATGCTCTCCGAGTTCCTTTGGGCGAGAGGTATAGAAAGGCTTGCAGATGATCAGGCTGCCTTTTGTGTGGCTCATGTCTGAGAGTTTACTTTACAGAGACAGGATAAGCATAGCCTAAAGCAGATCCCATCATCACACACTGTCAGGCTAAACCACGAGTGCCAAAGAGCTGCAGAAAGAGCTTTCTGGAGCAGAGCAGGCACCAACAGAGCAGAGAAAATACAGCAAAGCCCGAACTTTCATGATCATGAGCGAGAGATGGTGTAGACACCAGTGTCAGCTTTCGAGCGAAGGGATGCTCGGGGTCCCTGTAAAGGCACCAGCCATTTCTCTTTGTCCTCTCTTGGTTGAGCTTCCCTGTGAAAAGTGAGTCTAGACCAAGAGACAATATTAAAAACAAAAGGTTAGAGATCATCATGGGACATTAATTATGCAAAAGAAGGCAAACTGAATTTAATCAAAAGCGGCAGACTCAGGGCAGGAAGAATTTTCTCTTTTTGACAGAAGCAGTTAGGAAAACATTTATGGTAATACTGCAGCATCTGCTGATTACAGTCAAAGCTGCAGGACACCAGTGTTAAATCACTGAGCCATCCTGACAGCTCCTGGGTGCTCCAGTCACTTCGACAGCAATTTACAGTGAGGCTCATCCAAGTCTGAAAATCAGCCAACATGCTCAAACCAGAGAGAAGTAATTCAGATCAGACTTCAAAGGAATTAGAGCTGAGAAAACTTTGATAAAAGCTTTCATCCTAAACATGCATACGTTTTACACACCACACACATGCACGCATGCATGCACACACACACACACACACTTTAGATATATTCCTTAGCTTAATGATCAACTAAGTTTGTTGGAAAGATTTTATGAGTTCAAACATACAGGAAGTAGAATATTACTACTGTGACAAGAGGTTGGGATAAAACCTGCAGCCTCCTCTTGGCACTTTGAAATTATGACCTGAAAGGACTTAGTGATCAAAATAATTAAAAAAATTCTTCCGCTTATTGTCTATAAAAATATGGATAAAGTTTAGAGAAAGAATGATCTACAAAGCAATAGAATATTATATCGCGTCTTCTACGAATTGCCCATAGCCATGACAACCATATGCCATTATTTTATGGTAATTAAAAGAATGGAATGCTACAGATACTAAAATAAAACCCACATATGTAGTGTTGCATAGGGATTTCTGGTGACCAAAAGCACACCAGTGTTTCGCTTTCCATATCTGACACCAGAATCCGGAGAACAAAAGAGAGATCTGAAGCCTTCAGAGACTAACATTTACAAAAGTAAATGTCTCATATTTTATCAAAAATAAACACCAAAGAGTTTCTTCTCCCAGTTGCTCTGGGATTCCAACTAAACATTATTCATAACATGAGATTAAAAGAAGAAGGAAACAAAAACTTCAAATGACTATTTCTGAAGGAAGCCATTGAAACCACGGTCACCAGGGATAGCACTATTGTTGTCTTTTTCTCAGCTAGATAAATGGTTTCAAAATATGTTTGCTCCAGTTAATCACTATTACAATATTCCTCTGCAATTGGAAAATATGAACTATTTTATTCAATTTCTTTCCCAAAACTTTAAAAATGCCTCTGCATTTCTGTTTAGAGATATGACCCACTGATGGTAGAAGCGTACCTGGGTAATTAAAACCACTGACAAGAAGAAAGCAGCGATTGAAAAGGTGAAAAAAAAGGGCCAATTGAAAGATTCAACTAAAACATAAGTTGTTCACACATAATTGAATAATGAGTCAAGACATATTTATTGAGCACCTATATGTGTAAGTCAGAGATCTAGGAAACAAACCATTCAAGATGCTGTGGGTGGTCTGAGAGGAATCAGAGACACCAGAAGAACTCGCGCTGGGTTAGTTTAGTCTCACACTGATATGCCAAACATGCACATAAGACAGAGAACAAGATTTCAGAGTGAGGTCTACCCAGAGAGGTAAGGCAGACTTCATCACGGCAAGCTTTCATTTGAGCTCTGGTGGAACTACATGTCAAGGAGAGTTTATGAGGAAACTACCTGAGGGAAATTCCCCCAAGGCTGGAAAGGTCTCCTTTTAATAGACGACTGTGATTCAGGCTCGGCAGTACTTCATGCAGAAGATCATGGAGTGTAATTTGGTGGCTGAATATTAACATTTTTCTAAGTATTAAATTGTGATGGAAACTTCAAATAGAAAATATTCATTTGTGAGGCAAGAAATTTTTCAAAACCGTCTTACCCTGTCTTGGTAAGATTTGTCAGTCTTTTTCTTGTATCCTGCTTGTCCAGTCCAGATATTGTGAAATGGTCTGTCAGTTACTCAAAGCCTTAGCCAAAGTTGGTTGCTCTAACACTGAAAATGAGACTTTGGGTGATTGCCCAGGTACTTAGTTGTCTCTGTCATTTGTTGCACATTTGGGAAATTATTTGATTACACTTCCTGCTTACTCAAGTAATATTATTTCCCTTCTCGGATCTTTGATGGGGTTGAAGACTAGATAGTTGTAGTTACTTTCCTCTCATGACTTAGCCAAGTTATTTATTACACAAGACTTAAACTCATTAGGATAGGGTAATTATTGAAACATTTATCACATGTTTCTTGCTTGATATATTTGTTCTTATTGTATATAATTCTGTATTATGCTTAGAACTGTCTTATTTAAACAAAAGGGGAGGTGCTGTAGGAATTCCTACTGCCAGTAGCCTTTAAGTTATCCGCCCACTTGGGCGTGGCCTCTAATACTATTTATGCTGATGTAAAGTGCTTGTTCAGCCTCTTATCCTGCTGCAGGATTTGGTTGCTATTCTTCGTTCCAGTAGAGGATTGTGATCTGTGAGTCTACCCCTAAATAAGTAACCCTCTATTATTCTCAAAAAAGGAAGAAGAAGAAAAAGGAAGAAGAAGAAGAAGAGGAGGAGGAGGAGGAGGAGGAGGAGGAGGAGGAGGAGGAGGAGGAGGAGGAAGAAGAAGAAGAAGAAGAAGAAGAAGAAGAAGAAGAAGAAGAAGAAGAAGAAGAAGAAGAAGAAGAAGAAGAAAGAAAATAATCATTTGTGCAGAGCAGGGTTGCTTGTTTTTTCACTAGCTCAGAAGGGAAGCAGTGCCTGAGGAAGAAGCGAGTATAGAAGCCAGAGTGTAAGGATGTATCAATTTCTTTCTTTCCTTCTAGGAAAGTCTTCTGAAAAGCAGCTGGGGAAGTTTAAAGAGTCTGGAGAATAAAGAGGACTTTGACAGTCTGAGGAGAGGGTCAGGGAGAAGGCTTTGAGTCTCAAGTATTTTTCTGTATAACTCCCACGGTTTACACCCTGTCTTCTCCCTCACCCATGAGAGGGATGATGGAAGTAATGGAGCTAGGAAAGAGGGAAGTGCAGGTGGCAGGGTGAAAAACAGATGAATGAACTAAAATGAGTTAAACTAAAAAATAAAAGAAGAAAACAAATGGAATAGTCATCAGCAAACAGATGGCTCCTATTAGGAAATAAAATTTGTGTAGACAGATTGTTGGATCATATTATTTGCTGCATCAGAATCAAGTGAGAAATTCTAAGGCAAGTCATGAGGAAAAAGTTCCCTTGTCATGGGAGACAGCACAATTCTGGGATTGTTGTTGCCCATATTTGGATGGAGACATAGATGATGGAGGAAAATTGCTATGTAGAGTTAAGAGGCAGACACTGGGTAACAAACTGGTTTTAAGCACATCCAACAGCCTGGAACAAACCAAACACTGTCAAAAGAAAGGTGACCATTATAACCCCTCTAGAACAGCTTTGATGCCAGAGAAATTCCACTCTGCTGAAATAATGTCAGATACAGAACTTATATGAAGAGAAGTAGAATGCCATTAGCCTTAATAGTATCATCTCATTCATGAGGAAAGAGACCTCATAGTGAAGAGACCAACTTCCACATGCTAGAGTGGACTATAGAGGAAGAGGGGAACTGTGTGCAGCTCAGTTTGCAGCACTGAGGTGAGCCAGAAGAGGGATAAATATCAACTTGTCGACTTCTTATGTTCCCAAAGAGCTCTAAATTCAGTGTAACGTCATGTCATGAGGCACCCTCTGTTTATGCAGAGCTTTGGATGCTTCACCATGTTCTAATACACACCACTAAGTTGAAGGAGGCAGGAAAGATTCACCAAGGTGGTGAGACAGGTGTATAGAGAAGAAACACTGAAGCCCTTACACACAAGTCAGTGAAAGAGCTTGGGTTCATTGAATATTCAGCGATGTGGTTGCTCTTGTCCCTAGACCGTGTTACACTGCTGGTTGCTTAGTATAATCTGCCCCGATTGTACTTTCTACACAATAGCGGAATTGTATTTACTTAATGTAATGAAAACACTCCACATGCCTAACAACGCTCTTTGCGGCTATTTTTCATTACAACTGCATAGGGTTTCAGCTACATTATGGGTTAAATAGACTCTTGAGGGCTAGCCTGGGAACCTAACTACCATTTATAACATTTATAACATTGGGTCCATGGGAAATTGCTTGGTGAGTTCCAAAACAACTGATTTAAAAATTAACTTTGGGAATATAACTGGTTTCAAAGTGGAGGTCCACCTGTCAGATACTGCATGCAATTGGTTGTTTAATTCATACACTGAGGCAAGAACAATGGAAAAGCTTATCTTGCACTGGCCAGACATTCATGCTGTGACAGGGAACATAAAGGTGAGTAAGATCTTAAACCCTGAGGCATTCATGTCGAGAAAAGAGAAGAGTATTATTAAAGCAAATAAATTCTAATACAGACATTAAAAAAATGCTGCAGGAAAAAAAAAGAAAACATGGGACTATGTTTCCCAAGGGTTCACTACTGAAGTAACAATTTGTGTCTAGTCTTGACCACAGTAGGAAGAGGCATCTGAGATGGTGGGAGGTGCAGACTGATGTGGTAGGGGCACAATGGTTTTGGGGAAATGGAAGCAGAAATACAGGCTGATGAAAGAGGACCATCAACAACTTTCAGTTGTTTTTTAATCATGATAAAAAGTGAGCTGGGCCTAGTGGTTTCGGCCAGCAATCTCAGCTACTTAGAGAAAGAATGAGGCAGAAGGATAACACATGTTCAAGGCAAGGTTGGGATAAAGAATGGATTCAAGTTGAGCTTACAAAACAAGATGAGACACACTGCCTTACACATGCACAAAAAATAATTTCTGGGGAAAGGATTAATAAGAATCAAATCTACTGTATAAGAAGCTGCACCATATGAGGAACCACTTCAATTATTTTACCTACTTGGATTTTCCAAAGAAGGTAACTTAGAATGAGCTTCTTCTTCCCCACCCACCCCCAAGTACAAGGTTGTGCTGCTCTGTGAAGGTCATGCTCCTCCGTGGATCCTTTGTTCCTAGATCTAGACTGAGGAAAGTATACAGGCCTTGCCTTATATGAAATACAAATGTCTAATCATTCATTCATCTTATTTTTCTACCTGGGTGTTATATTGTCAACCTGAAGCAATCTTTTGCTAAACTATTATACCATGCCAAGGATGATAAAAAGCTTACCTAATCTAGTGTGTTAGGAATATGGGAAAGGTGAAAGTAAAGGGGGTAGATTCCAGCCACTCCATTTGGATTGCTTTTGTAAAGCTAACGTGCTTCATAGTAGCAAACTATCATCTTTTTTACTATAAGAAATGACCAGATAAACATGGCTCGGATATTCAGAATGAAATTTCACCTGAATTTCATGTGTGTGGACAAATGTTCATTAAGTACCGTAGAAGTGATAAAAATTGGCCCAATAAGGAAGCAGGGAAGTGAGGCCAAGGACGATAGGAAACAAGGTGGAAAGTGTTTTAGCTTCGGCGCATTTCAAATCTGTGAAGAGGTCTTTTGAAGCCAGGTACGCATACATTTGAAGATGCTGATGGAGACTGTTCGGGATTACAGACTGTTCTTCCCGCATGTATGTGTAACAGAATCGCAAGCATACACTTCACTGCTGCATTGTAAACAGTTATAAACAACCCTGACCCCTCGGCGTTGCACTGATGCGGTATCTGCCTTAATACTAAATACTCTAATTCTAACACAATTCAGAAAAGGTTTTTAAAAGCCAAGTATAAAATGTAGAATGCAGAATAGCCCAGATATATTTGACATTGCAACAACATATGTTTTAGAATCATCATAACTGAGAGAAGATGAAAAATTTCCCCCAATATTATTGGATGCTAATTCTTTAGGATCTTAACAAATAGTTCATCTTTCTTTTTCTTATTAAAGAAAAGACTGCTTGAATTTTTGGACATTCTTTTACAAACCTAAAGAAATTAGGTTTAAAAAATAAAGGAATAAAGAACTGTAGGAGTAAGGAATTAATAATATGGTGAGTTTGTTGGACCCTGGAGTTCAATCACCAAGGAGGAGTTGCCCCAAGAGACCATTCTCACAAGGCAGTTGATGTAAAAGCATGAGGATTTTATTAATTTTGTAGTGACAGGGTCTTTCAGCATTTGAGAAGCCAGAAAGACCCTGAATGGCTAGTACAAGCTACTTTTAAAGCAAAAAGTCACAGAAACAAGCGGGGGCGGGGAAGTCTGGGGGTTGTTCTTTAACTATTATGATTGGCTTATTCAACAAGCTATTACCAATAATTGGCTGGAGAGTGGTTGCCAGATCAGGAGAGGTAAGAGGGAACATCTGAGGATTACTTTGCCCCTTTCCCAGGGACTGAGTCAAAACATCTGTGGGTTATCTTGTCCCAGTTTCAGGAATGGAGCTCTATTTGGAGAACATTCACAAGGACTCAGGATGATGGAAAGTTTCCAACATTTTAGTACATGCATGTGTAGTTGTTGGGTTCTTGGTTCTGGGGGGGGGCACTACTGCTGAGAAATGGCCTTAGAGTTGTCAGGAATGGATTTAGAGTTATCCTAGACTTTTACAAGATTACTTAGGGGTCACTGAAGGAAGCTATTTCCTGTACCCATCTTTAGCCCTTCTCTTTTGTCTCACACGCTGTCCCAGCCCTACATTTTTTT
Source organism: Chionomys nivalis (assembly GCF_950005125.1). Classification (NCBI taxonomy): domain Eukaryota; kingdom Metazoa; phylum Chordata; class Mammalia; order Rodentia; family Cricetidae; genus Chionomys; species Chionomys nivalis. Next base: position 29,374,776 of record NC_080097.1, on the reverse strand, counting down.
CCTTCAAGACAGGGTTTCTCTGTGTAGCTCTGGCCGTCTTGGAATTTGCTCTGTGTAGATCAGGATGGCCTTGAACTCCCAGAGATCCGCCCGACTCTGACTCTTGAGTGCTGGGATTAAAGGTGTGCATCACCACCTCCTGGTTCAGCCCTACGTTCTTGTCTGTGTCTGAACTTCCTGACAAAGTTTGCAACTATCATCTGGGCTCTGAAGCCCAAAGAACAGAGCAGATCAATGCTTCCTTGGGTCTTCCATTGGAACACATAACATTATGGCCATAGGGCTTTAGGGGACCTTTCATAGACAAGGGAAACTGAGGCTCACAGTAGCTGACAGGTTCAGAATGTGATGAAATATTGAACATTACTTCCAGGTAAAAACTAATTCTCTACTACTGCCACTGCCTGCTCTCTCAGGCCCCTGACATTCACGCTAGTGTACTTTCTGTATCATACCCCATAGCCTCTCTCTGATCTCAGGTTTCTGGCTGTGCACTGCTTGTTGGGAGCTATTTTAACTCTAATTTACCTGTCACTAGTGTGAAATAGTGATTACAATAGTCTTTCCTCTGACTTTAACTTTTAAAACCAAGGGACTAGTTCTGTTGGGAGAGGCAGCCATTACACAAATAATCAAATATGTAATTATTACTTGTAAAAGCAGTGAAGGAGAAGTGAAGGATGCAATTATAAAATGTACGAGGGCAGGTTTTAGTAAATGACTTTTAGGAAAGTTTCTGAGAAAACTGTATTTGAAACCAGAATTGCAAAGAGTGTTACTAAGATGGGTCTAGCAAGAGAACACATTCACCGGGGAAAGGGGTGGAGGGGTCGGGAGTCTATGGAGCCCTTAGAGCTGGGGAGTGACAGCCACAGGGTGAGAGGGACATGAGAGGGGTTCCAAGGCACTTGTGAGAGAGCAGGTTCTCGGACATAATTATAACTGAAATTTCATTGATGGGAAGTCACGTTAAAGAAGTTTAACTGCACAGCCTGGCAGATGTGCTTTTCTATGGTTGGTAGATGATATTCACAACGTAGCACAGCTTTGTAAGGTAGGTGATTCTCTGAAGGACTGGAGAGGGCGGCACCAATCTTTCTTCCTCGCACAGTGACAAGTGAGAGCAAAGGCTGTTGGTATGGTCTTCACACCATATCCTGAAGTTACTTGGAACAGTTCCCACAACACTGGTGACCATTCGATCAGGATATTTTTAAAACAGTAACGATGATAGAGACACTTTTTAAAGCATATGATAACAAAGGGTAATGAGCACAAAACTGTAACAGATTTTAGCTTAGAACTTGTAGAATCAAATCTGAACCTTAATTTAGATTTTTTAATTGAAAAGTTAAAATGATCCTTATGACTCACATTTTAAACAAAAGTAAAATTTCCATGAAATAGTTCCTTAAACAAATGAGATAGTAATCTGTTTGGTATACAGCACATTAAAACGACCAGAAAGAAAAATTCCTTGGCAAGACCCTGAAATGTTACCTAACAGTGCTTTGTGTGTGCAGCTCTATGCGTAAGCTGAGGTCATCAAGCTGTCCTACTTTATTCACCATTATGTAAAGATACACAAAGAGACCATTACATTAGTTCAAGCTTTAAAGTTAATCTTAGTAAGTCAACAATGATAAGAGAGAGGTTCTACGAACGGCTCTAATGGAGGTAAATATATTTGGAAGCTGATAAAAACTCAAGAGTAGTGTATGATCCTCCCTCCCAGTCTGCAACATCTATGGCAGAAACTGCAAGCTCTTGCCAGGACAGGGTTTATTAAAGAGCAAGTGAATGAGGGTTACTTGGTTTTGGTATGGCTTGTTGTAAATGAAAAATATAAATTTTCATTTGTAGTGCATGTCTCGGTAGAAAAACGTAAAGCTCTCTGAAGTTAGGTAATAGCTTATTCAGATAGCATAATTTCAGTTTCCAAAGTCCAATTTGTTTGTTAGGTTTTTTAACAATCTGAGGAAAGTAGCGGAAAACATTGTAAACTAGCTAATTTTTATTGCTTCTAAAATCCTTGATGGCTAAAATAAATAAGGCTCGAGGGATGTCTACACTTCTGCTTAATAAAGTAAATTAGCTGTAGTTGCCTAGTGAACACGTGACTTTAGTAAATGCTTGCTTTGTTCTTTGTTCTTAGGAAAACATTACTGAAAACAAAAACAAAGTTTAAAAAAAGTATTACAGTTCTGGAGCGGAACAAAGTTGTTTAGTCATCAGAAACATCTGGTACACAACGTGGATTTCTTAATTATTGAGAGGGCCTGAAGTATAAATATTCACAGGTTCAAAACAGTGCTGCCAAATAGGTTATCAAGCAAAAAATACGCAACCACCTGGAGAACAAAATCCATCTGTCTGACTGAATTTAGTTGAAAATAATTTTTTAGACTTGTTAGTAAAACCCTCATGCAAAATTTATTTGATTGAATAATTTACTAAGAATATTTCCATAAGCATCATAAAGTGTTACAGTCGATAAAAATGAATACACTAATCATTTCTAACTTTGAACCTCAGCCATGACTTCCAGGGAAATATATACTGTAGGTTAGTAGGCAGCCACGCTGTACTTGACAAACTGGATTCCTGCAGATATAATGAGGCTACTTCGATTACCCACTTTTAGGAGCAAAGGACTGAGACTGACTGTTCTGACGTATTTACTCAAAGGCACACACACACAGGACTTTCCACCAGAGATGGGTAGATACCACATCGCTCTCTTCCTCATTCCCAACACGGGAACTGCAGTGACGGACAGAGTTAGGATGTGGACAGCTGGAGGAATGATGCTAAATCTCCATTCTCTCTCCCAGAGCTTGTGTGTTTTTGAAAGCCTCCCCATCAGATTCAGAGGATCCCTTTCCTCGAGTGTTTAAAGGACTGTGGAGACAGCAGACAGCATTGAAGCATGGATCGTGAGAATTTTGAAGGAATAAAGCAGTGGTTACTGGAAAGTGAGCCAGTCATCCTACAAGCTGGGTAACAGTGGAAAAACACCAGTTTCAGTAAGGGAGGGAGGGAGGGAGAATAAGCAAATAAAAAAAATAGGTCATCTTCTAGATCCATCATTAGGAAGGATTTAGAAGTCAAACAGACATGATCTAAAAAGAAATTTTCTACATCATATTACAATTAATACACTAAGTACAAAGAACAAAGAAAGACTATTGAAAGTTGCAAGAGAGATGTATCAAATTACAGACAGGCAAAGCCATATAGCAGATTTCTCATCAGGAACTCAAGGTTAACAAGGCATGAAAGAACTTATATTAAGTTCTGAAAGATAATAAATGCTGACCAGATTACAATATCCAGCAAAGCCCTCCTCATAATTGTGGCAGAGAGAAAAGCTTTCCATGATAAACACATGCTAAAAGAAAACATGGCCACTAAGCAAGCACTAAAGATACTTAAAGGAATCGTGTATACTGATGAGAAAGCTAAACACATCTATGAGATCAGAGAAAAGAATTTGGCATCAGAAAAGTAAACAAGCAAATGAGGAATGCAAACGTACAAAATATCACAGAACAATAAATGTCAGGAATTCATATACAGCTCTAAGTAATAATTATGAGTCTCAACAGCCTCCATTCTCCAGTCAAAGGGCAGAGATTAGCAGATTGGCTAAAAAACAGGACCAATCTATTTGCATAAAGGATAAACATACCTTACTGGCAATGACAAATACAGCCGCAGAGAAAAAGGACAGCAACAGATATCCCAAGCACATAGAACATAAATTCGTTGAACATTGGCATACTCAACTTCATAAAAACAAAACCAAAAAAACCACTGCTGGGTGTAAAGATTCAGCTAGACCTCAACATTATACTAGTAGATGACCTAAGTAAGCCACCCTTAGCAATAGACAGGTCATATAGAAACCCTCCAAAAATCGGTGGTAAATGACATTACAGAAAAGTGAACTTAATATCCATAGATCATTCTACACAAACTCTGTACAATACACTTTCTTCTCGGGAGTCCATGGAACGTTTCTAAATAGACCACATACTGCAACACAAGCAAATCTTAATAATAAAACTGGACTATCCTGTGTAACACTTGATAACAATGGAATAAGCCAACAAGGAGCTTTCTTCAACAGGAAGAGAAACGAAGGAACACACAAAAATGCCTGTAAATTTAAAACATAATACTGAATGATAAATAGCCTACCAAAAAAATTAACGATTTCTTGGGACTGAATAAAAATGAAAACATAACCTACCCATGGAATGTAACATAAGTGGTTTACGAAGGAAGTTTTGCCGGGCAGTGGTGGTGCACGCCTTTAATCCCAGCACTCAGGAGGCAGAGGCAGGCGGATCTCTGTGAGTTCAAGACCAGCCTAGTTTACAAAAGCTAGTTCTAGGACTGGCTCCAAATCTGCAGAGAAACCATGTCTCAAATAACAAACAAAAAAGAAATTGAGTAAAAAGCACATGGCATCAAGTCAATCTAATTTGATTACTGAGATACACAGGATGGAAGGAAAGAACTGACTCCTTACTTGTCCTCTGACAAGTATAAGGTGGCATGTGTACATCAACACACAAATAAGTAAATGTAAAAAAAAAAAATCACATGAATCTCAAGTTAATAATTTATTGATTCATCTTGTTATAGAGCTATTACCCATAGGGTTTATTCGGCTTAAACTTCCATATCATTGTCCATCATTGAAGAAAGTCAGGTCAGGAACTCAAACAGGGTAGGAATTGGGAGGCAGGAGCTGATGCAGAGGCTATGAAAAAGTGTTCCTTACTGGCTTGCTCCTCATGACCTGCTCAGAATCCAGGACCTCAGTCTAGGGGTGGCCCCGCCACAATGGGCTGGGTCCTCCTCCATCAATCACTAATTAAGAAAATGCTCTACAGGCTTGACTACAGGCTGATCTTCTGCAGGCATTTTCTCAATTCGGGTTCCCTTCTCTCTTGACTAGTCTGTGTCAAGTTGACATAAAATCAGCCACCATGAACCTCACGATCATATAAAAACATGAACAAAATTAGTAGACAGAAAAAAAAAATGAAGATCAGGGCAAGAATTAATGAGATAAAAATGAAAAAAAAATCCAAGTGAATCAATGAAATTTACAAAAGGCATCAAAGGAATTCATAGAATCCTTAAGGCATACTTAAAAATATTCTAATTAATTTCTACACATAAGATCTTTTAGAATTAAACCAAGAGGTTTAATTAATATAAGTAATTTATATTAATTAAATATAATTAATTAAATATGATATAAGTAATTTAGGTCTAAAACAATATGATTGAAGCAGTAACAAATATTTTCCATAAAAAAAGCCCAGGCTCTGAACGAATACTGCTGAATTCTAGCAGACTATTAAAAACTAGAACCATTGCTTTTTAAAATATTGTGCAATCGAAAGTAAAAGAGACTACAAAACTCATTTTGTTAAATCATGTTAAGTGGATGCTATATTGTGGAAGGACACAAACAAAAAACAAAGCTGTATGATGAACATAAATGTAAAGGTCTCAAAACATCTGCAAATGGAATTAAGCAATACATTCAAAAGATCATGTACCACGACCAAGTGGGCTTCAGTCCAGGGATGCGGGAGTGGGCAACATATGCAAATTACACTTCCATAGACTTAAGGACTGAAATTTATGTGATCTCTGACGATACACACATACTCACACAATCACACACATGAAGCCTCAGATAAAGTTATAAAAGTCCCAAGGAACGCAGCATAAAAGGAACATACCTAAACAAAACAAAATACATGGCAAATATTGCTAGCATACAAAATGGGGGAAAGCTCAAAGCATTGCCACTAAAATTGGGTTTACAACAAGGGTGTCCATTCATGTTCTATATCCTTATCTGATACAGTGCTTGATGTCTTAGCTAGAGCATTAAGAGAAAGAAAAGACACAAATATGAAAGAAAGTAGTCAAACTAGTCTTATTTCAAGTTATGAACCTATCAGAGACCCTAAAGACTCCATCATCAATTTCTTAGAATTGGTAAACTCTTTTAGCAGAGTAGCAGGGTATAAAAGCCAACATACAAAAATCAGTAGGCTTTTTACATATATCAATAACAAACATGCTACAAAACAAATAAGGAAAATCAAACTACTTGTAATAGCTTCCAGTGGACAAACAAACATTACCAAAACCAGCAAGCCTCAGGAATACACTTAAACCTAAGAAGTGAATGACCCCATGATGAAAAATTTAAAATGCAGAGAAAGAGAACTGAAGATACGAGAAGTTCAAGAGACCGCCCACACTCGTGGATTGGGAGAATTAATATAGCGAAAATTGCTACATTTCCAAAACTTGTCTATAGATTCAGTACAACATCCATCAAAATTCTAACTTCATTCTTCACAGAAATAGAAAGAAACAATTCTAAAATTCATAGGAAAGCACAAAATAGCCAATACAGCCCAAACAATTGTAAACAAATGGGAAAATGCTTGAGGTTATTACAGTACCTGTTTCAACACTATAGAGCTGCAGTAACAAAAAAAATGTATGGTACTGGCATGTACACACACACACATACACACACACACAGAGAGAGAGAGAGAGACAGAGAGAGAGACAGAGACAGACAGAGAGAGAGACAGAGACAGACAGAGAGAGACAGAGACAGACAGAGAGAGAGAGAAGCCACTGGAAAAGAGGACCCAAAGATAAATACACATGACTATAGTCACTTGATTGCCGACAAGGACATCTAAAATATACATTAAAGAAAAGGCAGTTTCTTTAACAAATGAAGCTGGGAAAACTGGATATTCACACATAGCAGGAAGGAAAGAAGTTCTTATCTCTTACCCTGTATAAAAATCAATTCAAATGGATTAAAAAACGCTAATGTGGGATCTGAAACTTGGAAATGGTTAGAGAAAAAGAGAGAACTCTAGTTTTCACACTTGTGGGTCAAGTGATTTATTCATCGAATTATCTCCCCAATTCTTATCTCCCTAACCCTTCAGTTTTAATGTAGATCTATATGATATAATATATATTTATGTGATATATGTTTATACATAAGGCACAAAAGCAGAAGGGATATTAGGGGAAGAACTCTAGCGGAGGTGGATAGAGAAAGGATAAAGGGCGGGATGTGGGAACGAGTCTGGTCAGGTAGATAACACACTTAAGAGAAATCGTCTTTATAAACCCCAGCACTATGTACAATGGCTACTTGTCAAATAAAAAGCCAGAATTTTCCAGAAAACAGGAAGATGTATTAAATAAGATACTATATTGTATGCAAAATACAAAGCACAGTACTTCATATATAAAAATTACTTACTAACACTAGTTTTAACAGATGGCTATTTGCCTCTTCACCTCATATAAAAAAGCTAAGATAGCAGCTGCCAAGGAGCCATCTACTACAGTCAAGTAAATGATGTGCTTGCAGATAAGTGACTGTCAATATACAACCAAACCACCTTCCCATGTTGAGTGCTGACATGTATACTCTCTTTCTGAAGACTAAGATATACTTGGGACCAGCATTACAAGTTCTATCAGTGTTAAGTATTTTCCCACAAAGGACACTAAGCAGTAAAATAAAATGACCCTTATCTAAGAAAGAATGACAATTGCAGCTGAGACTAGCAATTAAAAAGATATGCACCGGTACCCTTTCTTCTATTGGAATAGTATGAAAAAAGTCCTTTCAAAATTTCTTTGTTCTACCACCAAAACCTCTCACTGGTTTAATAGCATCAAAAATAGCACAGCCCCACTAAACCAAACTCAAGTATACTATGCACTCTCATCTTCCAAACAAAGGACAGCTGTAGCTTCCCAAACCCTTACTGAAGGAACCTGAACAAGAGAAATTTTCTTTCATTCAAAAGAATTTCCATACTAACTACTCTCAATCGCGTTCAGTAGTTTCGACTCAGATGAGATAGTTGCTACCATGCTATGCTTTTAGGCAGCTATCAATCAAGATAATCTACTAAAAATCAAAGGCATGTTATTAAAATTAATAATCACTTTCAAATAGCTCAATGGATTTCATATTATCTAGATTTATTTTTGAACATTAAAGAACAGATGGTTATTAATGGTTCAATATTAGAATATAAAATTTAAGGCAATCTGAAAACCTGTCAGTTGTCATGACTGCCATATGAGAACATGTGGAATTAATTCTTAGAGAGAGTGGCATGCTTCCTTGTGATGTAGGCCTGTTACCGTGAGAGGGAGGGCAAATGCTTGCTATACAGTGCTATGCATCCCATTACATTGGCTTCATTCATATTTATGATATGATCTGTGATGTCGATGCAATCAGTTTAGATCTCACTGCTATTTCAAACAAATCCATAACTGAGCAAAAGGCAGGATGCTGACAGGAGTTAATGTGGGCTTTACAGTGTTTACAATTGCTTTCTAATCTACTAAATGGCTGTGAAAATTGATGCAGTTAAGAGTGTTTTTATACAGTAGTACAGATAAAGTGTTGTGCTGAAATAATCTCTGTAATGCTAAATTGAATTTTTTTACAGTGCTTTCTGTTTTTCCTATTCGTATGTGATTAAGTAGGCTCCCAATTTTATGTAAACCATTAATAAAAACCCAAGCACCCCATTTTATTACCTGAAATTTATTTTCACTTTCAGAAAAGTCATCAATTTATAATTTTATATTAATTACTTTAAAATAAAAATAAATGTAATTTATCTGAAATGAATTAAGATATGGTTCTTTATTGATCTCGGGTATTTGGCTTTCTGCCTTAGTATCATCTGACTATAAAGTTTGATTTTAAACTACTGCACACCCTGACAGGAGATGGATGTGAGAAAAGAAGGGATTTATAAGGGAGACTGGGGAACACAAACAGACACTTGTATTAAATTTAAATCTCACTGTCATCATAGCTCCCAGGATGCTGAGGTACCTTTTGGTCTCTGATCTACATGTGACTTTAAACAGTGAACAACAGATCCAAGAATCAGCCCTATCTTCAGTCTCAATGAATGGCATGCCTAAGGGCTGCAGGTGGGTGCTCCCTTATACAGAGCCATGAAGAAATGGGCAACAGGGAAGTAACAGCAACTCAGAACAACATGAAATTCATACTACCATCGGCTACTTGTCCTCTGGACTATTAGTTTTAGATGTCCAAGAAGTGTTAGAGATTGTGAACATTCATACTATGCTTTCAGTTAAAAATACTAAACATGCTTGGAAGCAGTGGTTACTTATTTCTAAAAGTTTGTCCAGGAGCAAATGATGTTTCTGGATTTTTAAAAAACATCATTTTAAACTTTAATAGTCAAAGTTATACATTAGAAAGAATAAAATATGCAATCCAACAAACACATATACCCAAATATTCAGAGAATGCTTATTTTATTTTGTTTCAAATCCATCTTCCTTCCAATACTTATTAATGTATATTTCAGGCTTTTAAAAAGTTTTCTCTCTTCAAGTTATTACACTGACATTTATAGAATGCATCATTAAGGAAATTAAATAATTGCTTGTCTGATTAGAGTTATACTCTGAGCCTAATATAGGGGTTCAAAGGCTAATCCTGGTTATAGTCCCCAATTCTCTGTAGTAAACTGTGGTTTTATCAGGGATGTAAAAAATGTTACTCTGGAAAACAGAATAGGTGATTATTTTACTGTTTCAGAGGAATAAACAAATCCATAATCGTAGTTAAGAACCAACTTTCCTGTCAAGCTGTTACCCTTGGACACGGGGGCAGCCGAACACAGCAGCTGTTGAAAGATATCAACTGTGAAAATGATATTCAACAGTACAAAAGATAGCAAACATCAGGAAAAATCTTTCATCTAACTTTTAAAAATCGTGGCTGTGCAAATATTTCAGAGCAAACACAGAGAAGCAGAAAGATTCAAAATTAATGCACAAAATAGTACAGTAATCGTATATCTAGAAAAGAAATCGCGCAATAATCTATGTCTCTGCCACTGAAAATATAGGAGATAAGCAATATTCTTATTTTCTTAAATCAGCTTAGCAATTTATTTTCTGTACCTAATAGAAATACTATATGGCAAGAATTAATAGACCTGAAATACTTAGGAAGGTATGGCATAGTGTTCACTGAAGCAAAGTGAGAAAAATGATTCCGGAGTTAGACTGTACAAACTTTTAATACAATGTGCCTATCATTTGTGTGTGTGTGTGTGGGGGGGGGTGTTAAGGTATGCAGCTTAAAAAAAGTGATTCCAAAGGGTGAGCCTTAAATACCCATTCATTCATTTGTAGTTGATCCATGCATGGGTCAAGCTCTGCTTTAGGAAAATAACACTGGTGAGCCTCATGGAGTGCATTTGATGGGATGTAAGCAGGAGGCAGCTCACAAGCATCACCTACTGTGAATATATAACCTATATATTACATAGTATATTAGGGTAATAATGGCAGCGTACCTGTGCCAAGGTTTGAGGCAGACATCTTTAAAAGGATGCCCAAAACCAAGTCTGTCTTCCCAGGTGAAGAGGAAGCAAGGATGTGAGGGATTAGATAAAATGAATAGGCGTATATTTCAGAAGGAAAACGTTCTACATGGCGTACTAAAGGCTTAGGATTTCAAGATTGATGACTGAAGAGTAAGCCACGTTGAGAATGGCAGAAATCTGGTCAGTGAAGTGACAGTAGTTTTACCTTGTAGGTCTCTAATCCCAGTGAAGGGTTTGAAGAAACATCATCCAAACAGACAGATGTACCCTAACTGTGCTCAGGATGGATCGGGAGAAGGGCCAGTTAGGATTTGCACAATGTAGATGAGATGGTGTTACCAGATTTGTTCTAGTTAGGGGACCCAGAGAAAATGGGAGGTGTTGATTCAACAGTGACCACTAAGGAAAACTTCCCAATAGATTTCCCCTTATTTATTTATTTGTTTATTTATTTATTTATTTATTTATTTATTTATGGAAGCTCTTCAGAGCAATGACAGGTCTTAATTCCTTCTTTTCCCCTTCTTTTGGAAGTAATTTCAGTAATCCACTCTAGTCTATAGCTGGATTTGCTCTAGGCCTTCTTTTCAGTCCAGGACCTTTGAGCAGTATGAAATCAGGGCCTACTGGTGACACTGGAAGTGACATAACATAGCCGAAACCGTGGAACCAAGAGCAGAATCAGGACAGTGATGGGCTTTCTGTGCGTCGGCAGGTCAGAGTGACTGCTTTTCAGGTCTTTTAATCCTCATGTCCATAAAGTAGTACTGTGCATTCACATGCGCCTTGATATCCATGCTGTTCCAACCACACATTCTCTCTTAACCCCAATGTGGCCCCGTCCCTGAGGGCTCAGCACTCTCTATGGCTTTTGAGCTTTTGATCTCAAGTTTTAAAACACTATGATAAACACATTTCTGAGTTCAAAATCTTAGTTTGTGTGTGTGTATTCCCCCTAAAATCCCTCATACGCAAATACACACACTTCCCTTCTTCCAAGAAAAACATCTTACTTCTTTCCTTTACTTTCACCGTTTTAATTAGTGGCACCATCATCTTCTGATTTACCTCATTATTTTTATCATGGGGAGAAACAGTAATTATATTAATAGCTCACCATCCTAAAATATAACACCTAATTATCCTCTTTTCTTTTACCCAGAAATTATTCAGCCAAAATCCTTGGAGATAATGGTAGTCAAATATTTCTCTGTTGGACTTTGCTCTACTGGAGGATCCTTAAATGATGCATACATGTTCTGTCATTGGTCACAATTATATAGATGCAAGTGTGCAAATGTGTATGTGTGTGTGCGCACGCATGCATGTGTACATGCTGGAGAGAAGTAAACTGCTATCATGTTAAAGCATAGGTATTTCAAGACTTGTCTTGATAAAGACTACTTGATTATCGTTGCTAAAACAGCAATAAAATTGACTAGAAAGTTATTTTAGTATTCTGAGAATTTTGAAGTATATTAGAAACTCCCATTTCCATTAATATTTATCAGTACCATATCTGACATAATGTGTTCAGAAGCTTGTTTACCTGGTAAAAAAGAAAGTTGGTCAGATCGAGATTCAAAGGTATTATTTGTCTTTCAGTATTTGAAATTTGGTAAATAGACTTTTACTCACAAAACTGACTCCCTGTATATTGACATATATAGTAATATGTGTATATGTATAATTTATAGTGTTCTCTAAGCTTTCATCTGCAAGTCCAAAATATCATAGATTTAGAAAATGCTCTTATACTAGTGTTCAAGGGGGCTGCTTTCTTCCATTATACCTATCCTGATGAATAGCAAACCCACAGAAAGAAACGTTTGAACTATAGCATTAAACAGTGTGCGTGCCCCCCCCCTTTATTGTAGTTCTAGCTGAAGGTGGTCACTGTATCAATTAGATGTTTCCTTACAAGACAGCTATGAAACTCTTTCCTTCTACCTACAGTTGGACTATGTGGGTAAGCTTCCGAAGATACTCATAGTGCCTTAGGATGGGAATCAGAAGGGCTACGACATCACAGAATAAATACTTGGTTCTCTCTTTCTCCAATGCAGTCGAGGTCAGTTTCAAGTCAGAAGTCAAGTTTGTCTTGGTTTCTCTGTATTTTCCCAGTAGCTAACACGGGCCCACGATTATAGCTAATACCCAATATTTGTTTCTTTGCTGAATGAGCAGATGGCGAAGAAGAATACATACAGTTAGAATTTTTCTTTGCAATTTGAGGCCACCCTGAAGTGTGGGCTCCTGCTGTGGGCCGATGAGCACTTTTCCTCAGAAAGAGGTCAGAATGTTAAAGTTTTAAAGCAATCTGTGTATCCTTTAAAACGGTTAAAAGCCATTGCTGTGAAGTCCCGCAGGCAGGCAGTCGCTCCCTGCCCCGGCCCCCACCAGTCATCATCCACTAGCCTGCACAGAACGGCCAGGCCCTCCCTGTGGACGCTCACCAATTTATTCTTTCCTACTAGAAAGTTTAGCGTTCTCTAAGACCTCTGATATTTGACAGAGTACTGCCTTTCTCCAGATTATTTGTAGAAGTGTTAAGTAAGCCTAGAGCTAATGTCAATCCCTGAAGAAACCTATTCCTTAAACTTCTCAACCTTTTCTCCTTACCGTTTGTTTTCCTTTCCTAAGACAGTTCTTTTACCATGATCAAACTCTCATCCAACCCCAAAGAACGAGGATTTACTATTTATTTTTCTCAAACTTGGCTATAGGAACTGCACTTTCACATGTATGAAAACAGAAACAGGATGGACAATGCATTCTCACTTTTAAGGTCTTTCATTTGCCTAACATACAGTGTCAGGAACATTGTCACTAAAAGAAAAAGTACATGAAGGTGGTTAACATTAATCTTTAAATGAGAAAGCACAATGTAAGAAATTAGAATGAATAATTTTATTGATCTTGCTACATATTATATTTGGTGTTAAAGAGCTGTTATGTTAGTTTTTATGCCAACAAAGCTGGGAAAGGAAGAGAGGTTTTCTGCTCAGGATGGTATTTCATGCCTAAAATTCTGACACTTGGCACTCAGGAAGATCATCATAAGTTTGAGTTACACACAAGGGATGAGGCCCTAAATTGGAATGGTGAGATGAATCAGTGGGCAAAAGCACTTACTGCATAAGCCTGGTAATCCATATACCTATTTATATCTATATACCTATCTATTTATGTTTCTTGTGTGCATGAGTGTTTGTGTTTCCTGTGTTCATATTCCTAACTTTTGTCATGACTCATCATTTTGAGTTGAAATCATATGTACGTACTCATGTTGAAATATATGTATCACAGAACAAGGATTCAGTTTTCTCTCCTAGGAACAAAGGGTGAGTGTCAATACCGTAATCCAAGCAGAGAATGGGACAACCCTGGGCTAAGCAACAGCTTTTTGTAAGACCATGCACAGCCCTCAGAGATTTTCCACACTACTGGCTTGGCAGGCTATCAAGTCACTGAGAGTAAACTCAAGTCTATGCTGAGGTCTTTCAGGAGCCCTGTTTTAGCAGGGAAGCCCCACATAGCCGTCCAAACTTAGTTTGTTTCTTCGTCTCAATCTGCAGACCACTCAACTTTCACACACTTCATCTGGCGGCTACAGTCCCATCCCAATGAAAGGAAGCCTCCCTCCTAATACATTTCTTTCTCCTTATTGCTTCCAAAGATTATTTGTTTTGTCTGGCATCCTACTAGGTCTTGGCAGGCACATTGATCCACCATCACTCTGCTCCCATGTAGAGGAAGAAGTGGCTTTCAGAATTTTTTAGCCACCTAGAACACTGTGTATTTTATTTCTTTAGTTTATCAAGTTCCTTCCTGGGGAAGTAACTTCTAGATGTGATGGAGGCTTAGCTTTCAGAAAATAAGGAGTGAAGAATGAATTCCTTGCACTGCCTTCCTGGCCAGAAAAGAGAAACCCAAATACATAGAATTTTTAAGTAAAGACAGATTTGCCTTTCAAGTCTCATTCCCAATATGGAGTTTAATTCCAGTATAATGTTCTAGGTCCTCTTATGTGTTAAGGATCAGGAGCTCAGAAATGAACACAGCATATTCCATACCTTAAACGGAGACTAGTAATAGAGATAAAAGCCAAGGCAGAAGGCAGAAACAGGACAAAACAATGCCATCTATTTCCCCAACTCATGGTGAGAGCAGCGACAAGGTTTTCAATATAACGGGACCCTCACTAACAGCAAGCATCTTCTTGATGTTCTTACTCCCGGGTTTCTTTCCCCGATTCTGCTAAAAGAACCACTCCTTTCCCATGACATTCTTCCTGTCCGGCAGCAACTGTGCTGCTAACCTTAACAGTGCTGAACAGTTTCTCCTCAAAGGTTGGTAAACTTTAGAAATAATCATGAGGTCTGTAGGGTGGATTGATAAAACAGTAAAAAAAAAAAATACTTCAAATTAAGAAGGGAAATTGAGAGAGTAGGATATTTATTTGTGTTTGGTAGACTTAATCCCAAGGCAACTTGAAGTTACTTTCAATTTTATGAGTATGAAAATACTGTGGAGATACGTATTTTAGTGTTTTCCTTCAGTATTTTATTCCTGTGATAGAATGAATAGTTTTCAGAGAATATAAAACCCAATGAAAGATGCTAACTAAAGAGTATAGGGAAGGCTGGGGAATGGTTCAGTGGGCAAAGTGTATGAGTTTAACCCCAGAACCCATGTCAAGTCCAATGTGGCACACACAGCTGTAATCCTAGTGCCCACAGAAGAAGGGGACAGGGACAGGAGAATCCCCAGAAGCCCGTACAACTAGAACAAAGTACCCTGTTTCAAACAAGATGGAGGCCAAAGGTGGGCACCTAAGGTTGTCTTTTGATTTCCACGTGCACATTTTAGCACAAGTTTGCCTAATCTCTTAAGATGGACACACACACACACACACCGAGAGAGTGAGGGACAGAGAGACAGGAGAGAGACAGATAGACACACAGACAGAGACAGAGAGAAAGTGTGCATGAGAGTAAGAACAAGAGCAAGCAAGCCAGATGGGGGAAAGGAAGGAGAAAAAGATTAGAATCTGGGGAAGAATAGCCAATTTACTGGGAAATATATTAGTAATTGCTATGGTAAATAAAATTATGTGTCTCAGATCCTGTACTTCATAGCTTAAAATATGACACTGCCTTTGTTAATGTTAAAAACAGTTCCTAGAAAAAAAAATTTCATTTACTTTTTATGTGTATGGGTCTTTTATCTGCTGTATGCTGGTGTACAACTGAGGCACAGTGCCCATGGGAGCCAGAAGAGGTCATGTAGGTGCTGGAAACTGAACCCAGGTCCTCTGGAGGAGCAGCCAGTGCTCTTAACCGCTGAGCCATCTCCTCAGTCTCACAAGCATTGCTTTGACTATGAACCTTTCTATTTTGTATCTCACAATAAAAAATCATGTACATAAAGGTTTGGTTTTCCTCAATATTGAGGTATCTATCTATCTATCTATCTATCTATCTATCTATCTATCTATCTATCTATCTATCTCTCTATCTCTCTATCTGCATGCAAGCATGTGTATGTGCATTTCCTTACTATCTATTAACTTAAAATATTTTCAATATTACATAATTTTATTAATTTGTTTGAAACAAGGTTTCACGTAGTCTAGGTTGGTCTTGAACTCTTGCTTCTCCTACTGCTTCTTCCTGTGTATTGGGATTGCAGATGTGCGGCACCACTCTCAGTCCTTGTATAATTTCTGAATCACTATTAAATGTGAAGTGAGAATACATACTATAAAAAACAAGAGGGGTAGACAGTATATTCCCTCATTTTCATTTGAGAGAAACTAGGTCAAAGAGGAAAGAGACATGAAAAAAGTTTAAAAATACAAATAAAATCAATCACAAAATTGAAATCTGTCTGATAATGATGGTAATAAAGTCAGTTTCCTAATAAAGACTTAAAAGAGGTTGTGATATATTTTCACAAGCTATCATCGGACGCCAAATCAGAAACTTTTAAAGTATTCATAACCCATTAGCCACAACTTCTATACTTTTTTTTCTTTTTAGATTCCTCAACAAATAAGCTTCAATTATAAAAGGGCTTTCTCTTTTCCTGTTCCCTTTTATTTCTTCCTTTTAGCCATTCTAAGATTACTTTTTATAACTCAGATGAGTTACTTTAGCATTTTGAACAATAAAGACAAATTGATTTCTTCAAATTGAAGCGACTAGTGAACTACAGTGACATTCATAATAATGTTTTCTGTGGAAATAGTTTGGTCAGAAATGACACATGCACAGAAATTGAAGGAAGTAATTATGATTATGTTATTAGCAGTTATTGTGGTAATAAATTTGGAGAATGGTTATATCCACCTGCCTGAGAAAACAGAATTTTAACACCAAATGAAGTCATAGCCATTACATGAAAGAAGTGATTACTACTTAGTAGTAAAGGCAGCTGACTGTGCTGCAATGCTCCGAGTTTAAGTTTTCATGCATTTTTAAATGTTTTTGGTCTCAAAACATTGAGCAGCTGACGATTTTCCCCAAGAGAACACTACCTTGAAGAGAAGAGCAATTAGAATACGGAGTGACCAGCAATCAGTAATCATTATTTGGTACATTAAATGCAGTGGGCCTGTACCTGGCTATGTGATTTAGAAACTGGTTAAAGGTCTGGAAAACAAGGCCTCCTTGAGTTAAATGTGAGTGCCTGGAGACATAAACTGGACTTCCTGAGTTACAACTGTCCATGAGAAAACTGCCGAATAAATTCTGGAAAGTAAAAATTGGGTGAACATTTTAAAGACAATTGCAATCAAACAGATTGAAGTAGAAAATCTGGCATTTCTGGCAAGTTTAAAATCCTCAAAGTTTCTAACTTAGAAGAGATGATGACACATTTTTCATCAAGGTTTAATGTTTCTTCCAAGGTGCCTTAAATAAACGCCACAATTTGTACAAAGTGTAATTGAATTTTTCAGCTGGGAGAGAATACTTACTAAGGATTTGAGAATAGAGGTTCTATGTGCACCCTTCATTACTGACATATCTACATTCCATAGCTATGGCCTATCGACCCTTCCTTCTCTCCACTTCCCCAAGATGCAAGAGTCAGCTTCTTCCTCATAGTGAACAATGCCCCAATAATTCACGCATTGCTTTCTAATATGACTAACTGCTCCCACTTCAATGGATGAATCTGTTTAGCAACCATACTACAGTTTCTCATTCTAAACATTCCTTCTTTCATTGTCCTTGACTTTAATTCCAAGTCAAACTTCCAAGCCATGTCTTCCTTTAGTGTATTGATAACTCTCTCTAAGTCTGAGTCTATAACCTGTTTCTGAATTCTTTTATTCTCTCTTGAAGTCATTATAATGTTGTATTTGTCTCTCCTATTGTGCTGATACATCTCTAAGTTACAAGCATCAATAAATCCTACAACGATAAAGCAGAGGAAAAAAGTAAACACTAACCCAGCTATAATTCCTTTGTCTACAATGATGATCTACCTTCAGGACATGTTGCGCAGTAGTGGCACAAAGCTTGTGGGAGAACCAACCAATCTGATTGGAGTCGAGGCCCATTCCATTAGATGGAACCCATACCTAACACTGTGTGGGTGGCCAAGAACCTGAGACTAGATTAACTAGGAACCTAGGGGAAAACAAAATACTAATGTTCTGTTAAAGGAATGTAGCAATAAAATGACTCCAGGTGGCATGCTGTCATACTCATAGATTAGTGCATCATCAGAGAAGCTTCTTTCTGCAGCAGATGGGAACAAATACAGAGACTAATAGTCAGACAATATACAGAGAGCTAGAGACAGCAGAACACTCATCCTTAAATGGTACATCTCCATCACATCCCTTTCCCCAGGGTTCAGGGAACTCTATGAAAGAGGAGGAAGAAAGATCTTAAGAGCAGAGGGGATGGAGGATACCAAGAAAACATAGCCCTCCAAACACAACCAGACCGACACACATGGGAACTCAAGGTACTATGCAAAGGACCTGCACCAGTCTAGGCCAGATGGGGTCCTAGTGCTCAGAGGGGAAGTAGACACAAACCACTACGACTAAACCAGAACCTATTTTCAATGGATAACCACTTGCAAAGGAAAAATTCGTTTTCTCCAATGGAGTCTTAGAGGAGGTATACACAACACCCTTATTGCGGGCCCATACTCAGCAGTAAGTGGCCAACATAAAATAAACTCACTGGTATTTTTGTTATTTTTTTTTTCCTGTCTCACAATGCTTTGTCTGGGCATTTTTAAAAAAAGCTTTACAGATCTTTGACTTATATATTATGGTTTCTGATTTTGTTTTATGGTCTTTCTGGTGTGTGAATGTGAGTGTCTCTTTGTCTTTGTCTGTTTCCTGTGCTTCTTATATGGCTCTTTTGTGTGTGGGGGTTGGTTTTCTTCTAGTTTATTGTTTATATTATTATCATTAGATGCTTATTTGTATTCTAATGAGAAAAAGAAAGGGTGTGAATTTGGGTTGGAGGAGTTGAAGAAGGAAACAGCAATAACATATTGTATGAAAAAGGTTTATTTTCAATAAAAAAGACTATACACACACAGACACACAGTCACACACAAAATGTCCTTCATACACAAGAAAAACTAGTTTAAAATTATAATTACTAAACACACAAACTTTGATGCCTAATTTCCATCTATTTCTAAGAGGTAACTACTTGACACACATAAGCTCATCAAAATGTAAGAGAAAATGCGGACTTATGCACAGTGAAACAAATCTACACCTGATAAACAAATGTTTAAACAAGCATGTGTCATTAGCATTCAGTTTTGAGCAAGCCTGTACGTCTGCAGAATCACATGACTAACAGAATTTACTCTTATTAACTTGATCCTGCAAAATAACAGATTGGTAACAACCAAGGTAGAAAATTTGTGCTAAAAATGCCAAGATTATGTTTGCAAACATCTTTTTTAAAAAATAACAAACTTTAAGTAGAAAACATTAAAATAGAAAATGTTTCATCATGGGTTTGTTGACTATACCTTATCTGCAGTGTTGGTATGATAAGTGTTTAGAATTGTAATTCTCTTAACAGGATTCTGGAGTTTTTGCATTTATACAGTGTGGTATTATGGGGTTGACAAAGGCTAACCAGAAAATTTCTTTCTGTTTCATATACATCTTACACACATGTAAGAAATAATAATCTCTACTTCATAAGCAGAGTACTAGAGACTCTGGGTTGCTAAAGCAAAGCAGCTGATTTTACAACTTTGCAAAGTCAGGCATCAGCTTAGAGAACAGGGCTGGTGGTGAGCCGATTTGGTGTTAGGCAGTCATGCAATGGCCTTTGCATACTAAGTCACATTTCTTTGCCCCTGGCATCTCACTGGGAGTTTTTCAGGAAGGCACTGTCTTCACACTGTCTGGTACTGTCCCCTTCCCAAAGATACCATTTTGTTGGCTCAAGATGCAAATGGAGATTCCTTCCTTTTCTGATATGTAGGCTGGGTCTCATAACAGGTGGCCTGTAAGTTTTGAACCCTGGGATGAATTGATATCACCTACACAAGCAGGCATCAGCTGCCATGTAGGAAAGACAGAAGCCTAGTGGCTCCTGCACATCTGTGATTCTCTGATGAGCGGTAACCATGTAACATGAAAATGGACCATGACTCGCGTGTTTGAGCCAAGGGTAATTTTTTTTTGCTTTTTTTTTTTTTTGGTTTTTTGGAGACAGGGTTTCTCAGTGGTTTTGGAGCCTGTCCTGGAACTAGCTCTTGTAGACCAGGCTGGTCTCGAACTCACAGAGATCCGCCTGCCTCTGCCTCCCGAGTGCTGGGATTAAAGGTGTGCGCCACCACCGCCCAGCTTTTTTTTTTTTTTTTTTTTTTGTAATTTTATATAGTAGTTTCAGTGTGTTGTGTTTTCACTGAAACCTCTCACGTTAGGTTCATTGCGAGGTGTTTCTTCTCATGGTGTTATGTCAGTGTTCAAGAAGTTTGAATTTTGCATTATTATTAAGATTATGTAGTTTTGGATAATGGAGGCTCAATTTGTATTGTTATTTTAAACATTTAGGGGTAGTTTAAAAAGACAAAAAAATGATAATCAGAAGTACAACTTGAGGCTTAGTATATTCATGATCTCAAGACTTAGGAGGCAGAGGAGGGAAGATAACAAATCAGAAACCAGGTTTGGCTATGCAATGAGAAGCTATCTCTAAAACCTAAACTGTAAACCAAACAGTATACAGAACAATCCAAAATCACCACTCTTGCAAGTTGAAGAAGGCATGTGATTTAGAAAATTAAAGATTATTAATAAAATGGTGATTCAAACCACTTACTGCTAAAGTGATTAAGGAGAAGAAATTGAAAAACAACTTGCTCATTGAGTAATGTTGGTTAAAACAGAGTTCTTGTAAGAGAGTGGTTCACCATGAATGTAAAACAAGGAGGCCAAGACTTATTCCATCTCCACAAAGTCAACACGGGCTTCTATCCCATGACTGCTGTGCTTAGTTTTGATGTGAGATTCCCCCTCTGTATGCTGTGGATATGACTGGTTGATCAATAAAGAAAACTGCCTTGGCCTGTTAATAGGGCAGAATTTAGGTAGGTGGGGAAAACTAAGCTGAATGCAGGGAGAAAGAAGGGCGGAGTGAGAGAGAAGCCATGAGCTCCCACTGAGACAGACACGCTGAAATTTTGCTAGTAGGCTATGACCTCATTGTGATACACAGATTATTAGAGATGGGTTAAATTAATATGTAAGAGTTAGCCAATAAGAAGCTAGAACTAATGGGCCAAGCAGTAATTTAATAAATAGTTTCTGTGTGATTATTTCGGTTCTGAGAGAACAGGACGAACAAGCAGATCCTTCCAACATAGTTTAGTGAGATAATGTACATAAATATCTTGGCATGGCACTTGGCCAATAAACTTAGGACTTAATAAATGCTGGCTATTATAACTATATTAATTGCTTAAATTTGTTCATTTTTTTTTGGTTTTGCCACAAAAGCTATTCAAATGAGAAAGTAAATACAAAATTAAAACCAAAACAAAATAATACCAAGTTCTAAATTCTGCTCAGAAGTTTAAAATAAGATAATTAGTTACTGAGTAAAGCTATATTTTGAAATCAGCTTTGTTCCCTCAAAAAGTTAAAACCCACACAGAGAATGTAACTGAATGATTGTAAGGCGACTGACCCAGTAGTGAAGTTTAGCTTGCATTTTAAGGTGAGTGCAAGCGAGCATAGCTTTTGGATCTAAATATAAACTTCCTACCCCCAAACTGATTTCCAGAAATAGTTATATAATTGTTGTGTACTTTTAAGTCGCTTTGTCAGTGTTCTTGAACTGTGGAAGTAATTCAATGTTGGACTCATAAAACATAGTCTCCAAGGTCAAGTTTATGTGCTAACAGAGATTTGTTTCCTAACAATGGAGCTTAACTTAATTTAAAAATTCCTTTGTACTGGGCAGTCCTTGAAGCTCCGAGGGATTTTCTTATTCATAGCATTGCTTGGCGAAGCAGCCAAGAGCCTTTTCTGTGTGTGTAATCTACTACCACCACCTAATGACTGCCATGGCCAAGAACCCTTTCTCCTGGCTCACCGTCCCTCTGGATTGCCATAGCTGCCACCTCTAACACCACCAGGACCCTTATATCACATCGCCATCACAGGAAACTCTCAAAATCCCATTGTTAATGATGATTAAGAATAAGTTGACTTCTGGTTTTTAAATTGTCTACTAACAATTACAAAGATGTCTTATTTAAAAACATGTAACACACTTTTACATAAATTTTGCATTTTAAGACCTATTTTTAATTACTTCATATTTCAAGATTACAATATAATTACACCCCTCCCCCAAAGAATGAATGAGAGAGACAGTATTAAAGTAACCATTCTCATGTGTGTGTATATATATATATATATATATATATATATATATATATATACTGCTGATCAGTTTCGCTTCCTCCAATTCCTACCAGATCCAGCCCACCCACCCACCGGCATGCCTTCTTTCTCTTTCTTTAGAAAACTACTTCTAACTAAAGCTTCTACTAAATTGAGCTGATTGTGTGATCACAAGCTGGAAATACCTCTCTTTCCCTTCCATCTGCCTATACATGCAGCACATGGTTGTCACTGTTTCTCATTCATCTACCATTTGCTTAGTCATCTGTTACCTGGATGTTAAGGAGAACATATCATTGCTTCCATCCTCGAGAAATCATTCACCCCTCCCCTCAAGATGATATCATCAGTTACCCCTTAGGTGATCTACTAATCTTGGCACATTCTAGTTTCTTAGATGTCTCTATAGAAACCTGGTGAAGGCAAAGTCTTTGGAGTGTGGCATTTAATGAGAGAGTGAGATGAGGAAAAAGAAGACCAGTGTGCACCCAGCCCACTTTAGGAGCAGTTATGAACTCAGAACCTGGTTGTTAAGGGAAAGAGGAAATTCCCGGTTTGTTCCACATACGTGTTAAGAAAGCCCTTGTGTTTTAGTGGAATCAACAGTGACCAGGGAACACAAGAGTAGAGCAATCAAACAAGTCAGTAGGTGCTGAGATTCCCTTAGTCCTTTCGAAGAGGAGAATAAGGCTCACCGGCCACATCTCACTGTGAGATGTAAATGAGATGGTTGTGAGTGAAGATGCGTAGCTCTAGCTTTTGGGTACAAATTTGCTGAATTGTTTTTAAGCATATGAGAGGATGGGGTTGGCTAGTACTTTGCAATGGGAGAACATTTGCAAAGAGATCAGTGACAGTAGAGGCCAAGCAGTTCAGATCTTAATGCACAAAACATAGAATTTAACAGATAACCTTGACATACATCATAAGCAATTTATACTACTACATTGCTGACGGTAATATTTAGATGAAAACATTGGCTCTCATTTTCTAACATTCACAGATAAGATGCTGGACTTGAACTTCTAATAAACATAACAGAAAAAAAGATGTCAGTAAGAATGTCAACAACAACAAAAGCCCAGGGTCCTGCCAAAGGGGTATGTTCTGTTTTCTATGAATCCTTATATGGAGCGCTCATAAATCTCTTTCCACACAGACTGCATTATCATGTGTGCTTACAAAGAAGAAACCAAACTTTAGATTGTTGAAGTCATTAAAAAACACGGCCATATCATAGAAAGCTGAAGTTGCATTTGAAACCTACTCTGTGATATTATTGTTCCCCTTAATACACATAATAGATAGGTATGATAGAATTATTGTGAAACAAATTTGCTCACTGAATTCTACTTTAAACGAGATTATCAACCAAGGCAGAACTGAGACTTTGGCATTGCACATGATTCAATCAGCTTGCCTTTCTAATGCTTTTGTGACTGCAGTGACAGATGCAAGTATAAAAAATTAAAACATAGTAAGAATAATAAAATACTCTCCTTTCATTTTTATTTCAGTTTGCTATACCATAGTAACTGAGAAAGCCAGATCAAGTCACTGAGAAAATATGTTAAAAATATTTGCACCGAGCTAAAGAAACAGCTCAGCAGTTAGCAGCACTAGCTGCCCTTCCAGAGAACCCAGGTTTGGTTCTCAGAACTCATATGGAGCAGCTCATAAATGCTTTTAACTCCAGCTCTAAGATACACGATACCCTCTTCTGGATTACAAAGACACACTCACACATGCACACAGACACACACACGCACACACACACATACACACAATTTTAATAAAACTGCAGTATAAAGTTTCAGTAGGGTTGACACTCATGAAAAAAGTTTGGACTTAATTAAGCTTATATCTACATTGAGTTTATTAAATAATTACAAATTTTTGTCAGAATTAAAAATGTTAACATTTTCTTAGTTTTATTCATTTGTTTACTTTATTTGTATGGACATTTTATCTGCATGTATGTCTATGCATCCTATGTGTGCCTGGTGACAGTGCAGGCTAGAAGAGGGAATCAGATCCCCTAGGACTAGAGTTAGAGATGGTTGTGAGCTGCTATATGGGTGCTGCGAAATGAAGGGGTCCATTGGAAGAGCAGTCACTGTTCTTAACTGATGAGCCAGCTTTCCAGCCCCACATTTTTAGCTTTAAACAGATCAATATTCATACATACCAAGCAAAGCTTTAGGCACTATACTACCACTATGCTCTGCAGATTAAGGAGCCCACATCCTAGTGCACATTGTGTAGCTAGCTATCTATCAACCTGTCACCTCCAGAGCCATCTAGTTTCGCATGGTAGCAGGAGCTTCTGAGTTCCCAGTCTTGAATTAGCTATTCAGTATTTACTTCTCGTGGACTAACCAAAGTCCGGCATGCAGTTCTGAGGACTTGGATTCGTATAGTAGGGAACCATGCTTGCTAGTCCCATGCCTGCTCTTAGGTCACAAATGATTAGACAATAAAATAGCATATCTGTAGAGCTAAAAACGATTATCCTCTTAACCATACTAAACACTAGTTGACTTTGACACAACAGTATAATCCCACCACAACATTGCAACCATTAGTTGATTGGCAAACAAGAGAACTGTAGCTACAGGAAAATGAAAATTCAAAAGTAGGACCCATGGAATTAACCAACCAACCCACTCAGCCTGCCAGCTAGCCAGTCAGGTATGGTGGCACATGCCTGCAATTCCATCACTGATTCACAATCTCAAGTGTCATCAACTGTAGTGAAATTTCTATTTTGAACTTCTTCACAAAGACAAAAATGTCAAATCTTAACAACAGACAGAAGGAAAAGTGAACACATACTGAGTGTCTATCACAGTCACCGCCCACTACGGCTCTTTCTGAGTATTTTATTTCCAGACTTAAAACAACTTTCACAGTTGGTTTGGGGATCCAGTTTTACAGGTGGGGACACCCAGAGTGAAAGGCCCTACACCATGTTCTGGGCTGCCCATGTGATAAGATACCACGCTCACTTCAGTTAGTGAAAACCAAACACCTAACTTTCTCCCCTTCAGAAAGATGACAACAGAACGTAAATCACCAGAATAAGGTCCAGATTTAGAACTGGTGCCATGGGAAAGTCTTGAAATGACAAGCTATGGTCTTCTTCTTCCGAAATGTTCCTGAATAGCTCCAAAAGCTAATCAGATGCTTAGTGCTTCACAATCCATTCAACAAGTAGTGATGATGTTTGAATGAAGAGGTGTTGGGAAGATGCAGGAGAGAGGTGTTTTTGTGCTTAATTGATTTTTTTGAAGGGGGGATGCTGCAGGAGTGAGGAGAGGATATGGAGGTCCTGGGAGGTGGGCAGTATTGGGGTGCATAATGCAAGAACCCAAAAAACCAATAAATAATTATGATATCCATACATACATTTAACTTATTAGACAGGAAGGATATGACCAAAATCAACCTGCTCAAGTCACACTGTAATGCCTTCTAATAAAGTATCTTAGAAATAAACACTAATATGAAACGTGAGATATTTTCAATGCTGGGATTTTGAAAAAGGCAGGAGAGAGCAAAACCACGAAGAAGAAGAGGAAGGAGGAAGAGGAAGAAGGAGAAAGCGGAGACGATGACGAGGGCCATGAAGGAGGAGAAGAAATCATTATCTGCTGAATTCTTTTGGTATTTTCTTGCAGCAATGTTTTGAGCTGGTTTTCAACTATCAGAAAGATTTTTTTAAAAAAGGGAGTTTCTGTATATTTTAGTAAGGCTTGTGTAAGTCATACTACTCTGCATTTGGATATTTTAATGACACTGTCAGCTTGCCAGCTTTAACAGTGTTTCTTTTCTCCCCTGCACTAACTCTCTGATAGCTTAACAGAAAATGTATTCAGAATATAGCCCAGAAATAAGCAGAGGTAATGACGACTGATGGTCTATTTCTTTCCTTGACATTTAGCTCATGGTCTCTCTCTGATAAGGAAACGCATCTTTCTAAAAAGCACTCATACTTCCCTTAGCATAAAAACTTGAAGATTGCTCATTTTCCTATGACACTATACAATGCTTTCTTTTCAGAATAGTTTCCCCCTTGAAATTAAGCCATAAAATAAGATGCCTTCCTTGAAAAACAGTGTATTAGTGAAATAGAACAAATGCACTCATGTAATTTGATTAAAGCATATATAATAAAGAATCACATTTTTAATTTGGTAAGATAGCTATCAAACAAAATCCTTAATATTAGTTCTGTTCTATTTTCAGGTAGCTTTAGTTAACAAATAAAACACTGTGATTAAATGAAGAATAGATTAACAGAACCCACACCATGTTTCTGGGCAAAACAGTGAGATAAAAGAAGCTTGCCAATGGTGGCTTGTTCCTGGTGAGTGGACTGCTGGCCTTGTGGCTTATGCGTTCAGGGCATCCCTTTCATGCGATTTTGTTGTTGTTGTTAAAGAGCTATCCCTTTTTGGTCATTTAGCCTTGTTTTTCCTCAGAAGATTCAGAAATGGCAGATGGTGGCACTCCAGTAACCAGCATGAACCCGGAGGCAGGCTAAGACTTACAAGTTGAAAAGATATGACAATGTTGTTGTTTAAATGTCTGTCCCCCCAAATTTATGTGCTGAAGGTGGAACCATTAGGTAAGTCCTTATTGTGAGGGTATATTAGGTATAAGTCAAGCATCCTTCGTTGTGGGTGCTCTATTGCCCATGCCATAGAGAGAGATGGAAACATAGGAGAGAGATGGAGACATAGCATCTCTGGAAAGAAAAGCAGTGTATGTGTTGGGGTGGGGGGCGGCCCTACTACCTTCCATTGGGTATTACTTCCCCATCAGGTTCCCACATATGGATCTCGGGGGTACAAGCCAAATTTAAACCACAGCACACAGAGCACTGTGTAGAGTAGGGAAGTTAAATGCTGTTTTTATTTTTTAAATATAATATTGTATTCAGTGAGCAATTTTGGAAAAATGTACTTTACTATATGCATACATGACTAAACATTCATACTGAAAACCTTCAGAAAAATATTTGTACATATTACATAAACCAACAACTTTGCTTTATGTTTTACGTATTCACTAAAATACTACAGTTTTATTCTCCTAAAAGCATAAACTCTTTTCCCCAAAAGGGATTGTTAACAATTATAACAAACTTATGTGAAGATTTGATTAGAATATCTCAAATGGGATTTGCATGTGAGGCCGTTTTATTAAACAAATGTATGGAACTTTTGAAAGATTGATAGGAATGTGTAACTTACTTTGCCAGTTTCATTTTTCATGTCTTGGTAATAAATGCTATTTTGATAAAGATGACTTTTATTGTGTTTATTGTGTCGTGACTTTTATACAATAATGATTCTTCAAGTAATATGAGAAGTACTCAAGCTGTTAACTTAGGCTTATTTGTCAACATCTGCACATCTGTATGCGAACTAGGTAAATTGATGATGTGGGTTTCTAAATGTTCTATGCAAGTAACTCTCACAGGGAAGAAAATCGGTGTAAATGCATTATAAATATTCCTGGAATGACACTAATTCTATCCTATTTTCCCAATGATCCTTCACTTTACAACCACCTTACACAACAATGGTGAAGACACTGGCAAAAAGTACCAGTTTGCAGTGGATTTGAGTATGTTGCTGTTGGTGTTAATACTGCAATGCCAACAGGTGAGAGGGCATTCTAGTTCCAGTGGGTGGATTGTTTGTGTGTACAGGATCCAAGTGAGAATTAGGGCAGATATCAGTTGTGAAATCAGCACCATGGATGAAGGAACAACTGTTTGTGCTTTTAGGAGATTGGCTTTACTTGACAGCAAAAGCAATGCAAGCATCTCAGAATCAAATTAGAACTCCACGCAGCAGCTTTTACAGCTGATACGAAATTGCTCCTATAACTGTTCATAAGATAGAGACTATCCCTGTTAAAAGTTCTGCGTTCATAATCCTTTGGAATTCAAAGCCAGAAAATAGCTTGCCATTCTTCAAGAACTGCTATGTATCTTTACAAAAGGAAAGGATAACCATCCAACTTGAAGGTCCTCAGGAAGTATACCAAAATGGAACAAAAGGGTGTCTTCATGACAGTTGCTTCATCAACTTTTCCTTCTACTAGGTTCAGAAGAATTAATTAAAATTTATTACTACTTTTGAACACAGTAATATGTCCTGGTTATGACAGATAGACACTCAAACGTCCAATTGAAACCCACTACTCTAGGGGCTGTAAAGTAAAAACACACCTGAAACTCTTTTGCAGTTTGGATGTGATTTTGTTGAGGTCTACAAACTGCTCATGATTAGAAAAGCTAAAAGTAACACGGAGGCCAGGGGTTTGCTGATGGCGCTTAGAAGCGATTGCTTCCTCTCACAGCATCAACAGAGTATCCGATGTCATACTGTGCTACCTTTGTGAGACTCTAAGGAAGGGAGTCAGGGGTGTGCTATCCTGGTATGGGTACTGTGCAGTCCTGCAGCTGACCTTTAGAACAGTTGCTTTCTCGTCATGAGGACTTCATGTCAAGGAATGGCACTGAGATTTTGGCAAACACACGGGCAATTTAGGAGGGTATTTTTTTCTATAGCAGAAGAGGATACAGTGGCCTTGTTGGCTTATATTATAGCTTTGGCTATAGACCATTAAAGTTCAATCTCATTGGCAGTCCTTATAACTATAATGGAATCAGTTCAACCTACCTTTGTAAGTTTTTTTCTTGAACTATTTAGTATGCCAACACACCCACATCTCTAAGAAATAAATTTTCTACTTTGAAATGAAGAGTAAGAGCAATGCAGATTCCAAGACCTACAGGGAATGGTATGCCAGAGTGTTTAGGGAGTGAGGAACAAGTGGTGGTTCAACCTTGCTGGAAGCTACATTCGACTGCAAAACGAGGGAGATCACTTGTTGTGTCTGTGAGGAAATTTCCAGAGACACTGAGATCAGATATGCTTTGCCAATCAATGGGTTAATTTTTTGATGGGTTGAGAGCATGGTAGCATCGGGAAGTGGTGAAAAGCAGGGGGCAGGGCCTTTGAAGGAAGACATTTGGAGACAGGCCCTTCAGGCTGTATCTTTCCTTGGCCTTTTCTGTGCATCCTTAATTACTCTCCCCATTGCCAACTACCCACTGAGAAGTGACACACAGCTTCCACAGGCTCCTTCAGTCATGTGTTTTGCCCAAACACATGGGACCAGTAACTGTATTGATATCCATGAAAACAATGTTTTTGTTTATTCCTCCTTTGTTTATTCCAGACATTCTGCTACAGCACAGAGCAAAGCCAGCTGATTCTGGGGGCTACCTCTGTCGCCTCTGACTATGAATGAAGGTGTGCTTTGGATGCCATTAAGATATGTTTCAGGGATAAGAGTCGTGCATTAAGTGTACTCTCTCAAGTATTCAGATTCTTAGCTTTGGTACTTCCAGAACAAAACCTCAGTTTCAGAACCTCACACTGATAGGCTGAAAATACCAACATGCATAGAGAAGAAGCCTTTTTAGAAGGGGAGATTCAGGGCATGAAAAACAATGGGGAATCAAAGCACACAGGCTCTTACTTAGCCTCAGAATCACAGGGTTCCTTGGGTTTATTTTCTTCAACCTAGATTCACACACAGACTTGCCAGTTTTGGGCACTCTATAACCAGCTCTGCTTCCTTCTGCCCTGGGAATACCAGAAACGTTTTTAAAAACATAGTTACAGTACTGAATCTTCAATTTCTACTTTATCCTTTATGTACATACAATTTAGGTCATAAATCATCAAAAGATCTGGCCTTCAACTGCGATAGCCAGTGAAAGCCACAGCTGCGACAGTCCACACAACAGAAGCCACCATTGGGCTGTACGTGTTCAAGCAGGAGCGCAGCTTACACTGTTGACCCTGTGAGGAAGGAATGCCCTAGAGAAGCAAAGCTATTCTAAAGCCTCGAACTTTCTTTACCAAAGCGTGTACTCTGTAACACACAGGGAGAGGAGGACCAAGCAAGTGAGTGTTTTTATTTGTTGGAGGCACTCCGCTGTTAGAGAGTGTGAAGTGGAAATGCGCCAAGCTTTGAAATGTATACTGAGAATGAAAGACTCTGCAGTATAGCTAAGTTTTGCTCAAGTCTAGATAGAAAACATGAAAAAGTCTCAGACTGGCAAGCTGCTGACTAGAAAACCACTGTATTTTCAAGTAGCCTAATATGGCAGCTGTTTTTTATAGGCAAAGGAAAGTTAAGGAAGGCAATCTGTGGATATATGGTGCAGCCTGGCAAAACCTAGCTGCTAGTTTCTTTTTACCCTTCTTACATGTTTCCATATGGGACTTAACATTATCAACAAGGAAAAATAAGCAGAAGCAAAAGGGAGGGTCCAGGCTGGTATGCATTAGCTGCTTGTCAGCTACGGTTTTCCTAAAGAATTGCCCCACTGCTCTGTATTTCACTGATTACAGTACAATAGCTTTCATTAGTCACTGCAAATAGGACTTGGTGCCACCTTATTTACATTCTATTGCAAGTAATTAGCATTTCATATTAGAACATCCGAGGCACTTCTGAACTTGCAGCAAGACAATCTGACACTATCCAATACCATAGTCCACATTTTGTGGCTTTTAGTTACGACAGTGTCACCAATGAGTTCTGCCATGGCTTAGTTCCTGCCAGCATTGTAGCCAGGGATATCAAAATGCTGCAGTAATTAGACTTCGCAAGCCTGACTTCCCTAGTGGAAGAACTGTCTTGTAAAAGGAGGAACTGGTATTCAAAGTTTCTAATAGATCAACCCTCTACAATTACTGCGAGAATATGAATGTGACCATTTAAACAGCAGAAAGCAACTTAAAAAGCTTTACTACTAAAAAGATATGGAAAAACAGTGTTACCTCCTTTGATGACTGGTGCCTTTTTTTCTGCTAAAAACTTACAATTAATTACAAAGTTTCAAACTTGACTATCAACTTGGTAAGAACTCTCGAAAACACAGTGTCTATATTTAGCAAACTATAAATTCTATTCTATCAGATAAATTAGAATTTCACATTACATAAACATTATTCCTGAATATATATATATATATAAAAATTTGATATATAGATTTGCATATATCACGCAACAAAATTACAGAAAGCGTTTGGTACAAAACTAGCTATTTCCACTTTTAGGTAAGAGATGTGTATGAAAAAATATACATGTATGCATTTATAATTTTTTAATAAAATGAAAAGTTTATCACATTGCAAGAAGCAGCAAGTTGGGTAGTAAGCCTACTGCCATTAGCTCCCATTTACAGCTCCTTAATATGTGAACAGATGCTTTCTCCTACAGGCACCTATCAGGAGATCACTACGTCAAATAATTCTGGATTGTGTGAATGTTCTCTTCCGAGATGGAATTAGTTACTGTGACTCCAGCAATTTTGGAAAGGGAATATATTACCAGCGCTAGGCAATGGCTGGGACCATACGTCTGCCCTTATCATTCTGACATTTCCCTCGCTAGGCTTCATTCTGTGAATAGCTCCTCACCCACTCCAGGCCTTTATTTTCTTAAGATAACCAAGCCACTAGGTCCATGCGTTCCAGGTCTCCCAGCTTTTCATATTACATCCACATGCCATTCTTTCTATAGGGATCTATTCTGAAGGTTGTGCTCCCCCCCCCAGCCTAGCCACGAAGAGGCTCAGATGCCTGATCTAGACACACTTCATTGACAAGAGGGCTGACGTTAAGACTCTCCTGTCATGATATTTTAATTTCCAATTAATAGTTTAACTGTTCTCACTCAAAATTTAAAAGGAATAGGCAAATGGGTGTTAACGCTGAATAGAAGAAGAGGAATTAACCTTAGGAACAAGGCAGCATATACCAACATTAAAAATAAAAGTGTTTAAGACTGTGGCTGCGAGCTCCCAGTGAAAGAAAGGGAGACGAGAGGTTAGAAATTAATGATGGTAAGAGAAAGCGCTCAGTTACAAAGTCTTTCATATGCTATCTTTTCTATAAAGAGATTAAAGAACTTCAAAGAAACAGAAGCTGTCTCTTCTACACTAAATGTTTTGTTCCTTTCCATATTTCTCAACGGGGGCAGTGAATTACTTCTGTCTGAAGAAGCCTCTTCAAAAACAAAGCAAATGTCTGTAGAATTTTTTGCAAGTTCATTGTGAGCTACAGTAACAAAAAGTGGGTGTTTACTCTGCTCTGGCCACAGCTGGTGCTCAATCCAGTCACAGTTCCTTAGAGGGTGCAGATGGTTGTTCAGGAAACTGAGATAATAA
Organism: Chionomys nivalis; assembly: GCF_950005125.1. Lineage (NCBI taxonomy): Eukaryota > Metazoa > Chordata > Mammalia > Rodentia > Cricetidae > Chionomys > Chionomys nivalis. Next base: position 29,342,111 of record NC_080097.1, on the reverse strand, counting down.
TTAGGCCCTGTTTCTATAAAGTCGCATAGAAAAAGAGTAGACAGTTATGGAAGCTATTCAAGCAAGAAGACTGTTAAGATTTGTCTGGGCTCATCTAGTGTCCCTCCTTCCCACATAGTCTCTAAAATGAGCCCGAGCATTTGGACAGCCAAGCGCTCGTCTCTGTCACCACTGAGCCTTCTTTCTCAGCTAAAAATTAAGAACAGGCATGACTGTTTGAGTTTCATCTCTCCTATTTAACTTTGGGCAACCTCACCCAGAAGCAATTCAACTTTGATCTATTTATTCACCTTTCTGAACCCGACGTTCCTCACCTTTCTGTGAAAAATACCTAAGACCCTCTGGGAGTTTTGTGATGACGAGACAAGCTAAAACAGATAAGGGTGAACTAACACCTTAGTATGGTAGAAGCTACACAAATGCTGCCTAGCAAGTGTATTGAGAAAATTATGGGATAGAGAGAAAAAAGTTAAACACCGTGAATATTACTAAAGAGGTTCAGTGTTGGCAGGAGAAGCAGTACTAATACCACACCTACTGACAGGCAATGCAGACACCTAAGGAATGGTCTTGAGCACTCATCTCTATTAAAGAAAGTGAGTATCTGTGAAAAATAACTGATTCCAAGTCCTGCAGCAGAGAACAAACACTATAGCCCAAATGGACATAGCATGTCCTGTCAAAATACAAAGACATTTATGCAATGCCTATTGGCAATTTTAAAAGTACACAGAAACTTAAGGAGGAATCTAACTAGACATGTCTGACAGATTGGGCAACATGAAGAAAATGAAAGAGAAATAAGTATCACATGATTCTAAATGCTCTCCTAGTTTCTTGCTGTTGCTGCATATATTAAAATACTGTAAGGTTAAGGATGTTGAACATCTTCTTAAGTGTTTCTCAGCCATTGGAGATACTTCTGTTGAGGATTCTCTGTTTAGATCTGTACCCCATTTCTTAATTGGATTATTTAGCTTTTTGATATCTAGTTTCTTGAGTTTTTTTTATATATATTTTGGAGATCAATCTTCTGTTGGATGTGGGGTGGGTAAAGATCTTTTTCCATTCTGTAGGCTGCCTACTGACAGTGTCTTTGCTTTACAGAAATTTATAATTTCATGAAGTCCCATTTATTAATTGTCAATCTTAGTGCCTGTGCTATTGGTTTTTTGGTCAGGAAGTTATCTCCTGTGCCAATGTGTTCAAGGCTACTTCCCACTCTTTCTTCTTATCAGCTTTAGTATAACTGGATTTATGATGAGGTCTTTGGTTCACTTGTGCAGGGTGATAGATATGGATCAATTTTGCATTCTTTTTTTTTTTTTTTTTTTTCGAGACAGCGTTTCTCTGTGGTTTTGGAGTCTATCCTGGAACTAGCTCTTGTAGACCAGGCTGGTCTCGAACTCACAGTCAATTTTGCATTCTTGATTCCATCTTACACTTGTCAGAATGGCTAAGATCAAAAACAGAAGTGACAGCTTATGCTGGAGAGGATGCAGAGCAAGGGGAACAGATCTCCACTGCTGGTGGAAGTGAAAACTTGTACAGCCTCTTTGGAAATTAGTGTATAGTTTCTCAGAATACTGGAAATCAATCTACAATAAGACCCAACTATACTTACTATTCCAAAGGATGCTCAAACACACCACAAGGACCCCTACTCAACTACATTCCTAGAAGCTTTATTTGTATTAGCCAGAAGCTGGAAATAACCTAGATGTTCCTCAACTGAGGAATGGATAAAGGAAATGTGGTATATTTACACATTGGAGTATTACTCAGCTGTTAAAAATAAGGACATCAGGAAATTTGAAGACAAATGGATGGAACTAGAAAAAAATCATCCTGAGTGAGGTGACACACTCAGACCTAGAGACAAACATGGCATGGACTCACTCAAAAGTGGATATTAGCCATAAAATAAAGGATAACTATGGTACAATCTACAGACCCAAAGAGACTAGGCAATAAAGAGGGCTCATGATGGGAAGCCAGGATCCCACTGGGAAGGGGAAATTTAAGAGATTTTGTAAGTGGACTCAGGAAAGGTGGGGATAGAAATATCAGCTATCAGTATGGGGGAGGTTAAAAGAATAATGGAAGAAGGGGCATTCCCAGTTTAGGTAAAAATCTGATGCAAGGGGATCTCCCAAGAATCTATAAGGATGACCCCAGGTAAGACTACCAGCAAGAGTAGGCATGAAGCCTGATCTGGCCATGCCCTGTGACCAGATTCATGCCTAGCCCAAATGTCACTAGAGATGCTTCATCTCACAACTGATGAAAACAGATGCAGACCCACAGTGAAACATTAGGCAGTGTGTGGAATCCTGCAGAAGAGGGAAAGAAAGGATTGTAGGAGCCAGAGGGGTCACAGACACCATGAGAAAACCCACAGAATCAATCAATTCGGGCTCATAGGGGCGCACTGAGACTGAACCAACAACTAGGGATGATGGGGGATCCCCCTCTATATGCTATGAATATGTATTATTGCCAGTGGTTAATAAAGAAGCTGCTTTCAGCCAATGGCTTAACAGAATATAAACAGGCTGGAAGATATATGTATATATATATTAGGCAGAGTCAGGGAGATGCCATGTAGCCGCCAGAGGAGAAAGACGCGAGCCAGTTGGAACCTTGCTGGTAAACCGCAAGCCTTGTGGTAATACACAGAATAATAGAAATGGGTTAATTTAAGATGTATGAGCTAGCTAAAAATATGCTTAAGCTAATGGCCAAACAGTATTGCAAATAAGATAATCTGTGTGATTATTTAAGGTCTGGGCAGCCAGGAACGAATGAGCAGCCCATGCCAACAATTTGAAATGCCAATGTGGGGATCCACGTAAAACCTGAGAAAGCTTGGAAAGGAATTCTAGACACAAAAGAATAGAGTTAAACACGGCTTCTTGGTAGCACATTTTCTTTTTTTTCCAGATGGGCTGTTTGCTGGCAGCCAGCAGTGGCACCACAGCTCCTTTAAGAAAAAGCAAAAAAAAAAAAAAAGCAAAAAAAAAGCTTAGTGACTCAGCATAAGAAATGGCAGCTTCCTGGTTCAGGCAGCACAAACTCTGATTTTTTTTTCAGAGTTCCTGAATGGGGTTTGTGGGGAGCATGTTGCAAGTTACTTGGTGGCAGCATGGGTCAGTGCTTATGAGTTGAGGTGGTGAGGAGAGCTCCCACCCAGCAGTCTCAGAGGCAGAAAACATGTCTCTGCCATGTTGGACTGAGCAAAGCCAACAGGCAGGACTTCAGAGTTGGTTCTAGCCATGCCCGCTTAGCATTTTACTTATTTATTTTTTTTTGAAGTGCTTCTGGTTAGAAAATAAGTAACAGAGGAACAGAGGCTGTCTCTGACCCTTTTACTGGCTTTGGAAACCCATTCTACATACTGGGTCTCCTTGCTCAACTTTAGTACATGGGGAAGCACTTATTCTTACTGCAATTTGATATGCCATGTTTTCTTGATACTCATGAGAGACCTGCACTTTACTGAACAGAAATGGAGGGGAAATGGATTGACGCATGGGAACAGAAGTAGGTGGGGGTAAATACTGGGAAGAGAGGAGGGAGGGGAAACTATGGCCAGGATGTAATATATATATATATAATTTATATGCATATATATGTATATTTTAAAATACTGTAAGGCTGAATCCTCCCCAACAGTTATCTTCTTTATTTTTTTCAAGTTTATCATTTTGCTCCTTTAGTTTTCCATTTGGATTTTAGCATTAGGACTAACTAGTCTTTGTCTTTCTAACAAAAGATCTATAGGTAATTTATTATAAGTAACATAATATTGACTGTCTGTATTAACTGATACATAAACACTTTAAAAATAAGAAAAAATGGAAATTAACTCAGTATTAGGTGATACATCAGATTGGAATGAAGAGTGAAAATACACCTAAATATGGGAAGCACACTTTCATTTTCTGGGTTTCTGAACTAAATAAATTGGAAAAATTTGGTGGAACATCAGCATTCATCTTTTTCTGTTTCTTGACTGTGGATACAATGTGACTAGCTGCCTCCTGCTGCTATGACTTCCCCATTGTAATAGGCAGAATGAAAAGAGGAACCGAAGTAAACTTTTTGCCTTAAAAAAAGAGGAATGACTAGAACATTGACTCTAAACTGAAATATTGTGTGTACTCAAAATTGGAGGATGAATGAAATTCTGTTAATTTTTAATGTTTGTTTTGAGATAGATTCTCATGTAAGGCAGGCTGGCTTTGTAAGGCAGGCAGGTTACATCGCAGAGGCTGGTCTTGAACTCCAGATTATCCCATCTTTACCTCCACGTAGTGGGATTAGTTGTGTGGCACCGTATATATAACTTTATTTAATTTTTTTCTTTTTTTTAAATGTTTATTTATTATGTATACAATATTCTGTCTGTGTGTATGCCTGCAGGCCAGAAGAGGGCACCAGACCCCATTACAGATGGCTGTGAGCCACCATGTGGTTGCTGGGAATTGAACTCAGGACCTTTGGAAGAGCAGGCAATGCTCTTAACCTCTGAGCCATCTCTCCAGCCCCTTTATTTAATTTTTAAAGCATAAACATTTGTTATTAACAAGTTACAAAAGAATCATAGTTAATTTGAATAAGTGCTAGTAACTATGTCATGTAACATGGGAAAGTTATTATGTACAAAGTGAGATATTGTAAAACTGGTAAATACAATAAAACATTTAATTATACCAATTTCATAATGTAAAAACGACAAGGCACTTAATGGAGGTGGAATTTTCAGTATTTGTAGAAGAGGGTATATGTGTGGAAATATAAGGACAGAAAGTGGTCCTTCAAAGGTAGTAGGTGTATTTTAAGAGGTGAACGCTCCACAGAAGGACTGCAAGAATGTGGTTAAGTCTTCTAGTTTCTGGGAGATGAAATCCCAGAAAGACTTGACCAATTACAACATGCGCAGGATGAACAAGGTATTTGTGGTGAGATATGGCAGAAGAATGTGGTCAAGAAATGAAGGAGAGAGAGCACGAGCAAGGAACTCAGGACCACGAGGGGTGCACCCACACACTGAGACAATGGGGATGTTCTATTGGGAACTCACCAAGGCCAGCTGGACTGGGTCTGAAAAAGCATGGGATAAAACCAGACTCGCTGAACATAGCGGATAATGAAGGCTACTGAGAACTCAAGAACAATGGCAATGGGTTTTTGATCCTACTGCACGTAGTGGCTTTGTGAGAGCCTAGGCAGTTTGGATGCTCACCTTACTAGACCTGGAAGGAGGTGGGTGGTCCTTGGACTTCTCACAGGGCAGGGAACCCTGATTGCTCTTCGGGCTGACGAGGTAGGGGGACTTGATTCGGGGAGGGGGAGGGAAATGGGAGGCGGTGGCGGGGAGGAGGCAGAAATCTTTAATAAATAAATAAATTAATTAAAAAAAGAGATGAATGTGGTAAGGAATTCTTAGTATCCCAGCAGGGTCTTGGCTTTCAAAGATTGACTAATGCAATCAGGTAGTCTTAATTTCAGTCAGTGGACTGACTGGAAAAACATATCCATGCAGGACTCATATGACACTGGAGGGAGCAAGACCCTATGCAAAATCCAGTTAGTTACTTGGAAGGTTCACACTAACAGCTTTGAGAATGTGTATTGTCTTTTTATGGAATGTTTAAGATTACAGTAACCTTGAGAAAGCAGTGGGATAGAACTGGAAGAGTTACTGGAAGAGCAGGAAGAGTTTTAATATATAAAGAACCAATAATTGGCTACATTAGAGGAGAATGACATGATAGCATGTACTGTGATGGGCCATGGCAATTTTGTGTGTGTTTGTGTTACGTAGTTGAGAATATGTAGAAAATAATTTACCCTGAAGAGTAAGCATGAGGAAATAGAGCCCACTGGTTGTGGGTAGGGCTTAAAAACATGTGTGGTAAATTTTACACACCAATATACATCCAACATACATACACAGATGGGTGTGTGTGTAACTGGATGCATGTACAATGTGTGGAATATGCCAGTTTCAAGCTGCCAGTTCCTTGCTCCACACTATATTGCCATGGGGGAGAAACTGGGTCTATGGCTGTTTCTTCAGAAGTTTTGTAGTTTCCTGTAAATACAATTACTCCAAAATTGAAAGTTTAAAAAAGTTAAATCTGTACTTACTACGAATCTAAATAAAATCCAGATGGGCCATAGAACTAAATATAGCAAAAGTGATAGGAAAAACATTAATTTTAGAGAAAAAATTTGTTGGTTTCATTGGTCAGAGGACTTTAACAAGTAGGGCAAATGTGGTGTTTCACAGAAAAATATCCACCACGGTATTTTATGAAAACTGAAAACACAACAGCCATCCTGTGGCTGTAGGGAGCAGTAAGCACTCTCTCTTGCTAGAACATATGGCCTCCAGGTCTTTTAGGACCTTGCAGGTCAAGCCCAGTTCCATTAACTGCCCAGCCTCCAGCAGCAGTTTGGATTTTAGCCCCATTCTAGCAATAGGATAATTGTATAATCTCATGTTACATAAATTTGAAAGTGCTTAAAAATTACAAAGGAAAATGTGATGAATTTGATTATATAAGGACAAACAAAATAAAAAGAAATACAATAAGCTGGGAAGAGTCAATAGCTTTTAAACTTTTTTTTAATATAAGAGGAAAAATTGTAGGGTGGAAAAAGCAGCAAAGTAAAGTCTGCTGTTCTTTTGTTGCTCATATACTACACTACTCTAAGAAAATAATTTATTTTAGAAGAAAATCAACAGCAGTGTAAATGTAAAACTAGTTAAACAAAAAGTTGGTATGAATAGTTCAGCACAGTAGTTGGGAGTGTGAGGTCGGCAAACATACTATTGGAAGTTGAGGCCATTGTGAACCACATTATCTCTGTTATACTGCAGAATACAATTCAGCACATAGTGAGTGTTCGATGCCATGAGCAAAAATCCAGGCTCCTCCCAGTTAGGAGAATAGTATGGTTCCAGTCTATACTGTCTTGTGCTTGTTGACTTGCAGTTGAAAGAGAAGGTGTGCAAGTCACTAGATGCCCCAAACCAGATACAGTCAGAGCCCCAGCATCTAAAGCAGATGCTCCTGGGATCCACAGCGTGAACACTGATGAGATAAATTTCACAGCTTTATCCGACCACAGTTAGGAAGAAATGGAGATTTTATGTTCAACAGCAAGTAACATTTTGAGCTTAAATGTTTAATTCTGATTAATATCCCATAAAGTTCACAAGAAAACCCAATCATATAATTATATTAAGAAAGAATATTTGGGACACAAAGACAAGCTACAGCACAACAAGAATGAATGTCATTTTGATAAATATTAAGCAATCTAATTAGACGGCCACCATACCGACTTTTGTATAACGTTTTTGACCTGCAAATTGTGCCTCCACACCATGAAGGCAGCTCTGTAATTACACCAATCACCACAGCTAAAAAGCTTAGAAACAGAATGAGCCAGTAAATTAACATAAAAGACATAATTGCCATATTCAAAGATCATATGAGGCTGCTTGTTATCTACACTCCAATATGGTTATTAGGCGGGGTAGGGGGAGCAAGAAGAACCAAAGTCAGGATGCTTAGCTTGTTCACAGCTGATATGAGCAAGGTTTAGAATGAAGTCTAGAAAGCTTTTTTTTTTCTGATTTTTCCTTTGTTACACCCCTGAATTTGGAGACTTTTTAAAGCCGTCTAGATGGTCTTTGCAGATCAACTGCATAATCCAGGTGAATATATCACTGGAAATACTTAAAAATATGTCATGATGAGAAGCGACCCACTGGGTTAAACAAAGTGAAACCTTTATAGGATACTGGAATAATATTTAACAGCATTATAAAGCTAGATCAAGCCAGATTGCATTAATGATCTTAAACTTTGACCCTCATTATTTTATAAGGTTTGCCTTGTCTTGTTTTCTTTCTTTTTGTTTTCTTTCTCTTTTTTGAGACAGGATATCATTTGTAGTTGTCGCTGGCCTTGTACTCACAGAGATCTGCCTAAGTCTCCTGAGTTGGGATTAAAGGTGTACACCATTACATTCAACTTTGCAATTTTTAAAATGTCATTTTATGGGTTGCTATATTGTTCTTGTCCCTTGCAATAAATTCCACAGCTCTTACAGATCAGTTGCTGATGCTCATAACTGACATCACCATTTTTATTATAATATTGTTGACATAGTGGCCTGTCACTTTTGGCTTGTTTCTTCAGTAAACTGATAGAATCAGGCTAGACCATTCTGAACTTCAGACCTTTGAAAAACAAAACTGGCATTACATGTTAAAGCCTTGTTTTAATGGAGTACTGTAAACAAGAGCAACAAAGATTACAAGAGAAAATAGAATCTATTACATGTAGGAAACATATAGTGAAAGTTATACTTTTGCTTTGTAGTTTTTAGGTAGGGGTGAATGCATGTATGGAGTAAGGCATAATACATCACAAAGTACTTTATCTTTGAATGTGGATTGCTACCCCAAAGACAGACAAGTCACTGAGCATGATCTTTAGATTACTCCGGTATTTAGAATATATAATTCGTAGGGTTGTAATTCTAGATACTAATTTTTCTTTTTACATCATCACTCATTAAGAAGTATTACTGACTTAGACAATTTTATCCAAATGAGACTATTAAGAAATTATCTCATTACTGAATATAAAATGCTCATTATTAAGAGAAACTCATAAGAAATAGATTTCTAGCAGGTTTTCTAAAAATAAAGTTAGAAATTAATTTCTAGAAAACTTTTCAAATGAAAATATCCATAGTTAGGGTATCTGTTAGAAAAGAGAAACAGAAAACAGAGAACAAAAACTGTGCTTGGAAAACTAGTATGTAACCTTGCCACATCATCTTCCATACAAAGTTTGAAGTAAAAATACCGACTTTAGAAGACACCCCACACATTAGTCACATGACATGAAGAAATCAAATTAGCATGAACCAGGAAACCACCTCCCTGCTGACTAGCTCTCCGAGCGCTAGAAGTTTCTATGCAGGGTGCTGGGGCAATAGTCTTACCTGGCAATGAGCCCCGTGAAGTGCAATAATGGCGAGCAGTGCAAAATGGGTTGGGTAAAGTGGCAAAGTATTGTAAGGGGTAACCAACCACTTTCTGATTGGATTTAAGGTTCTTTCCATAGGAGGAAACTCATGGTGAGCAGTGAACCACAGGTTCTTGGCCAAGAACCTATGGCTGGCAGCTCACAGTCCTCAGGAGTGAACCTACTGTAGTGCTAAATGGACAAAGAATCAAATTATTCTTTAAATTATTATCTCCTTATCCAAAGATCATTGCAATTCTCAGGCATTGTCAAGAAAGTTTCTCTGTGCGATGTACAACAGCTAATACAGAAACAAATACTTTCTAGTAGTCAGAGTACAGAGAATAAATTATGGTGGAGTATCCAGCCAAAATGGGATATGGATATCACATCCCCTCCCAAAGGCTCAAGGACCACCAGAGAGAGAGGAAGAGCCAGAGGCTAGGGAGTACTGGGGCTCTGGATACAACAAGAGCTCTCAGGATCACACAGAGGCTAGGGCTGCCAGCCTAAGGCCAAGACAGTCTATATTCCAGCATGGAATGAGAAGGAACTCATGAGCCTTTACCCCTAACAGAGAAACTGTAGAAAGCTGGTGGATTCTGAAGAAGGAACCAGTTTTCTTTAAATATATGACTCTTTGGAGGTCAACCAAACTTCAGTGGATTGTCCCATACCCACAAATTGAAGTTGATGAGCTGCTGACTTAAAAAAAAAAAAAATGACAAGAAGTTAGTAGGGGGGAGTAGAGAGGTGGGATGGATCTATGAGGAGTTAAGGGCAGGAGTTGGGGTGAATATGATCAAAATACACTGTACTATATTCTCCAAGAATTAATAACAATACTTACTTAAAAATGACTGAATTTAGAATTCCAGAAGACATCTGTGCAAAGGAAATATATTTAACCTCGAAGCTTTTCCTATAGATAAGATTTGAAGAAGGTTTTCTAAGATAAGAGGGTTTAATTTTATTTAAGTCTGTGCACCACAGGGCCTTAGTTTGCAGAGAGAAATGAAATCCCCAGCAACCATCACCCAAGTTTCTCTCTAGGATTACTCTGAACAGGTTCAAGTACTGTTCAGTGAGGGCAAACATCTATTCATCACAAGCATCAATAAATGAGTACCATATTCCTAATCAAGCCCTTTCTATCCCAGTGCTCAAGAAAGCAAATGCCACTTGGTGTGTGGTTGAGAGAAGACATCTCATGTCTGGCTCAGACCAGAATCTCTCTACATTAGAATACACTGCATAATTACCACAGGAGAAAAAAAAGCCAAAAAACCTGCAGCCACAGTGCCTCATCCTGCATTGCCCCTAGTACCCCATGCCCATCCAACCTAGTAACCTACGGACAGGAATCCAGAGTCTCATTGGCTTAGATTGTACTTCACCATGATAGTACATGATAGTTGGCAACTCTAAACTTTCATTGTATTCGTTTTTTATATTACTCTATAACAAACTCAATTGTTTGCCTTCTTCAGACTCAGTAATTAAAGTCACATACAGAGGGTAGATATCCGATTCTTAGCGCAGTTCTTTGTTCTGCATAAACTCACATTCCCATCAAAAGCTCAGAGATGAAAGTAATAGATAACAGGTGCTGTTTGGAACTCAAGTGTTATTTATGGATAACAGAGTACAGTGAAAGAAAAAATGAGCGTGAAAGCTAGTCCAATTCAGACGCCATCCCAAGTCGAGCCACGAAAAATAAAAACTTTTTTCTCTTTTCTATATTATCTCATATCAGAAGTTCAAGTTTATGAATTATTGAATTGGTGAGTAATTTGTCCCTTTAAATTGCCTAACTTTGCCTCCGAGGAGTCATGTCACTTCCTCTTCATGTCAATGTCACGCATGGCTAAGTTGCCACAATCCGCCTTGGCCACTGGAGCTCAAGCCATTCAGAGCCATCAAATCAATTAGAATAGGCGCTGCTGTCTTACACCACTACCGAGTGATTGATAACAAAACCTGCCTGCTTTCAGTTCTCATCTGACAGCAACAACCCACCCCTGCCCGCTCACACAGGCGTTCGTCATAAATCAATAGCAATTCTACCATGCAGAGAGATACTGGACTCCCTCACACCAACTGGTCTCGTTTTGTTTTCAAATTTAAGATACATATATTAGGGTTAAATGTCAAGGGTTTAATGTTTAAATTGTCTAATATAATATATAAGTAATGTGATAATAAAAATATTTACTTCAAATAAGAATTTAGCAAAAAGTTGGACCAAGGTTTAAACTAAATTTAAATTCAACTTTAAAAGTGAATCATTAAAGTTTTAAATGACTTTATATTCAGAAATTTTAGATAACAGAAAAATGACATTTTATTTCAGATTATTTCAGAGCACACATAATATTTTTGATTGACTATTTAAAACTATTCAAATAAACAAGAAAAAGTAGAATTTTTTGGTGCATTCAGCAATGTCATTACAAAAACCAAGAACTTAAATGTAATATCAATAAGCAATAAGTGCTGAATAGTACTCGTATATACAATATTGTACTTTGTAGACAGAAAAATATAAAAATTTCAACACAAGTTACTTATATACTGTAACCAGCACACTTAAAAACATTTTTGCTCCCCCCTACCCCTACCTTGCTATTTGTAAGGAAGCAACCTGATCTAATTCAAGGATCTGGAGAATACTGTGAAATTGGTTAATACGTTAGTATCCAGTTTTCAACATCTAGAATATTTATTAAAATATGTATATAATTGACATCATACTAGGTAGTATGCTAGTTGAAATAGGGATGATTCTTGCAGTCATTTAAAACGAAAATTTGGAAGATAATGCTATCAAGTTATATATAGAAGGCACCATCAGAAGAAAAGGATGTACTATATATTACAGGGCATTTTTTTATGACAAGAGGCAGGTGTTTTATACACATTATCATTGGCCATTCAGATTTCTAAAGTCAGATCATTTCCTACTTACCTAACGGCAAAGGTACATATTAAAGAAACTGAATTTGAAATAATTTCTGTCTAGTTTTCCAACACATGTATTCTACATGTTTATCTAGAAGTCATCATAACTGAGAAATTATTGTAGGTTCCATGAATTACTGTGGAAAAAATACTGAACACAGAAAAAAATACTTGTGCCAAGTTGACAGGTAAATAAAATAAACATAAAATGAAGAAGTGATGTGGGATTCTCCTCTGCATGCTGTGAATACCACTGGTTAATAAACTGCCTTGGGCCTGCGCAGGTCAGAATAGAGGTAGGCAGGGGAAACGAAACCGAATGCTGGGGGAAAGAAGGCAGAGTCAGAGAGAAGCCATGTAACTCTGCTGGAGACAGAAGCCACAGCATTGTGGCCATACACAGATTAATGGAGATGGGCTAGTTTGGGGTATAAGAATTAGCAGAAATATGCTTAAGGTATTGGCCAAATAGTATTGCAAATAGTATGGTTTCTGTGTGGTTATTTCGGGGCTGAGCAGCTGGGAAAACAAGCGGCCACCCACTACATATAAGGTTACATCAACCATCAAATAAGTGTCCTGTCTAATACCCTAAGTCAGGTGAGATATAGGTCTCTCTTTTCAAACACCAGCCATGTATGTGCTGTATAAGCATGACATATCTTCATTTAATAAACTATTCTCTTAAGTTATCATTTTTCTCATCTATGAAAATGGATTTACCTAAAAACCAGTGCTTTTAGATTTAAAGCAATTACCCTAAATACTAGAACACTGCAGTTGATAGCTGCCCATCAAATGTTAGTTTTATTTCCTTTTTGCACATAAATCTGAGCGCTGCCATTTTCACACATAGAAAGCATAGCTAAGTTCATTTGAAATAGAATAGTACCAGATTTAGAGAATCCCTGGCCTGGGGTCACTTTATTTAGAGATTCTTGTTAGGAAAGTGGCTTTCCAGTGTGAGAGGACTGTGACAGCCATAAGATACATGCAAATGGGGCAGTGAGTGGCCAGTTGAATGGAATAGAAAGGGCATGTGACAGGAAGTGACAGGAGCCAGCAGAGGGGCAGTGAGGGCAATGCCTAGACAGATCCAAGCAGGCAGACTAACAATAGATGATTACTCCCCTTGGCTGATGCTGCTATGCTAAGTAGATCCTGGCTAAGATATGACCTACTATCAAATAGTAACACTACCGGAAATAGAATATTCAATTCTATTTCCAATTGTTTATGATTAAAACTTACAATCTCAATAGTCCATAGAAGGCAGCTTTAAATGGTATCTCTTGTAGAATCTATCCATCTATAAAGCTTGCAGCACCCATAATCCTTTTTAAAGATTGCATGTCTCTGCCTGTGCCTGTGGAGGCTAGAATGTGTTGGATCCCCAGGAATTGCAGTTACAGGCAGTTGTGAGCTGCCCAATGTGGGTGACAGGAACCAGACCTAGGTCCTGTGTAAGAGCAGCAAGTGCTCTTAATCACTGGGCCATCTTTCCTGTCCCAATAATGGACCTCTTTAGATCAAGTCAGCACTCAAATCTGTGCTAGACACAGGTACAGAGTCAAATGAGAGTCAGCTTGACCACTATAGACATTTCTCTCATGCCTGTTTGCACCGTTTTCCTGCCATATCATCTGTCTATAAAAACCAGACTGTATGTCCAACCGATGATTTTTACCCTTTCAGAAGGCTTTTCTTCTCTATTATCTTAAAGAGTGAAGCAGTACAATTGCATGTATTAAGAATATCCTTGGATTGACATTTAAACTCCTTTCTTACCAGCCTCTCAGTCTCCTCTGATCATTCTCTGAAGAACTATTCCTCATGCTTAAATCCCAAGTATCAAAATTAACAACTGTTAGGAGAGGGATTAAGAAAGGGATTTGAAAGTTTGAATTTGCATAGAGTTAAGAGTGTGATTCTGTAGAATAATGTGCTGTAGAAAATAAACGAAACATATTCCATCTACTGAATTGTAATGCGAGTCTTGAATGTATTTGGCATCCTAATGCTGAACTGTTGGATGCTTCATGGCATAGTAGAAAAACCACACCACAACCAAGAGTCAGGAATTCTTTATTCAATATGTCCAATGTGAGCATGTCACTTAACTCTTCTGTGTGTTCATGTTACCATTTGTTAGTCAGGAACACGAACAACAAAATGTGTTATCACTGTGCTGATTTTAATATCACGGATGTTGACACCACAATAGGAGCATCTGAGTGCCTGTGGTGGCCCATGCCATTCTAAGTATTGCTCTGAGCAAAGCAACCTGCAGAAAGCTTTAAATAATAAAATAGAATTCATTTATCCCACAGAAACCTAGGAAGCCTGTTTATTTTATGGCTCTTACAGATGAGGAAACTGAGGCATGGAGAGATCAAATATCAAAACTAATTGAGAAGTGAGTGACAGTTATCATCTTAACAGAAGGAGAGATGTGTGCGCACAAAATATTACTCCTACCCACACGAACACCGAGAGGGGGCAAAAGATGAAGAAGGGCCACGTGGTTTCCCTCTCATCCCCAGTCCACTTCAATCCCTCCTCACTATTTTCAGCAATCCAGAGCTAAGCAGTGTTATCTAAAATGGTCAGGCTATAATTTAAGTACAGAGAAATGGGGATAAGAAAAGCAATGTATAAAGACAGATGAAGACATTGCTTCATGGTAGTTTATAGTTTGAATTTTATGTTGTATATTACGCTGATATTTGAGTAATTTTGACAATTCATACTTCATACATCATGCTAAGGAAATGACAGATTTGTAGGTGGCCATTTTCAAAGAGACTATTACATTTTCAATGATAATATGCTGAAACGAGAAAAAAGGACGTTATATTATAGAAATTGAAGGAATTTCATATGGAGTTGAAAAGTGTAGATTCTACAAGGGATTTGAATGGCTCCCTGATGGCCAAGCAGTACAATCTGCTGAAAAAGTGAAGAGACAAGCTTGAGAAGACATATGGAGCATCATGTTTTCAAGCTATGGAAACTTATACATCACGAGAACACTGGGATTCAGGAAGATTTCAGCACTGTGGGTAGAACGGTGACGAAATGCATTGGAACAGAGAAAACTGAGGGGAGAGTTACAGGAATATTACTACAATTAAACAGTGTCAATACGAGGCAGGACTAAACAGGGCAGCAGTACTCACAGCCAGAGAGGGTCAGATGAGTGGTCCTGAGGAGATGGGATGCACTGAATAGGGGAAGGATACCGTGTGTGTGGTAGCAGGAGACCTGAAGGTTTGACTACAGGGACAGTGGGGAATAGTATGTAGTGCGGCTGACATGGACAGAGAGGGAGCTGTCCTCCAGCAAGGGGTGGAAATATGAGTAGGCTGGATCATTTGCTTTGATAATTTGATTTGGATAATAGGACTAAGATGCACCTTGCAGGGAGCTGTGGGGAGACCCTTGAAGTGGACTAGAGAGGGCTAGGTTCAGGATGCATTCACCCTCCTACAGGTGACAGACTAACTTGAGGAAAGCCCCCCAAAAGTTTAAAGGTCTACTTTCTGAACATTTGAAAGAAAATGTGCCCTATTACTATTTTTAATAATAGCCATTCAAGATCTCCTCAGAAAAAGGCTTCTAGCCATTGGGATCTAAAGCAATCACCCCATTCAGAGTTACATGGGGATACTTTGGGAATTAATTGGATATTTGTAAAGCATTTTCATTTCCTTTAAAGTTTTTATTTATCATCCATTTACATATATTTAAATGCAGTTAGAAAAGCATATTTAAATTTAATTTCCCTTGAAATTGCCAAGGGACAGCAACAAGAAAAAAAAAAGAGCACTGTAACAGGAAAAAAAGTCTTATGTACCCCACAGGCATCACTGCTACTTCCTGTCTCAAAATACACACACACACACACATGTGCGTGTGCAAAAGTACACAAGTACACACACATATGCAAACACACACTTAACTAAAGTTGTGGTAAACAATACTGTTATGAATATAAGGTAAGACCAAAATTTTACTCGTCTGTAAAACTCTAAATTAAAATTGTATGGGTGCAAGATGTGTTCTTTTTTTTTTAAAGGAAATATATTGTGCATTTTCTTATGTATCCAACTATTTATAAAAATTGTAGTAACAACCAAGGTTTTTTAGCAATGCCAGTAAGTCTTAAACTAGATGATAGCACCACTGGAAGAAGACATCAGTTAGATATCTGAAAAAAACTATGATCTAGGGACAAAAGGCTTTATGAATAGAAAGAAATAATATCCACTTCAAGTTCCCTCAGTGCATTCTATCTTCTGGGCACTCCGTTAATCTAAGGAATCAGAGGTGAAGAATATACATCTTACTAGAAGACTTGATCACACTAAGAAGCAATCAGGCTTTGAAGAGGCACAGAGCAGCAATGTCTCTTTTTGGCCAGGAGCAAGACAGATACAGAGCCTGGAAGGTACCATCTGAGAGGCAGCTCTGAGGCTGCATATGTTCCTGGACAGTGGAGGAACCACAGTCACAGAGACTGAAGAAGGAAGCAAAGGGATGTTGGTAGAAATGGCTAAAGTACAGTTAACAGGTGCTACTCCAGGATGGTTTCTTTGCATGGCTGCTTTCACAGGTATTGGCAACATTAGCTTGCTGGGAAGAAAGCATGTTAAAACTTAGGTACTACTTTTTCTTTTTTGCTTATAGCTTTAAAGTAGAGCCTGAGGCTTGTCATCACATGTCACAAAAGGCACCAAAGTAAAAGATAAAGAAAAACAGAAGAGATATGGGGTGAAAACACAAGTCAGCAGAGGCCAAAAGTACCTGAACTGTGATTAATGAATTATGCAATTTAGAGGTTAACTGTCTTTCAAAAACCAAATTCCAAATATTAAGCAATCTCTTCTGTTATATCTGGAGATCTTTATTCACAAGGAGGGATCTGAAAAATCTCAGAAGGGATATTTCAGAGGGCTGTGTCAAGGATGCTCTGTTCTTTCATAATCTAGGTGAGGAGAGATTGTCTGGTGGCTCTAGAGATACTCATGGACAGCTAAGAATTAGCTACAAGGCAATGGTGACCCAAATCCAAGTATAGGTAACAGATGAGAAAAGGCAATGCAGTACAGATGAACATGTACCCAGCACTGCAAATCCTTCCATATGACACACTTCTATCAGGCTCAGTCATCCACCGCTGTTCTTCTCAGCTCTGGAAACTAACAAACGGATACAAGGTTCAGGCATGTCTAAGAACTGCTTTTTAGATGAAGACATTTTCTACCTATTTTATCAAATAACATATCCTCTGGTTGTTTAAGAGTTTTCAATGTTCTGTGTTCTAAGCTCTAAGCAAACAGGAAGAACATCGACTAAAAGGGATATTTGTAGCCACCAGCTCTTAGAATAATAATCTTTTTTTTTTTTTTTTTTTTGGTACTCTGGGCATTCTTAAAGAAAATGACCTATAATAAATGGTAATTCTGTCCATGTTCTTGATCACTTTTTTTCCCTTTAAATTCACTTTCAGTCAAGATGTTACCAATTTACCATCATTTCATTATATGTATCTTTCACTTTCAAATATTTTCAAGTTTTCTTTTTAGAGAAAACCAAAATATCAAATAATAGCCAAACACACACACACACACACACACACACACACACACTTTGCCTCGCTCTTAAAATCTATAAAATTCTTGATTTCTATTGAAGCTTTTTTATGTTGAAATTTGATGTTAAAAGTAATAAATATTATTCCAGATAATTATATCCCAAATCTTCCATTTCAAAACAAGGGAATCTTAGCTTTACAGTAAGTTCTTGAGAAATTTGTTTCAAAATAATTGCTATCCACTACTTCCAGAGGTTCTGATTCAGTAGCTCTGGCGTGAAGTACATTAAAGAAAAATTTAAAGGTAACTAATGGGTATGCTCATACAAATGCACACAACAATAACAACAGTGGAAGAACAAGAAAAAGCAGCAGCACAGACACTGCGCAGTCAGCCATGTAAGAGCAAGGCTCAGAACTGCCAACAGAATATTTCTCAATTATGTAAGATCCAAGTTAAATAATGGTGTATTTTCATATAATAACTAGCAAGAAAAAAATGATTTTTTTGTTTTAGAAATAAACCATTGAACTACCATCACCCCAAAATTATAATGTCATGTTGAGATGCCAAAAAGATGATTTCGTTAGTAGTTGGGAACTATTCACTTTTGTCTACTTAATCACAAGTTGTTCAATGTTGGGCACAATCAGAAATAATTCAGATAAATTTTTAAGCTGTGAAGTTTGACATATTTGTCTGTAATTTAATGAGAAAATGACTGAAAACAGCAGTTAAAACAGCAAAACAAACCCATTCCAAACAAGAAAAGTAAACAAGTACCATCAGGTTGTCAAATAGCTAATGTAGGAGTAACTGATGTTAATTACCAATATGTGGAGGTAACTCAACAATATAGTTCAGCACGTACACACACACACACGAGAGTTTTCCCTAGTGATATGATGTTGATGTAAGTGAAGAAACACTAGCCTTTTAAATCCCCACTTTTGAAAATGATGGTGTGAAGGGCTGCCTCCCCCTACAAAGAGGAATGGTCCCTCTATGATGGCCCACCACCCTTTCTGGGATCAGGATAAGATGATCACGATATTCAATTCTTTCAAATTTTCTTTGTTTAAAAGGTTATGGGCACAGATTTGCTTGTATGACAATTAAAATAGATTTTTAAAATTCATATAATCTATTCTCTTATTATTCTAGTCTAGTGGTACTTCAGAGGGCTGCAACTTTGTCTTGTCAGGACTTGTCTGAGGAATCTTGAGTTTGAAAGAGGGCCTCAGAACCTTACCAGCAAGGCTCTTAAGCTATGTTCTACCTCCACCCACTGTTTCCTCAAGAGAGCGAAGTTCTTATATTCAAATGCTATCTAGGACTGTAGGCTTCTTCCTACAGAAGCCTGTCTTGTGAGTATACAGAATGAGGGGAGGAAAAGCAATTTGACTCCTGAGTTTTCTTTCTGCCCGGGAATGCACAGTCAACTATTGGGCAAAGAGAGAGCCCAGTATAGAGGTCTCCGTTGGGTCCCTTCCCTAGGAGTTTTGGGAATCCTGCACAAGAGGGGGTGGGATGAAGAGAAATTTTGGGAGCTAGAGGTGCAGAGGATACCTGGAGAGTAAGGGACTCACCGGGGGCTCACCGAAACTGAAGCAGCACTGTGGAGCTTGCACGAGTGTGTGATAGGTCCTCTGCATTACGTTATGGCTGTTGGCTTGGTGTTCATGGAGGACTCCTAAAAGTAGGAGTGTGTGTGTGGGTATCTCTTACACTTTCCACTGCTCTTGGGACCCTTTTTCTCCTACTCTGTTGCCTTGTCCAGCCTTGATACTAGGGCTTGTGGCTAGTCTTATTCCAGCTTGTGATGCTGTATTCTGTTGATATCCCTGAGAAACATGTTCTTTTCTGAAAGGAAATGAAGAAACAGTGGATCTTGGGGAGAGGGGAGGTTGTGGAGGTGCTGGGAAGAATGGAGGGATGGGAAGCTGAGGTTGCGATGGATAGTATGAAAGGAAAAAGAAATTTGAAAACAAAAAGCCAGAGTCTTTCACTAGACATTATCTGGCAGAACAGAGGCACAGCATAGCCACGTTGTGTTGTTTGAGCTATTCTACCAGATAGAAACTGTATGGTTCTACATTGTAGGCTCTGGAACAGAGTTAGCAGTGGCCACAGTGCTTTCCCCAGAATAAAGCTGGTAGGAGTTCTATGTCCCACAGAATGGCTCTCCTGTGACACTTGTGTATTATGTACTCTATAATCAGAAAAGCCTCATCATATTCAAGTTTTAAGTCTTTCATCTCTCTGGATATAAGGAGAAGGACTTTACCAGAGCAAGGATGGGCTGTCAGGGCTATGCTATGCCTCTGTCCTGCCAGGAATCATCTGGCATACTATTCAGTTTTGTCTAACACAGTTCTCTCTGTTTAGGATGCATAGATGGTCTAGGCTTCATTTGTTCATGGAGCTGCACATCTTATTAGGCCAACAGTTGCAGGTGGCAAATCTGACACCATATCCATCCCGTACATTGAGCGAGGAAGAAGAATCTGCCTGACATTATGGAATTACTTCCACATATCATGCTGAAATGCAGTGTTTGGGAAGTGCAAATATTTTAGAATGGATGATTTAATAAAATAAACTTTTATCAAAGAGATTAGGGTGTATCCGAAATATCTCCATATATATTTTACAAAGATTTTAAAATAGTGCTTGTTATATGGTTTGTAGGGATTTTCTTTCTCAAGCACTAGGAACAGAGACTATACAAGTCTTAGAAGTAGCAACGAGTCCATTTCAAGCACTTTCTCACAGAATTTATGGAATGATTTCTACTTTGGCGAATGAATGGAACAAACTGGGTTTGTATTTGAAGCACACAATTCATTATGACCACCATGATCAGAAGTTAAATTCTTTGGAGGCCAAAAATGATATTCTGATAGTCATCTCTCCACAAGAGCAGGAACGAAGACAAAATATTACAAGTGGGATTCTTTCCAGAAAAATAAAAATTTTATTTTATTCAAAATACGCTTTCTTTCCCCGTGCTTCATTTTATGTTTAGTTATGATTGGGAAATCGTCATACCAATTTTGTCTGAGAAGAAGCAAACATTTCATTGATAGTTGGAATCAGCTTGATATGACAGCTCTACGCTATTAGCTCAACTCGATTCTAATAGGATTTTAGGCAGGATGCACCATCAGTTTGTTCAATTAGAAGCTAGATAGGTTACATTTGTGCCTTAAAAACTACCTCAAAATTTATTGCTGTGTTTACACAGTAGCCAGTACAGTAAATTTTAAAAATCTCATGAACTAGCCATTTTTATGGGTCAGTACAACTTTAAAGGGAAGATATAATAGCATAATCATACCTCACATTTTTTCTTTAAAATTATGATGATTTTTTTTCTTACTCAAGTGCTTGTAGCAATTAGGTTTCATGATGAATTACTACTTGTCAGGTTTAAGCACATTTTCTCAAATTGAGCTAGCTTGAAAGACCAAGCAATTGGTAGACATCACTATATCTTTTACTTTTCAAAAGAAGTGAGCTCTCAATTCTGCTGATTTTCAGTTTCAGCTCATTTCTGGCAGTTAAATCATAAGTCTCTAAATATAAGGGCTTATAAAGAGAGGGCGGAGTTACCAATACAAGCTGAATCTAATACCTATGTGAATTAAAATTGGCTGCTTCTGACCAAATGAGTATTTTTACCTTAGGCCACAGTAAAGCAGTTTCAGATGGAAATAAGAATAACCATTGATCTGTTTCCTATAGCCTCTGGGCATTCTGATATTGAATGTAAGCCTGGATAAACAGTTGTTATGATTTGCCCAGCACCTACCCCTCAGGGGCTGGTGTCAAATTAATCTCCATGTCATCAGTGCCTTCGCAACAGGTCTTAAACAGTCTTCTCTCTCCTCCTAAGTCCCAGATCAACAGTTGTCAGGGTCTGAGTCAAACTGTGCTTCTGCCCACATAGTGGCACTGTCAGCACTGTCGGCTGCTCAAATGATTTTTTAAGCAGAGCAGCCGGTTGCCTTCAGCAGCGATGCTTTTGGGGGCACTTCGTGCTGTTCACCCAAGTCTCTGGCTGCTCTACAACTGTGCTAGTTAAGGGATCGACAGAAGGAACAACAAATGGCTACAATTAGCATTCGCCCTGCTCCCGCAAAAGAATTTCATTGCTATGGCAACAGGAGTTGCCCAGACAACACAGGGCTTTGGCTTAGAACAGTGTACTGTGTTGTACCATGTATGGAACAAAATAGCCATGGATCAGGCTCTTGCTTCATGGCAAAGAGATCTCTGTCATCATATTTAAGTGTAATTAACAAGAACTGATTTCTTAATTTGCAGAGCTCACCAAGGTACTGGCTGTTAACAGCCTAAGCACAATATCATTGATCCATTGTTTTGAAATTTCACAAAATAATTAAAGAATGATTAAATTAGATCCCGTTTATACTGTCTTCTATTTCTAAACATCGTAAGAGGCAGCCAAGACTGTTTTTGCTGCTTATAAATGCCTTTTCCCTTCTGTCAGTTCCATGATAAGAATGTATGTCTCTGACTAATGACTAATCAATATGCGTTACCTTGTATCTGGTTATTAAACCAAGTTCCAGAAAGCTGTAGTTGCAGCAAGAAGGAACAATATATCCAGGCAACTTACAGTAAGAGGTACAATTCCGAGGTCTTCCATATCATTTAACATCAAACAGGGGAATATCTATCATACTCTTTTTGAAGTAAACTTTCAAAGCAGCAAAGTGGAAGTCCTCGAGATCTGGCTGGTGACAATAGTATAAGATGGGACAAGTCATATAACAGGCATAAAAACTGGCCACTATTACAGAATCCCCGTGGTTTAACCACCTATCTACCTGGACCAATGCTCCTCACAGGCACGTGAACCAATGTATGGATGCCATCCAGATGCATTCTTAAGGAACCATGCGAGAGGATATGTCTTGCAAAGCAGAACAAGGCTACTTCTTGGCAAAGTTTTGGCACATGCCAGTTGTCTTTGTGAAATCTGTAAGACTTGGGTATTTCCAGAATACAGTCTCTTTCTTAGTCAGTGTACCCATCAGCAAGAGACACAACCATAGCACTCAAAGCAGCTTGCATATCCTGAGTGCACAGAGCTTTATGCGGCTTGATTTAGTTCTCACAAGTCCTATATAAGGGACATGTAATTCACGTTCACTGACAGACCAGGAAACTGAGGTACAGAGAGCCAGGACCTGATCACCGAGTAGCAAAGCTGGGATTCCAAGCCAAGTCAGCTTTCTAAGGTTTTGCTTCACTGACACCACATTAAGTAACGCTGTAATTTTAGATCTCCAGTCTCTTTTCAGAACTTAAGTACAAACTTTATAATGGGACAAATGTTAACAGAAAAAGGCATGGTAGTCGAGAAGCATAAGGATGCCAATCTGATCCTTAAATTTCTTCAATGTTTATCTAGGGGTGTGGGTGAGTAGGGGCTAAAAAGAGAAAATCCAACTCTCCTGAACACATGACTTTTGATCAGGTTCATAATGCCTGGAAACATGCATGCAAACAGAAGCCTGCATTTATTAAATGTTTATTCAGCACTTGTTTTCAGGAATTCATGACTCCTTTAAAAAGCGTTCATTTTATAAATGGTATCTGCAAATGAAAGCTACACAGACTTTACTGCTGGGCAGAAATGAGGCTGCATGGAAGTGCCATCTAGATAACTCAGATCACACTGGGCTACTATTCCCTGGGTTAAAGACAAAAGTCAAATTATTTTAGGGTTAAAAACCCATCTTAAAAATATAAATAGACTCACTAGAATAAGTCAGATTACTTTTATAGAGGTGAAGTGCAAATACTTGATTTCTTGGTAAGCTCAATTTGTGAAATTTCTGTTCTCAAAAAGCACTGGATATTATAGACACAATTTTAATGTGCAGGAGTATTTGTAAATGGAAAACTTCAGGCAAAATAGAAAAAAAAGCTTGTTATGACTCTAAAAATGTTAAACTAACGTAATACCAAAAAAAAAAAAAAAAAAAAGAAATACCAACTTTTCACCATAATGTTATCTTAGGACCCAAAGTTATATTATATGGGAAAGATTATTTCCCTTTGAACATGTTTGAGCAGTGGCAGTCCTGAGAATATGAGATAAAAAAAAAGAAAAGTGGTAGCAAAGCAAAGCAAATATCTTTCTACAACACTGCCTGAGGCCCAGTATTTTCCAAATAATATCTACATTTTTATTTTTGATCATAATGAACCTCATCATTCAAAATGAAATGAACACTGTTAAGCAAGTGCCTGCAAACAAACTCTGCAACAGTTTGTCTGACGTCCAATTCGTTACAAGCACACTTCTCTTGTACTTATGCACATTTCAGGATAAGAGATGCGGAATTATGAAAGTGTCCATGAAAGCATGAGGATCCAATAAAATAATGTTAAAGTGTCCTGAAAGGCATTGTGCGCTATGGAAATGGATTTTACCCAAAAAACTTGTCAGCTCTTACGGGCTTAGAGAGCTCACCCTTGGCATTTACTTGTTTTAAATAAATCAAAAGAGAAGGGAAAAAGTACACAAATTGCACACATTTCTAACCTCTCCAATATAGATCTACGTTCAGAAGCCTTACGAGGGAATTGTCCAGTCTTTGTCTTCAGACATCTTCACAGCTGTAGCTACTTAGTTCACGTATATACTCAGGTCATGTCTCTGAGCTCACTTTTCCTACTCCTCTTCTGCACAAGAGGAAGTGAGCACAGCGAGAGCCACCCCACTGCCCCTGTGTCTTCTCCTGAGTGCATCTTTCACCTTAGAGAAAAGAACCGTGTGCTTGCACTCATAGACTGGCGATTTATTGAAGTGATTTATAGTCCAGAACTTGTTATCACAGATCTGAGTTCAAGTCCCACCTCTGTCATTTGTCACCTTTATGATTTTGCACAAGTTATTTGGGATTTCTAACCCTTGGCTCAAACAATGTAAATGCAGCCCCCAGCAGTGTCTGAAGTGGTCAGTGCTCAGGTGTTATTCTTCTGGCAAGCTCATCTGAAAGGGACTCTGCTTTTTCCTGGGATGCCAGGAGCAAGCTATGCCAGTTTTACCACTTACCAGTTATCAACTGCAGACACAAATTCAATGTTTGAACTGTCTCTGCCATGTAATACCTATGATAATTTGTAAAGCCCCATTTTCATAATAAAAAAAAAACATGGAGAATGAAAACTCTACACAATTTTGCATTTCGAGAAAGAAACTCTACCATAAAGTCCTGGGTTAGCCATACCAGGCAGGTCCGAGAACAATTACTCCATGCCACTTGTTGCTGTGGGACAATCGCCTTGCACCCTGTAAGGATCTGTCACTGGTTTTGATTTAATAAAACCAAACTGATTGGCCAATAGCCAGGCAGGAAGTATAGGCGAGGTGACCAGAATAGGAGAATTCTGGGAAGAGGAAAGGCTGAGTCTGCAGTCATCACCCAGACGCAGAGGACACAAGATGAGGATGCCTCACTGATAAAAGGTACCAAGCCACATGGCTAAGACAGACAAGAATTATCAGTTAATTTAAGATGTAAGAATTAGTTAATAAGATGTCTGAGCTAATAGGCCAACCCATTTATAATTAATGTAGGCCTCTGTGTGTTTCCTTGGGATTGAATGTCTGAGGATGGGGCAGGACAGCAGCCTCTGTCAACAACTTGTAGTGTTACCAATATGTTAAACCAACTTCCAAATACTTTTTATTATCAATTCTTCAATACTACTCATATGAACTCTTAGTATGTGTTATGTTCTATTAAGAATGTTACATTCATTACCTGATTTTAATCTTTATTGTAGCAAAGTGGACTGTGAATCCTAGGCTGAATTTTTGTATTTTAATGCATATATACTGTGTTGTGTATGCTGTGCATTCTCATTAGAATTAATTGACTTGGAGTCAGATTCAGCGCTCGTTTTCAATTATTTAGAAGTCATAGAATGTTTCAACATGACACATATTCTAAGTACTAAATGTTCACTGATAATGAAGAAAATGTTCATGGCGAGGGCACAGCCAAGACAGCATCATTCACATCGTAGAAATAATTTTCAATAAAATTATAAAATATTAAAACTTAATGAGCACAGTCTCAATTAGGAAAGTGAAAATCTGTTCATTAAACTTACAGATGATACTTAGTTGGGTGGGGGTTAAATGTTCTAATAGACAGATATCGAATTTAAAATGACCTTGATAGAATGGAGAAATGGTTCATCAATATCAGGATGAAGTTAGTTGAGAGGAATGAAATGGTGAAACAGAACACAGAAGAAGCACAAGCACCATACGAACCATAGAGAAGAAAGCCTTGGAACATTCCTGGAGGGAGCAGAAAGAAGCCACAAATGAAATCATCTAGTGCTGACAATGTGTGCTATTTATTTTTTTTACCCTATCAGTGATTTATAAATCCATCAGCACATTAAAAAACAATGGGAGTCAAAGCCATAGTGTCCAGGCTCTATCATGATAGTTAAATCAGAATATGTGGGCACAAGGCTACCTAGTGGGGTTATTAAAAAGCTCTCTAGGTTAGACCCACAGCAATGGCTTAGTGGGTAAGGTGCCTGTTGCCAGACCACAAAACCTGAGTTTGTTCCATGAACTCACTGCTTCATTTCCTACAAGCCTTCTGAGATTGATGCTTAGGCCATGGTTGATGGAGGTGGGTCATCTTTCTATCTGTTGTTTCATTGGTTAAGTAATAAAGAAACTGTCTTGCCCCCCCCCCTTTTTTTCCCTTTTTTTCACTTTTTATTCCAAGCTCAGATTATTAAAACACATTCTTTGAGGAATGTTCCAAATTACATTCAAGCTCAAATTAAATTAAAAAGAAAATAGTGCTTTCAATAAATGCTTTATTTTTAAGAAGGATTTTGTTTCTACTAATAGCATCTAAATATATTAAAAATAATTCAGGAGAATTCCTTAAACATGAAAGTTAACATTTAGTATGAAATAATCAGACAAGTCATTTCTCTTCATTATCACAAGAAATAAATTTGAGTTACTTGAAAAGTCTCTATAAATTTAAATGTTTCTAAGTATTTTTTACAGGTGTGTGTGTTCAAGGTAAATGAATTGTAACTTCCAAATAATATTCTTTATTTGCTTAAAATATCTGTATAAAATCAATAGATTTATCAAATAATTCTTAAAAGAACATGCAGATTTGATAATACTATTTAATGGAAGCTATGTCTATTTATGTCTAACTTCCCCTTGTCTGCATGTAATTTTAAGCCTTAACAAACAGTAGAGAAGCATGACAAATATGTTAACACTCTGGATATTGGTCAAGCAGTAGAAGTGTCCTAACTAACGGCTTATAACTTGTCAGAGAGCACGGAGAGCCATTAGCGCATACGCTTATTCTCATGTAACTAATTGCCAAGTATAATAAAATACAGGTTAATTTTCACTCAGTACTTGTGAAGTGATTTGGAGAAGAACTAAAAGTTATTGACAGGTTTATTTTTCCGGATTATAGACAAATACATGTGCATTTTCTTGATATGTCTCAAAGCAGAAGAATATTTAATTACATTTATAATAACTATAAGTTATGTTTTGTTGCTACATTGCACTTTTTTGCTTTTCATTCTGAACACTGTTTTTCTAATTTTCTTTTTAGTACTTTCCAACATTTTGATCATGTAAAGTGGGTAACTTGAATAGAAAGGATGTATGAGAGGCATGCCCTCTTTATTAGCATCCCCTCTTTATTAAATAAATAAAAATTTAAAAGTTTCAAAAATAGTAGCATGGGGAGACACTATTTCCTGGATATCTAGAACCATGAACTAAAATGCATTTAATGGAAATTCAGGAAATGGTTTTCGCAAAAACCAGTGTAGGACTGGGTTATGGGCAATACTGTTCATCATACAGTAATTTTAGGAACTTTATCCTTAAAATGTAAGAAAGGAAGAAAAAAGAGAGAAAGAGAGAGGGAGAAAGGGAAGGAGGGACAGAGGGAGGGATGGAGGAAGGAAGGAAGGACAGAAAGAAGTAGGGAAAGAGAAGGAATGGAGGGAGGGACGGAGAGAAGGAGGAGAGAAAAGGGAGGCAGGCAGGCAGGAAGTCAGCATGAAAGTGTGGTAGGAGATAGAACCTGCCATCTTTGGTCCCAGGCCTTCTTAAAATTTCAGTTTAATGTCTTTCAACAAAATGATGCTCTGAAACGTGCACTGAAATAACAGTAAGTGATTATTAAGGAAAACTATTTGAAAGAAGACTGAGACCCCCACTTTACATGATCAAAATCTTGGCCCCTTTAATAGGACAGAAAATTAGGTAGGCGGAGTAGACAGAACAGAATGCTGGGAGAAAGAAGCCGAGTGAGTGAGTCACCATGATTCTCCCACTCCAGACAGACGCAGGTTAAGATCTTTCCTGGTAAGCCAGCTCATGGTGCTACACAGAATATCAGAAATGGGTTAGATCAATATGTAAGAGCTAGCCAATAAGAGGCTGGAACTAATGGGCCAGGCAGTGTTTAAAAGAATACAGTTTCCGTGTAATTATTTTGGGGCATAAGCTAGCCATGGGGGCGGCCGGGTGCCAGAAACGCAGCTCCGCCGCACATACTACAACACATGGTACATGTAAACACACACACACACACACACACGTGTAAAGCAAACATAAAAAGACATCTCTTAGGTTTTCTAACATGGATAGAGATCACAGAGTATGTAGTAAGAGAACACAATCAAAGCCTTTGTGTGTGTAGTATATGTATGCCTAGTTGTATGTGTGTGAGGATGTACCTGTGTAGACATGTGTTTGGAGGCCAGAAGCTGACATGAGGATATTTAATCACTTTCCACTTTATTTTTGAGACAGGGTTTTTAGCTGAACCCAGAGCTTGATAAGTGGATAGGCGATCTGGCCAGTGAGCTCTAGGGATCGGCCTGCCTCTGCCTGGTCCACGCTGGGATTAAAGATGCATGTGTACAGCATGCTTCCATGTCAGAGCTGAGGATCCAAGGGTAGGTGGCCTATGCAAGACAAGGACTTTACCTACTGAGCCGTGTTCCAACCCCAAATCATTACCTTTTCATCCATATGAAGAATCGCATACACACAAAACAGAGCTGTCACTGTGTATGATCAAGCAGCTGGAACACGGTTTACAAAGAAAAACTATTTAATATAAATTCTCAATGATGATTCAAAATACTAAAAGCAGAAACAAGATGATCTATATTGCCCGTTCTCAAAGTATCTTTCCAGACAAGCAGCACTTGACAATATTTAACGATGGCCAATTATCACTCCCTCTACAAACCTACTGCCCCTGTAGAAATCTGTGATCTTTGTATCTTACCCCTAGGTAATTCTGCTGTATGCTAAAGATGGAGAACTGAGGTTCCCAGCCAAGCAGGCAGCCTTCTGCGTTTATACAGGGCTTATTTCTATGGTAATTACAGGATTATCAACATGTTTTATTTCGAAAGCCCTTTTGAAATCCTCCTAGAAATCAGTGGGGTACACAGGCAATTTTTAAAAATCAATATATGAAAGCCTTCCATTATTTATTAAATAGATTCATATGTTAATTTCACTGGAAAAATATACTAGAGCTGTTAAAATGGTCTGGAAAGCAACCTTAGTTGTGAGCTTGACTTTTTACTGTTCAACTTGCCAGGTGGCATGAAGTTGACTGGGTTTTTATGTAGATCCATGAAGCTGCTGCTTCCCCAAACCCTCTGGGGAAGGAAGTAAAAGTCCACCCGAGTTCCAAGCTATGCACCGTGGATGTTTAGGTCCATGTCCACTTTCACTCACCTACTTCTATCCCATCATTCCATGCAATCAAAATTGTTGGGTCAAAATATATGGATTAATCTTATTTTTTGGCAGGTAACATTGAAAAGCCACCACAAATAGTAATATAACAGTTTATTCGAGTGAAGTAATAAGATGGAGTGGTAATGATGTTTAAGTTTCTGACCTTGTTTTTAATGGACTGCACAGTTTGTTGAGAAATATGAAGATTTCTGTCCATTTCTTCATTTCTGTTTTTTTTTAACTTCACATTTTGTCAGTTAAAAATAATGATGGAGAAATATTTAATTTCTTAGCAAGTTGCAAACATTTTGTCAGATGGCTAAGAATCCTGAAAGTTATTCTCTATGGGGAGGATTTACTGCATACGTACACTACCTCAGGCTACTGGCTAGGTGCAATGTAGTGCAGTCCAACCTACTCAAGTCGACAATATCTACAAAACAAAATTCTTCCTGTCTGCTAGCCTACAGTGGTAAGAATTTTAGAGGCAACGTAGAAACCAAACCCTAGGAAAGCTAGCTGAGGAACACTTAGTGATCCTTACTTTAATCCACTGGGTATCATTCAAACACTGTTAAGAATTTAGGCTCTCTGAAAGATACTCACAGCTAAATTATATATAGCACATCTGAACATTTTAAAATGCCAGCAATGTTTATAAATGAATTAACAGTAAACTTTACCTTCTCTTACGGTTTTAAAATGCTCTGCTCTTCACAGATGATTCTACAATGAAGAGACTAAATCAAACTGGTTTCTAGACAGATGCAGTCTATGCTTTACTTTCATTGGGCATTCTGACTACAAATGACACAACAGTTGGTGGCATCTATAAGTGGCACAAATAGTTTAAACACAGCCATGGAAAAAGCTCAGACACTGAATGGAACATTTCAGGGGCTTGTCAGACCTTTGGCATTGGGACACAATATTGACACATAATGAAGGTCAAGCTTAAGGACCATGCAAGGTCGGGCGGTGGTGGCACATGACTTTAATCCCAGCATTTGGGAGGCAGAAGCAGAAGGATCTCTGTGAGTTCAAGGCCAACCTGGTCTACAAGTGCTAGTTCTAGGAAAGGTTCCAAAGCTACAGAGAAACCCTGTCTCAAAAAACAAAACAAAACAAACCGTGCAGCTGAGTTACAAAAAAATAAAGAATATCATAACGCTCTAAGGAAGTTCATGATTTTGTGTTCAGCCACAGCCATATTCCACTTCATGACGACTGCCTCAGATTGGACATACCTGTCAGTTCTTGATTATAAATAAACATTAATCAAATATGGATGCTCAATCTGCAAAAGCATAAAAATTCTAAGTGTGGAAGAAAATTAAAAGTTTATATAGTCCAATACTGTATCCTGAGGAAGAAATATATTCAGGGAGGGACCTGAGGATACATACTCAGTGAGCCCCACCCCTTAGCCGCACTCCCATAGACTTGGCATTTAAAGATTAGTTTAGCTTCTACTTCATATAAATTCTTGTTAACTCAAGATTATCATAATTAGTACAATTCTAAAAAATAATATAAGATATATAAAAGATAATATAAAATTTTGTGTGACAAAAAAAGAAAGCAATCATCTAGAGGCAACTATGTATATCTGTTCTGGATCTGTCTCATGCCATAAATAGAATGATGTCATACTAGTACATGTTAATGAACCGTGTGTCATACTAGTACATGTTAATAAACAGAAAAAAGTAATTCAAATTTACCATAAAATTAAACCCACACATCATAAGTGAGTTACATTAAGAGTTTACCTGATTTGTGTTTATGAGCTACAAACAGATTTGAGAACATATTGTACCATATTCAAGCAATATTTCTTGATTAACAGCAACCATGAAGTGTAATGAATGTATATCAGATTTAGAGTTGGGAGGATCAATCTTCAAACATAGTTACATGGCAATTTGCTTATTTCTTTTTCCATGTAATCATTCATATATAAATTCACTACAAAAATGGCTTGCTGATGACTTCCCATGGAAGAGTTAATTTTTCTAGGATATTCTTGGAGAGTCAATGTGTAGCCAGAGAAGCATGAGGCTAGCTACCATATGGCTGCTATTATAGTACAAGGACAAGATAACAGGTGAACTGAGGTGATTTCAACAGAACAGGATAAGCAGGTGGGGAATGATGGAGGAAGGTCATTGGTTAAAAAATAAAGAAACTGCTTGGCCCTCATAGGTTAGAACATAGGTGGGTGGAGTAAACAGAACAAAATGCTGGGAGGAAGAGGAAGTGAGCTCAGATGCAGGGCAGCTCCTCTCAGAGACAGACTCCATGCCTCTGCTCTCCAGGGCAGATGCGATGAAGCTCCGACCCAGGATGGACGTAGGCTAGAATCTTCCCGGTAAGCGCACCTTGGGGTGCTACACACATTATTAGAAATGGGCTAGTCCAGGTGCGAGAGTTAGCCGAGAAGAGGCTAGATATAATGGGCCAAGCAGTGTTTAAAAGAATACAGTTTGTGTGTTGTTATTTCGAGGCATAAGCTAGCCAGGCGACCAAGAGCTGGGGCGGCAGAAACATAGCCCGCAGCTCCCCACTACAGGGGAATTTGATAACAGTTGTTTTTTAATGTTAACATTGTAGGCCAACCATTCTTTTTTTTTTTTTTTTTTTTTTTTTTTCGAGACAGGGTTTCTCTGTAGCTTTTTGGTGCCTGTCCTGGAACTAGCTCTTGTAGACCAGGCTGGCCTCGAACTCACATAGGCCAACCATTCCTAAATCCCTCATTGAAGTATTGTTATGTGGATTTTAATGGTAACTTAAAGTGACATAAAGATGTTCAACTCTATGTTTGGCATGCGTATTTTGATAGAATTCTCAATAGGAGTACAAAGATATAGTTTAGCTTTGTGGCAGAGTACTTTCCCAGAAAAATAGGAAGACAGCACTTCTAGCAAAGCTAGCCAAATTATAAAATGATACTCAAGTTACTTGTTGGGTAAATGCACCTGGAGTGCTGAAATTCTTATGCCCTGATCATAGAAGTATATACTGGCACAACATTGTGGGAAACTGGTAGGTGAGGTTTCCAAATGTTCAATATACACAAACCGAATGAAAGAGTAATTACACTTCTAAATAACAGACAGAACCAAAGAATACATCTAATAACAGAGTTCTTAGCCGCAGTATTTGTGATAGTCCAAAGCTAGAAACATAGCTACTAATATGAGAAAAAAAAATAGTTCTGTATAGTAAAATACCACACAAAAGAATAAATGAATTGCAACTTCATATAACAACATGGCTATGCAGCGTATTGTTTTATTTATATAAAGCATAGGCTAAAAGTAGATTATACTAGCACAGTCAGGTATATTTGGAATGTGAAACACTGGCTGAGAGGAGTTGGAAGGAGCTACTGTAGTTCTATTTTCGTTTCGATCTGCATGCTGGTTCCACGGTTAAGTCCATTTTGCAAACCTTAATCATGCCTCATACTTAGGAATTATGCACTTTTCCATATGTATGTTTTCTTCATTTAAAGTATATGCACAACATGAGGGAAGAAGCTAGAGTTTATATGGAGAATTTAAATCAAACCAAACATCTGCAAAGCAATCAAATACACACTGCCAAGCAATCTAGTGAAACAGAGGGAGTTTTACTATGCAAGAATGTGTGTATTTATCTCCTATCACTCATTTGAGAAATAGATTTTTGTATTTCTTGCATGATGAAAACAGGGTTTAAGAAGAGCTTCATGTAAACTAGATGAGATTATAGGTAGGATTGGAGGGCTGGGTAAAAAGAGAACATGTGACTAAATCACACGGGACTACAACTGAGGCACAAACAAGGCCCCTCCTTTTTTGGGGGGGTTTTGGAGACAGGATCTTACTATGTAGCCCTGGATGGCCTAAAACTAGCCATGTAGTCCAGGCCTGCCTCCATCTGTGGAGATTAAAGACATACGCCACCAAGCCTATCAAAAGTAAAGTTTTAAAACAGATAAGCAGGACTCAGGGGCATGAACCTCCATGGGGAGAAGGCTGCCAGCAGGCTATGGAAAGTGACCAGAATATGCCAGGTTAAAAAGTCATTCTCAAAGCCCTCTCTGATAATTAAAACATACAGATGCATAGGAGACAGAGCTCATTTCTAGGACACAGTCCAAGTTTCTACAAGGCAGTCCCTAGACTCACGGACTTCCATTACCTCACTCCATTACTCGCCCTGAGCAGACTGTGTCTTTTATATTTAGACAAGAGGAAGAGAATTGAGATCAGTGGAAGAGGAGAAAGTAGGTTAATAGAATGGAGAGTAGTAGGCCGTGTCCAGTTTCCCGTAAGAGAGCAGCAAACAAAAAGGCCAGTGTTTAAGAAGTGATGAAAGCCTTGAGACCGATGAGAGAGGAAGTGGCTGCCAAAGGTCACGCTGTGGCAACAGGTCTGGCAGAGCCTGCTTTTGCTCTGCACAACCAGACCAGCTCTCCCCTAATGTGCTGGCCTCCACTTATTTCTGTTGTCTCATTTAAAAAAGAAATGAGAAGAAAAGAGGCAGGCACATCTGCGAAGATGCCAAATCGCAATCAATTTTAAGTGTTTTTTTTTTTTTTTTTGATCATTCCTTGTCCTTTAGGACCCGAGGAGGACCAAGTTTAAAGCTATGAAATGACACCTTGGATTAAATAACACTATTTCCATGGCTTACCAGACACAGTGTAAGACCTCCTTAAAGTAGCTCCGTATTCCGGTGTAGTGAGAAGACTGCTAACAGAACACGGAAGCTATTCGCCTGTAATCCTTGAGTTTGTGGAGGTCCCACGTTACTGCCTTGTCAGGACTAAACACAAGATGCTATTAACATGTTCAAAACTAACTCCGAACAGAATTTACTAGTTCTTGCTTAAGTGTGGTATGTTAGCAAACGAGGATTATACTTTTATTTGCATATCATAATAATATTTTATGCTACATAAATGCTTTAACAGAAAAAGTATGTTTAGATAATTTAATAGGCCCAATCATCATATTTCAAGATAAAAAAGTTACACAATCTTTTAACCTTAAGATTGTGACATCAGAGCAGATGCGGAGCAAATGGGAGACGAGCTGTTCTATTTATCATTTTCAGTGTGTCTCCATTGTCTCATTCCTCTAGAAACTGGGATAAGGCAGCTTTTTTGACTAATTAACCCAAAGAGGTTTGACTAATAGAAGATTGCAGGCATAATTATTTAAATGATCATGTACATAGAACTTAATGATCATTATCATTTATTCTAATATTATTGCTAATAAATGGTAAAGCTGTTTAAGCTAAATGCTGTCACTTCACACCAAGTGCATCATGGCCAACAGTTATAAATCCTAATTTATTTGGGAATCCATGAGACATTGTGGCTTCCCTTAATGCAACCCAATGCTTACTTCAATGTACAGACGGTTAAAGAGGAGACAGTGTTTAGTATTTACGCCCTTATCTAGGGCACTAACAAGCAGCCGTGCTGTTATTTCCCCTACGCCACAGTCCCAGCTAAAACCAGCTGTATCCCTGGCTTTCAGGAGATCAATGTGATATATGAAAAGTCCCTTTTCTCTACAAAAGAGTCAATGATTGTATAACTAACACCAATGTTTCAAATGCTAATTTCATTCCATTCTCTTGCTTACTAGGATTCAGCCGGATAGAGATTGCCATCAAGTTCTTATGTTCCCCTGGAAGGCTACTTCTGCTCGGAAAGGCAGAAACAGTGAAGTGGTACTTGAGGTTTCCCTAGGCTCGTTTCTATTATTATTTTCTCTCAGCTTAAGAGTGACAAGAGAAAAAGAACTCAGAAGTGTGCGGCAAAATCAATGGTCAATGTTATCTATAGATACAAAGGTTGGAGGGCTATTTTATATGCAAAAGCACAGATTCATATTTGTCTTGAGCAAGGGACACAGCCATTACTGCACTCTTATCATCCCCTGTTGTTCCTCAGGAATGCACTTTGAAGAGCAATTTAGCTTTCAGATTACATATAAATAGTAATCTGAGGGCTAGAGTCTAAAGGAGGTTTCTTTAGGTTTTATAGATTACTGGGAAAGAGAAAAACAAAGGGAAAAGAAAAGTACAATAGTGTCCATTAGGAAGAAGGGAGGCAGATACCTAGCAAAAAGGAATTTTGGGTAACTGTTTTATCCCTCTCTCTCCTCCTTAAGACAGCGTCTCATGTGGCTTACGCTGCCTTTGAACCCATTATGTAGCTGAAGATGACCTTAGATTTCTGATCCTCCTTCCCCTTCTGAGTGCTGGGATTACAAGCACGCACCATCCTTATTAGATGTTAGGATGGAACCCACAGGCTTAGTGCTTGCTAGGTAAACACTAGCAACAGTAACAACCCAGCCTTCACATTATTCATAAAAAGGATAACCTTACTAGCTCACAACCTGGGGCTCTCCAAATAGATCCTACTGTACAGCTCTCTGCAGAGTGAAGGGAGGGAGAGGGAGAAGCTGGAACAAACTTCCCAAGATGAAAGTGGCAGTATCTTACACGTTAATCTCGTTAGTGACATAGACCATTTCTTGCTGTGCCAGTGACCATTCTTTCCATTGTAATATACTATTGTTTCAAGTTAACGTCAGTGCCATGTGAATTAAGCTTATGTTGCCCCACCCCCCCAATTTTTCCTGGTTTCATTATTGTGATTGCCAAGGGGGAAAGTTAAGAATTTATTATTCTATTTAAAAGAAGTGTGTGTGTGTGTGTGTGTGTGTGTGTGAGTGTCGCTGTATATGTGTGGAGTGTACACAAGCATACATGTATGTGGAAGCCAGAGTTTGTTTTCAGATGTATTTCTATAATTGCTCTCCATCCTTATTGTTTGAGAGAGGGTCTCTCATTGAACCTCACTGAAGTTCAGGGACTCTGCTGGCTGCTTGGTCAAGAGATACAGGGACCCACTCATTTCCAATCTCTCCTTTCACCCTCATTCCAAGGATTAGGAATACAGGCTCCTGCCACTGACCAGCCTTTTAATATGGTACTGGGGATCTCAATAACTTCATGCTTGTGCTCTGAGTTCTTCACATGCTGTAATCTTTTAATTTTCAGGTATGTATATATTTTTTCTATCGAAGAGATCACACTGATTCATGTATTTAAATAAGGTAAGGAACTATTTATAGTAAAAAGAATTAGTTTTAATCTTGCTTATTAGTATACTTGTTCAGCATACCTCTAAAAATGTGTTTAAAAATTAACATTTTCTTCTACTGATACACGTGTTAGAAGAAAGATTACGTGTGACGAGTATTGAAACGAAACTAGCATGTTCCGATGTGGTATACACTGCATGCTCAAACTTTTTTTTCCCCAGACAACATATGGGGTACATCATATATTTTAATTTTAAAAGAGCTCAATTAAAAATAAAGTTAAAGGCTAAATCATATGCCAGGATCAATCCACCTATTTGAGTCTGGACTACCCTAAAGCTGCCTGTGGAAACAACTTGTTCCCAGCGTGGCACTGCTGGGATAGGGAGGAAACAGATGTCTTGGGAAGTGAGCTCTACCTTACGTCATCAGAGAGATGTTTTTAAAGGTGATCGTGAGGCCAAAGCATTTTCTCTTTTGTGTGTTCTGATGACAATGTGATCAGTTTGCTCCACCACGTAACCTGCATGTGCCTCAACAAAGCCAATACATGCTGACCAACAGCCAAAATAAACCCTTTTTCTTAATAAATTTATTATTTTAAGATTTTCTACAGTAACAGAAAGGAGACTTAAAAAATAAATGCACTAGTTGAGATTTCAAATCACCAACTATTTGATTCTCAAGAGTGATTCCAGCTACAATCACTAGCAATAGTGGAGAGAGTGCTTGAACTGGTCTTCCCCTGTAATCAGATTGGTGATTCCCCTGTCATCATAGAGCCTTCATCCAGTAACTGATATAAATAGATACAGAGATCCACAGCCAAGTACCAGGGCAAGCTCTAGGAGTTCAGTCGAAGAGAGAGGGAGGAGGAAAATCTGAACAAGGTGGGTCAAGATCACGAAGAAGAAATCTACAGATACAGCTGACCCAAGCTCGTGGGAACTCACGAACTCTAGACCGACAGCTGTGGAGTCTGCATAGGACCGAACTAGGCCCTCTGCATGTGGGCAACAGTTGTTCAGCTTGGTCTGTTTGAGGGGCCCCTGGCAGTGGAACCAGGATTGACCCCTAAAGCCCACTCCCTATGGTGGAATGCCTTGCTCAGCCTTGATGCGGTGGGGAGGGGCTCAGTCCTGCCTCAACTTAATGTGCCAGGCTTTGTTGACTCCCCAAGGGAGACCTCTTGGAGGAGTGGATGGGGGATGGGTTGGATACTTTTATGTGGACAACAATTTTGAAAACTGGTTTCTCTATCTTTGGCTACTTACATTCAATGAAGGAAAGTAAAATAAATGAAATACCAAAGTAAAGCTAAAGGTGTCCCAGAAATCAGCACTTTAGCTGCAAGTGCCATTTTCTTCAAGAGCTCAGATAATGTAGTTGGTGCATGCCTGGAAGAAACTATTCCTGCTCTAATGCCATCCACAGATGCGACACAAGTACAGAGCAATGCCAAACCACACATTCATGTGTGATGCTCCAAAAGGTTTCATTATTTCCCTAATTGATCGCAATTTTAAATAAAAATACCCTCTAAAACTGTAATGAGTCTTGTGGGCCTGTGTGCTAACCCCTCTCCATCTGCTCATGGCCACCAGAGCTCAGTATCATGTGTGGAGTTTGTCAGAGCCTTTCGGCCATTGAGGACAGGCTGCCCTTGGTTACAGGGTCTAAGAAGCACCCTGCCTGCATCTTTTCCTCTCAGCCTTCACACAGAACTCTTGCTACACAAGTGGTCATCTTTCCCCCAGACCATCCGTGCAAAAATTATCTTCTGTCTTCCTGATTGATTTTCTTCCACATTCCCTAGAGGTTACACATCATCCTTCACGACCCTTTCTCCCACATTTCCAGGAAGAGATTTTATATCCTAGTTTTCAGGGGAAATCAATATGATATGTGAGACCTTTGAACTCTCCTCTATAAACAGTTACTTCCACTTCTAGTGCAACATCCTCCCTTTGTACTGTCCAAGGCTGATCAGCCCTCACGGCTAAGTCACCAGGAGCTTCACCCTCATTACTGAATTTCAAATTTTTACCTTGATAGCATCTTTCCTTCTCACAACAAAGGTAGTACAATGCAAGCAACTCTCAAGGCATACACAGCTCTCCAATCCTAACTATTAGTCTTTACACGCACCCCCTTATACGTACTCTTCCGACCACCAAGGCAGCATGGTTCTACTTCCATTGTCCTACCAGTCCTATCTTTGTGCCATTCTATACAGCCTGCCTACTGCTCATTTAGTCTCGCTGACATGACCTTTCAGGCTGTGGTGACTGTTCTTTCTCTTGGCTTCTATGGACAGGAATGGTAGATTCTAAGGAAACTCCTCCTCCTTTGGTTTCTTTCCTTACCTATTACATCAAAGTGGCATTGAGCCTGCAAACACACCTTCTTACCAATGGGACTGAGACCACAGTGCTAAACTCTAAACTCATCCAGCTAGCTTGCTCTGTAGTCCCACTCTTCCAATGGGTCTTCAGTGTTTAACCCAACAACTGTAGATCTGCTAGGTATTTAACACATTCTTACATTTTTTTTTTACTATGCCAATGAAAATTTAGTCTTTAAACAGCAAATCAGTATAACAAAACAACTTCCTGTAAGTTTTACATACAAAATTATCACATCTGTAATTTTGTCTGTCAAGTTTTGTATCTGCAATGTGTTTCCTGTGGGTTGTATATGACCACTGTTTTAAACAAGAGCATCCGCAATCACGCCCTGAGAAGAGAAACCTTCTGAGATGGGTCTATTAATATTCCCTTCTTTACGGGGTTGTCAGTCCCACTGAGATCTCCTTCCAGCCATAAATCGCCCTCCTCATGTGCATCTGGTCCTGAGGGATGTGGGTGTGGTAGGAGCTGCCAGTGAATGACCTCGCAAAGTAACCCCAATACATTCACTGCTTCACCAAGTTGAATGTGGATGGAACAGTTTCTTTGGTCTGTGAATGCTCTATCTGGGATAGACATTTCTCTATGTCTCCTCAGGAAAAGTAATGCAATAGTAATCAAAATCAATAACTATTGCATTGTGAGCAATTTGGTAAAATCAATAGATCTTTTCATATCTATAGGGGGGAAAATCCAAATTTAACAGTTAAATGAAAGTAGAGTTCAGAGACTTTCTAACATCTATTCATAGACTCCTTATAAGCCACATTTTGAACCTTATTACAAGAAAAAGGAGGGATTCGGAATGGGCCAATTTTTTTTTAAAGAGATTATCATAATCACAGTCCACTATGGAACACAAACAGAAGAGACATGTTAATCATGACAGCAATCTCAGGGAAGTCAAGGACATTATTTTCCTTATACAATAGTTGCTCATTTTCTTTTCACTCAATTTAGCCCAGGCTTTAGCATACATTTGTGAATGCTCATTACTTGAGACACATTTGCAGTTTCCTGCATAAATGGCCTTTGAAAACAATTTGAAATCTTCACTACTTGAGAGTTTTCTGGGCTGCTCATGCTTAAGAGTCTGCCTGATGACTATGACAAAAGGTTGCCCTGCCCTGACTATAAAATTAGAGAAGAAAGGCCTTTGCTGTCTACCCCCAGTGCATCCTTACTCTGGCAGGAGCCCTGCTGGTGTGATTCTTCTTCTTTTGCTTGACTACATAGTAAATATAAGAGACTGATATTTGAATAAAATCTGAAAAGCACCCAAATTGGTTTATGTTCCTGAACTTAAAAAAAAAAACTTAAAATATCTAATTTTTTGACAGTTACAAGTAACATTTAATTCTGCTTGAAAGCCCAAGCATAAAGGTGTCAAAAACAATTAGCATTTTAATAGCTCCCTTTCTTAGGTTATTAGGCAGGCACAAGTTCATCAGCAAGAGAACAAAAAATCTTCTCAAGCAAATAAGCCAATAATACTTAGAGAAATCATACAATTTCACTACATTGTTCCTTATGCTCTTTCTATATTAAATAGGATACATTTAAAAGAAATAGAAATGGAAGTTGTCACCTCTTCCACTGTGATGACGTTCTCTTGGCAGGGACTCTTTTCCTGTTGGGCTCTTTGCTTTTAAAGAAGCCAATAGATAGTTAGCTCTCAGTAGACACCCCTGAAAATCTTTGTGATTTCCTAATTCTACCCCAGGACACATTCTTGCTGATGATGGAAAAGAAAGGTAGAGAAGTAAGGGGACCCATGACTGTATGGATTAGGGCTAAGCATGGCTGTAGATGGAAGTTTTTGATGAACAGACACAAAACCTGACTTGTATGTCTCCCTTTAAGCTATTTTGCAGTGAAATATGCTAATCCAAAGATATTTAACTGGCTCTACATTTAATTCTGACTTCAAATCTTGAAGAGTGGCGGAGCAGCTGTGCCTAGAGGCAATACAATCTTATTTCTATAAAAATCTCTCAAAGCTCCATATATAAGTGGGAGTGTAAAAATAGATAATCAAATCCAAATTAAGGCTATTAAGAACTGATTTACTGTAAAGATAATATAGCAAAATTTTGTTTAGGTTATGGATGTTCACTAAAAATGTGTAATACTTGTTTGCCTAAAATTTTGATTATGTTTTATCTTATTTTGTCACAGTTAAATAGTTTTATCATTAGGGTTTTTAATTGCATATAGTTTATAAAAATCTTTACTGATTACTCTCTATCCATTTAACTGTGGAAAAATACTACTGTACCTCTTAATGAAAAGAAAAACCATCTAAATAGGATGCAATCAAATCACACGCAGATGCACCATGAGGGGTTGACTCACCAATTCACATTTGTAGTCTCTGTCACAAAAGAAAAATATCCAAGGATGATAGCATCTGTAATACTTGGAAAAACACTAGCAACAGGGGTATATCTTAGGTTACAGAAAAAACAAATAGTTAAGAAAAGAAAACAGGATCATTGAGACCTTACAACTGTTTAAACCTTCATGTTTTCTGTGATCAAGTTCTGCAGACAAGCACTACTGGCCAGCTCCTAAAGGACCCTCCTCCTTGATGTTTCCTGCCATTCCCTCTCTTCTTACTCATCCTCCACTGAGTCTACTTCTCTAGGCTTTCTTCTTTTGTTATAAAGGTTCATCATTAGACAACTCAGTGGCTTGTAAAAGACTAGCACTACTCTGGGGCCAACTCTTTCTTCCTGTCTTAGAATACCCAGTGACACTTCACCTCCCTTGTGCAGTTCACATGGCCACTGAAAGGACCTTCTGAATGCTTCCCTTCCGCTTTTCCCTATCCTTTCATTTCTATGTTCGTTACTCAAATATGAAACGAGTCCAAATATCTTGGCCTGGCAACAAATTCTCAATGTTTCTCTTCTCTATGTGACCCTTTACTTTCAACCAACCAGATAATTCATGAACCCTAATTCAGAATATAAGATTTTCATTAAAAATGCTTTTAAATTTTCATTATGCTTAACTGAAAGATTAACTTGATATCTTCTCTAGGTTTAGACTTAATCACTTGTTTCCATCAGCAGATATAATCTTTTCTTCATTTTAATGTTAAACATTCACGATTACATTTTGGAAGGGTTTAAAGGGATCCAGAGCCTGTCTTGATTGGGAAGATCCAATCAAGACTATATCCTACCTTCCACATGTGATCCAACAGCCTTTCAAGTTCAGACCAGTGGTGGTCAAATATCTCCGTGTGATGAAAAACAGCATTTAAGGGAGGAGAAGAGGTTTCTTGTACTCACACACAGTGAGGGCATGAGCAATTGGCATATTAAATTTCACTTATGTAGGTAGCATTCAGAGACTTGACTATGCTCCTAAGTATGCATTAGTTGTTCCATTCTAGCTTACACATAACAAAGTCTATTCATGTGACATGTTCTTTTTAAACATCTATGCTCTGACCATCAATCCAGTAGGGTACTGGGCTATCACAGAGAATAACACAGGCATCTTGCTAGGTAGTCCTAACTCCACTTTACAGAACCTATGGAAGACAGATACTGAAAGGAATGTGGTAAGAACCATGTTATCATCCTACAGAAAGGTAGGATGTTAACAGAAACCACTGATCCTCAGGTTCTTAGGGTTCAGAGGGGCCCTGCTGAGAAGGTGCACATACTGCTGCTAGGGTGCACCCCTGCTTTCAGGCTCTGCACTTATTTCTGTTTACACTTGGAAACCATACCTGAAATGCTGAAGTTAAGTCTGAGTTAATCTTTCAGACATTCTGATCGAGCCAAAATTTTGTATATGTACCCTAGCATTTAGCAAATGAATAG
Source organism: Chionomys nivalis (assembly GCF_950005125.1). Taxonomy (NCBI): domain Eukaryota; kingdom Metazoa; phylum Chordata; class Mammalia; order Rodentia; family Cricetidae; genus Chionomys; species Chionomys nivalis. The sequence continues at coordinate 29,299,299 of NC_080097.1, read as the reverse complement.
AAATTACTACCTGTTCATCAGGAACTAGACTGACTAGGTGTTTCTGATTTATCCATTCTTCCTTTCTCTTGAAGTTAGGGTTTCACTGTATGGAGCAAACTGCCCTGACCTTGAACTTGCATACTACCTTAGTCTCTTGAGTGTTAGCTGGTTAGTTATTGTTTTTTGTCAACTCCATACATGTGAGAGTCATATGGTATGAGGGAGTCTCAAATCAGTAACTCTATCAACCAAATTAGTCTACAGGCAAGTCTGTGGAGGCATTTTCATAGTTAATGAATGACGGATGTGGGAGGGCCCAATCCATTATGGGAAGTACCACTCATTGGCAGGAGGTCTTGGGAAATGCAAGCCACCTGTGCAGGCTAGAAGAGATGGCTCAGAGGTTAAGAGTATTGACTGTTTTCCCAGAACTCCTGAGTTCAATTCTCAGCAGCCATATGGTAGCTCACAGCCATCTATAATGAGATTTGATGCCCTCTTCTTGTGTGCAGGCAAACATGCAGACAGAACACCATATACATAATAAATAAATAAATAAATAAATAAATAAATCTTTAAAAAAAGGCAACTTGTGCAAGCCATGGAAGGCAAACCAGTAAGCAGGGTCCATCCATGGCTACTACTTCAGTGCCCACGTCCAGGGACACTGCCCTTCCTTGAATCCTCGCCCTTATTTTTCTTCATGATGGCCTATAAACAGGAAGATGATTAAACCCTCCCCCAAACCTAAATTGCCTTTGTCACAGTTTTTATCACAGTGACAGAAAAAGAAACTAATATAGAAAATGGTACCAGAGAGTAGGCAATTACTGTAACAAACTTGACTGCGTTGTTTTGGGGAGGGTTGTGGAAGTAATCAGAACTTTGGGCTGGAAAAGTGGTTAAGTGCTCAGCACTCAGTTGGTTATTCTGTAGGAGTCTTGAAGATAAGAGTACCAATAGAAACTTAGATGGAGGCCTGGCTTTTGAAGTTTCAAAGCCTCCTAAAAACTCCATAGGAGTCATTGATGTGATAATTTGAATTCTGAATTTGTGATTTCTGGTCAGCCTGGGTTGAATAAATTGTGATTTACCAGAGTCCAGCCCACTGATGTAAAATTTATGCTTTACTCTGACAATTGATGTTGGTTTGCTGGAGCTGAATAATTTTTAAAATGTTTACATTTTTTAAAGATTGCATAACTTTTAAAATCTTTTATATTGTAATATTAACAAGAGTTCCTGGGGACAAGTAAGAAAGGAAATGTTATTGGTTAACAGAGATATATTTGAGTGTAAAGTTGACAAGGGGTCAAATGCATTGGTTAGCTTTTTGTCAACGTGGCATAAGCTAAAGTCATCTTGAGAAAAGAGAACCTTAAATGAGGGAGTGGTTCCATTAGATTGTGGAACCACTTGTGGGCAGGTTTTTAGCAGAATTTTCCTTACTAAGTACTGACATGGGGGCCCAGCCTACTGCAGGTAGTGCCACAGCTGTGTGGGTGGTCCCGAGTTACATAGAAAACAGGCTGAGCTTTACCCTCTTGTTTAGCTTCTTTAGGATCACAAATTATAGACTCAGTGGCCCCTATCCATGGCTAGAAACCAATTATGAGTGAGTACATCCCCTGATCTTCTTTCTGGGTCTGGGTTACCAAGGAAAAACATATAGAAATCTTCCCAGCTATGGGAAATAGACAAGATTGATGGGCAAAAAATTGGAATCTTGGGGGGTGGGATGGGATGGGGATGAGGGGTGATGGGGAGAGAAAAGTGTGAAGGAGAGGATGAGGGGAACTGGGGGAATCGGGGTGATTGGGGGTAAAGGAAGGTTGGATTGGGGAGCAGGGAAACTCATACCTTAGTTAAGGGAGCCACCTAAGGGTTGGCAAGAGACTTGAACCTGGAATGGCTACCAGATGCCCAGGGCAATGTCCCCAGTTAGTTCATTGGGGCACCTGAGGATAGGGAACCTGAAATGAACCTATCCTATAATCATACTGATGAATATCTTGCATATCGCCATAGAACCTTCATCTAGCGATGGATGGAGATAGAGACAGAGACCCACACTGGAGCACCGGACTGAGCTCCCAAGGTTATAATGAGGAGCAGAAGGAGAGAGAACATGAACAAGGAAGTCAGGACCATGAGGGGTGCACCCAACCACTGAGACAGGGGGGGCGATCTATTGGGAGCTCACCAAGGCCAGCTGGACTGCTACTGAAAAAAACATGGGATAAAACCGGACTCTCTGAATGTGGCGGACAATGAGAGCTGACGAGAGGCCAAGGAGAATGGCACAGGAACTTTCATCTGGCGATGGATCGAGAGAGAGACAGAGACCCAATTTGGAGCAACCGTCTGAGCTCTTAAGGTCCAAATGAGGAGCAGAAGGAGGGAGAACATGAGCAAGGAAATCAGGACCACGAGGCGTGCACCCACCCACTGTGACAGTGGAACTGATCTATTGAGAGCTCTCCAAGGCCAGCTGGACTGGGACTGAATAAGCATGGGTTGAAACTGGACTCTCTGAACAAGGCGGACAATGAAGGCTGATGAGAAGCCAAGGACAATGGCACTAGGTTTCGATCCTAATACATGAACTGGCTTTGTGGCAGCGTAGCCTGTTTGGATGCTCACCTTCCTGGACCCAGATAGAAGTGGGAGGACCTTGGTCTTCCTGTAGAGCAGGGAATTTGGACTGCTCTTCAGTATCGAGAGGGAGGGGGAGTGGACTGGGGGGAGGAGAAGTGGAGTGGGGATAGGGGGAGGGGAGCGGGGGGAGGGGGCAATATGTGGGAGGAGGGGGAGGGAAATGGGAAACGGGGAGCAGTTGGAAATTTTAATTAAAAAAGAATAAAAAAAAATTAAATTTTTAAATGTTATTCAAAAACTAAATATTAATCCAACCTATACTCACAGCATGATTACCAAGTAAAACAATGATGATAATCTTAAAAAAAAAAAAAAAAAAAAAAACAACAACAACAACAACAACAGGCTGAGCAAGCTCTGGAGAGCAAGTCAATAAGCACTTTCCTCCAGGGTCTCTACTTCTGACTCCAGGTTCTTGCTTTTACTTCCTGTCCCAACTTCCATTTGTGTGGAGCTATAAGCTATGAGAAGAAATAAACCTTTTCCTTACCAAGTTACTGTTCATGGTATTTATTATAACAATAGAAAGCAATCCAAGATAGTGCTAGAATTACAAGTGTGTACCCACACCACTAAGCCAATTTTTAAGTATCAGTCATCTATTGCATAAACCCCCAACTGCCACTTCAATGTCGTGAACATACCAAGCAAGTACTCTGTCACTGACCGAGCTATAGCCATGGCCCTAGAGTATGAATCCAAAGTGCCTAAGGAACACTTAATATAGTTTTTTTTTTTTTGTAAATAGTGGATTATCAAGGATAAATAATTCAATTTCAGCCTAGGATTTCAAAGCCAAAGCGAAAGAAAGAGAACAGTAAAAGATGTCACCCAAATATTTTTGGTAGAGATTTGCACAGGGTAAGGGATAGATTGCTGGCTATATGTCAGATTTCACTGATGTTGATGGCCACCGGAGAAAGAATTCTTTATATTAGGGGGTCAAATATATACTGAGGTATTTTAGTGCAAAAGTCCAAAGGATATTTAATTAGTTTCTCTTAAATTCTGAAATAAGAAATGCTCTGTGCATATAAACATAAATTACAAGGTTCAGAACTATAGCTATTGTTTTAAGATGATATAAACAATACAGTCAATAAAAGATACAACAAGAAAAATTTAAAATAGTAGCTAATAAGATTAAATTTGCATCTCGATACATATGTACATATTAGTCAGGGTTTTCTAGAGTAACAGAACTTATAGAATGAATCTCTCTATATAGAAGGGATTTATCAGAATGACTTACAGGCTGTAGTTCAGCTAGTCCAACAATGGCTGGCTGTGAATAGCAAGTCCAAGAATTCAATAGTTGCTCAGTCAACAAGTTTAGATATCTCAGTTGGTTTTCAGTATATGCTAGAATCCTGAAGAAGTGGGCTCTAATGCCAGAGAAGTAATGAACTTGCTAGTAAGGTAAGAACAAGCAGGCAAAGAGCAAAAACTTGTCCTTCTATGATCTTCCAGAAGAATGTGTAGGCCAGAATAGATCTGGACTAAAGGTATGTTTTCCTCCCTCAAGATCCAGATTAGAATCTTCCTTTTTGAAATTAAGCAAAAATTTCTCACAGGTGTGCTCTCAAATTTTGGGTTTTAGTTACAGATGTGGTCAAGCTCACAAACAAGAATAGCCATCACAAGTCAACTAATATACAACAATATTTCCTGATGTTGTGATTAATTTCCAAATGAAAACAATAACCAGGTCATAATGATGCCTATATAGGATATAACTATCCCATATACAATCACAATCTAATTATGTACTCAACAGGTCATAATTATGCCTAACATGATATCCCTTGATGGAGGAAGGTCATTGGTTAAAAATAAAGAAACTGCTTGGTCCTCATAGGTTAGAACATAGGTGGGTGAAGTAAACAGAACAGAATGCTGGGAGGAAGAGGAAGTGAGCTCAGATGCAGGGCAGCTCCTCTGAGAGACAGACGCCATGCTCTCCTCTCCAGAGCAGATGCGATGAAGCTCCGACCCAGGATGGACGTAGGCTAGAATCTTCCCGGTAAGCGCACCTTGGGGTGTTACACACATGAATAGAAATGGGCCAAGCAGTGTTTAAAAGAATACAATTTGTGTGTTTTTATTTCGGGGCATAAGCTAGCCAGGCGACCAGGAGCTGGGGCGGCAGGAACATAGCCCGAAGCTCCCACTTCATCTGGCGCCCAACGTGGGGCACTAAATCTACAGAAAGCCTGAGAAAGCTTGGGAAAGAATAAAGCATGTTTTCTTGGTAGCAGCAATTTCTTGGGTCTGCTCTGCTTGCTAGAGGCAAGCAAGCGCTCTCATCTAAGAGAGGCTTCCTGACTCAGCTTTAGCTGCAAAACCCACAGCTCATTAAGAAGTCCTGCCATGAACACTTGAACGGTGTTGATGAAAAGCTGACTGCATGATTGTTTGTTTTCCGCTGTAGCAGGAAAAAAGTTGTGCTGTTTTAAAATGCCGGCTTTGTGGGCCATCCTGCCAGGGCAAACTCTGACTCTTTGAGGCAGGAGGTCAGCTACAGAGAGAGCATTTGAGTATTGTAGCTTGTTTGCTGGCAAGGACCTTGAAACGCCACAGAGTTGTAGTGATAAACATGGCTACAGCCGGTACCTCCGCCATGAGGCTGGAAAGCTAAGGAATGGGCTGGATTTAGCTGGCAAAGCCACGGCTTTAGTCCTACCCACATTGCTCAGTAATTTAAAGGCTCGTATGGTCAGAAAAAGAGAGAGAGATACAGTAAAGGGAAATTCAAAAGCAAATAAAATTTCTAAATGGTTTACAGTGTGTTAAAAATATATGCAGGCTAAAAGTTAAAGTTCTTAAAGTAAAAACAAAGGTAGAAAGAGATAGTTGGGTGTGGTAGGACACACCTTTAATCCCAACACTTTGGAGGCAGAGGGAGATTGACCTCTGTGACTTCAAGGTGTGATAGCACACGCCTTTAATCCCAATGCCTGGGAGGCAGAGACAGAAGGATCTCTGAGAGTTCAAAGACAGCCTTGTCTAAAGAGTTATTCCAGGACGAAGATATACAGAAAATATAAAATAAAAGTAAAAGTAAACGAAATAGAGGTTAAAATAAAGCTGCACAAAGATGGAAAATACAATGAGAATCTTGATACTATATGCTATTATGCTCTGTTTGAATTGTTTGAATGCTGAGGAAGGAGCAATAGCTGCTAAAAGATATTTGTTTATAAATGTTGCTGAACTAATCCAAGATAGATATTTTCAAAATACCTTGACTTCAGAATTTGGATCTACGGATATGATACTTTGGAAAAAGAGATTCTTCTTTTGTTTTCACAGAGAATGAGACTCTATGGATTGCTTCTTCGATCCCAATATGGTATGATAGACCACACCCTCCTGAAGGGTTGCTGTGAACACCCTTAAAAAATTGCTTCGCTCAACTGCCAACTGAGATGAACCTAGCAGACAGGTTATCCCATAAAAGACCCGAATAACAGCGCCCCCATTCAGCAGGAAGCAGTTTGGAGAGAAAAAACTGTGCCCATGTTCCCATATATTGTTTATAAATGTTCTTTTAAATTTAAAGGGGGAGATGATATAGATGTGAATAATTTGCATTGATATGAATCTTGGTTTACTGATATTAATTTAAGGTCAATTTTATTATATGTATATGTATTTCTGATATTGATTAAGGTATTGTGATTGTGTAGTTCACTTAAAAATGTAATGTATATAGGTTGTTAATGGATAATTATCAATAATAGTCAAGCTTGTAGTCATGTAAGTTAGATTTTCTAGATGTACATAGATATATTTTAGATAGGCATTCTTCATATCTTTCAAAGATTATAGAATATGGCATTTTAAATGTTTTAATAACTAAGGATTTTTCATGACAATGAGACACTCTGCTCCTGGCAGCACCAATCTACTTCAGGCAGAAGATGGGCATCGAAGAGGCACCTTATGGAGTTTGATAGCTATTTGGGCAAGAAACCGCTCTTGCCTGGACTATTGTATAAACTGGACACAGAGAACCCGCAGAGAGAGGACTACTGAACTTGCCTAAAGGTGAGATGATCTTTTGGGGTTCCTGATTCATGAAAGAGTCTACGAGACATTCTGCAGGACACAGCAGATAGTGACTGAACTGCCTTTGAAATTTCCTGCTTCATGGAAATGTCTTTGGATACTATGGACCTGTAGGCCAAAGATGGATGCCCCAACGGTACAGAGGAACTTTGGGTGACTGTCCAGGCAGTGAGATGTCTCTGTGATTTCTAGAGTTTTGTAAGTTGCTTACGTCTCATTTACTTAGGTAATATTATATCCTTCTGGAGTCTTTGATGGAGTTGAATAGATAGATAGTTATAGCTGTTTTCCTTAGTTATGATAAAGATAAAATAGATGTAAATATTGTAATTATTACTTGATAACTGTTTTGTTATATGTAATTTTGCTATGTTAAAGTTAAAGCCTTCCTCTTTTTTTTTTTTTTGTTTAAACAGAAAAAGGGGAAATGATGGAGGAAAGTCATTGGTTAAAAATAAACTGCTTGGCCCTCATAGGTTAGAACATAGGTGGGTGAAGTAAACAGAACAGAATGCTGGGAGGAAGAGGAAGTGAGTTCAGATGCAGGGCAGCTCCTCTGAGAGACAGACGCCATGCTCTCCTCTCCAGAGCAGATGCGATGAAGCTCCGACCCAGGATGGAAGTAGGCTAGAATCTCCCTGGTAAGCGCACCTTGGGGTGCTACACACATGAATAGAAATGGGCCAAGCAGTGTTTAAAAGAATACAATTTGTGTGTTTTTATTTCGGGGCATAAGCTAGCCAGGCGACCAGGAGCTGGGGCGGCAGGAACATAGACCAAAGCTCCCACTTCAATCCTTGTAAAGCTACAAATACATAAGTTTAGAATAGGTGGCAATGTTCAGAAGATTACTTTAGTATCTCAAACTTAAATATGATACCCATTGATATTCTTTTAAGTGATATTGCACTGCACACTAAAGGAATTGTGGAAAGGAAATATAAATATATGTACAAATGCATTGTTAAAATATGACAGAAATACTCATGTCAATTAAAATTCTCTTTTCAGTATCTGGCCATGTGGCAATAGCTGGCTGTTGTAACTATTTTCCTTTTCTATCTGTCTTGTATTTCCTACAGCTTTGGCAAGTACCTCAGCAGGTTCTGACCCATACTGATATTCTTGATGGGTCTGTGCCCCTTTGCATCCTGTCTGGATTAGGCTGTTTTGGTTTCCACTGACTTTAATCATATGACATGGTAGCACCAAGAGACACCTCAAAGGATCTCCAGACATAATATCTCTTACCTCCATTGTGGAGAAGCAATCTAATTTCCTCAGGGTAATCTACATCTTTGACCCTTCCTTTCTTAGCCTGTTGGTTTATCATCATTAGAAGCCCAAAGTGTCCAGGAGAAAGTCTGAGCTTCCAGTTCAAAGGAATGTTTGTTGTGACTCCTAGAAGGAACACTACTATCTCTGGAACTAAAATTTATATGCCACCAGAACTAAAGGTTACAGGAACAGGAAGTACAAATTTTCCTACTGGGTCATTAGGAGTGATGATGAGTGGAACTATTCTCTTTTACATCCCTTGGTTTCTGAACATGTGGATTAGATATAAAAAAACTGTACCTTATATTGGACTTTAAAGCACATAAGACTGGCTAGATAACACTGGCTCAGTCCTCCAGCCTGCTAATTGTAATTGGTGCTATAAATGTGTCTTCAAAAGGCCATTCCATTTTTTGATGTCAGCTGCTTCAGGATGGTGGAGACATGGTAAGACCAGTGGATTGAAAAATCGTGTACCTGTTGCTACACTTCCTTGGTCATAAACTGTGTTCCTAGGTCAGAAGCAATTCTGTGTGGGATACATGATGGTAGTTAAGGCATTCTCTAAGTCCATGGATAGTGGCTTTGGCGAAACATTACATGCAGGAAAGGCAACTCCACAACCAGAACAAATAACCACTCCAGTGAGTGCAAAGTATTGCCATTTCCATGGAGGAAGTGGTCTTATCTAGTCAACTTGTCATAAAGTCACTGGCTAGTCACACAGGGAATAGTGCCACCCATATCTGGGGCTCAGTGTTGGTCTCTCTTGTTGCCTCAGCAGCAACTGTAGCCAAGTCAGCCTCATTTAGTGAAAATCCATGTTGGTGAGTTCATGCATAATCCAAATCGCTGTAACCATGGCCACTTTGGGATTGGCTGGGGAAAGAGGATGACTGTTCATGACTTGGTCATCCTATCTACTTGATTAGTGAACTCCTCTTCAGCTGAAGACACCTTTTGATGAGCACTGATATGGGACACAAGTATCTTCACATCTTTTGCCAATTTGGAAAGATCTATCCGACTTTTAATCCAGATGTCTTTCTCACCAATATTTGAATCAGCAAGTCCATTCCTTCACTGGCATTAGAGCCAGTGATTCTTCAGGATTCCAGCATATACTGAAAACCAGCTGAGTCAATCTAGACTTATGGACTGAGCAACTACTGGATTCTTAGACTTTCCGTTCACAGTCAGCCATTGTTGGATTAATTGAACTGCAGCCTGTAAGTCATTCCAATGAATCCCATCTATATATAATACACTCTCTAAATCTATCTATCAATATATATAAAGAGAGAGTTTGGAACAACAGCTATGCTTTAAAAAGACATTAACAAGAAATAGCCATTAAAATATATGAAGACAAAAGTATAAAACAGTAGCTAATGAGATTAAATTTGTGACTTGGTACATATGTGTGTGTATATGTATTTGTGGTTTGATACATGTTTATAAGTATGTAATTTAAATATATGTTTATATAACCCATCTTGTATGATATTTATAATCGTACAAGATTATAATGCATAATCTTGTATGATATTTATAAATGGTATCCATTTGTTAACCTAAGGTAGATGTTTCCACAGTGGTTTTATTAAAAGAAATGAAAAGTGGCCATCATTCCTGAAGAATGTTTTTGGGAAGCTAAAGGCTAGCAAAACAGTGCTATCTAGTGGTTACATCTGTGAACAAGAGGCAAAGCACACCAGAGGCTGCAGAGCCTCCAGAGATGGAGTCTAGGTAGCTTTATCTTCTGCCACAAGCGATATCAGGTCCTACATGGGAAGGAACAAACACTGATCACATGGTTCTTTCCAAGGTGATATGGAAAACAGACTATGAACTTGGACTCTGATGTCATGGAGAAAAGACTCAATTTGGGAAGAATGTCTTTAAGGAGACTACTAGACTTGTTTCATTTTGATTACTTTCAACTATGACATGGAAACAGGGATGTTGAGAAGTAAATAGGATACATAGAAAGCATTCTGGCTATAGAAAGTAACTCCGTTTATTCTATATTATTTATTATAATGTGAATAGGCTATGAAATTTAAAACAATTACAAGAAATCTTATAAATAAAAAAATAAGTTATGACGTCAACTTCAACAAATATACTTGCAGAAAATTTAAATATCTGGCATTATTGCAAAACATATAGAAATAAAAAGTTAAAAAGATTCAATGTTGCATTGCTATCACAGTTCAGTTGTAGTATTAAATATTTTTAATGAAGTAAACAAAGTGCTTTTGGAAAGAATACAATTATCTCTAAAATATCAACTCATTCTACAAATAGTCCTGGTCCTCTGGATTTTTCAATATCAACCCTAAAAAGGTTTATGTTCATGTGCATTGTTCTTAAGATAAATTTGGTCATTTAGATTCATTTCCCTTGGACAGAAATGTAAAGGAGAAACCATAAACGTCAGTCTAAAATTGCTAAAGAGAATTTAATTGGTTATATGAATATGAGGAAAAAGAATTTTTGATTGTTGTGGTGCATTTCTTTTGGCTGCTGTGTAATATCCTAGCTTAATTATCACACTAGCCCAAGCATTAAGATAGCACATATTAGCATTCTAAGAATGCCATGTTCAGCAGCTTTTCTATAATGAACAGAAACACCACAGTTTATAAGCAACCACAGCCGAGCAGTTACACCCCAAACATTTATTAACATTACAGTCACAGAAGAATTCAGTTCCCCAAGGCTGATGTGCAAAGGTGCCTAACATAGCTTTTGCCTTCATAGCATCTGAAATACATATTTTAAATTATCCTTATAATGCTGTCATAGTAACCACCATAGTAAAATAAAATAATCACTGAGCTTAGTGGTTTTTTCTTTTCTTTTTTCATGATTTACAATGGGGCCTGAGTTCTAACTATAAAAGTTACACAATAGCCGAAGGGGGTACGTTCTCCTTTTTTCTAATACAATGAGTTAAATTGTCTTTAGTGGTTTTATATTGCCATCTATTATTTCTTCTTCATATTTTTAACCACACAGAAATAAATACAAATGACCAAACTTATCTTTAAGAATAATGTGCAAAAACATAAAACTTTTATTAGTTGAAAGTCTCGAGTCCTATATGTAATTAAAAAGAAGTGTGGTAGGAATTAGAGAACTTAATTATGGTCACAGGGCTGTCAGGAGCTCTGTCCTCCCGAGGTATCTTCAGCCTCAGTGGATTTCCATTCACTTTTCTGCTAAAGAAAATCATCTCTAAAGTTCAGGTTCTTACCACACTCTATACTTTATAATTCTGCAAGCCATGATGGTGTAAGATCATAAGCTAAGACTTGGAATGACATAATACCCATAATGAACATTCCGTTTTTTTTCTTGCTATTGTCAGAACAGGAAAGGCAAATCAAAAGCCAAAGTATACATTAAAAAGTTGAAAGACATATTTAAAATACTTCTAGAGATTTCATTTTTCTGGTCATTTCTTCAGCGTTCACTAAAATACTATGACTACATAGCTACTAGGCAATCATTAAATCCCTGTGTTTTCTTACCTGACCTCTTTGAGATTAGTTAGAAGCATGGCATACATTCCATCAGTCACATCTTAATACTTATAGAAACTAACTCCCAAAGGCTTCAAATAAAATTTGTCAGATTCAGCAGACTTTGATGACAAGCTCATTGTGAGCCAACAGGACTCACAAAAGATCAACATGGTTTTGACTACATAAGGTAAGCAGAATCCAATTAACAGAGAACTTGACAGAACAGACACCAAATGAATTAGACCAAATCTGTGTAAGATGGACTCCCAAACAGTGGGCAGGGTAAATGCAGGTGGGTGGATGACATTCATTTGGGATCTTTTAAAGGATCCAAGTCTGTGGTAAACATCAGAGATGAAGACGGTTCAGTTTACAATTATGGTCATCCCATTGTAACAGTATATGCAGGTCATTGGTATTTAGGGTTTGCCCAAAATAAAAGCAGAATTATTTGTCACTGCACTGACACATAAGGCAGGGGAATGGATACAGGCTTCAGGACTTCACATGGGTCTTGATGCACAGTGAATCCACTACTTAAAAGCAGTTACCACGAAATCACATTGCTTTAAAATGGTGCACTGGATGACACTGGTCAGAAATGTGCAAATACAACTTTCAACAACACTCTTAACAAAACATCTACTTGCAACCTAATTAGAAAAACTGAAGCAACAGCTCAAAGCAATAATGCAGTATGGAAAGGTGGAGCCCCAATCTCAGAGCAAAGATACACATCTGCACAGTTTTACTATCTTCCTTATCATGGAACCTGAGAACTCCAATAGCAGCACAACAAAACTCACAGATCAACAGGATAAAAGCAGATAAGAATAACATGCAATTTATGCATAAAGTTTATTACCATGGTTACAAACTTTGAGAACAGGCCTCTGAGACATTGGACTGAGACTCTGCCGAATATCTGCTGAGAGAGAGAGAGAGAGAGAGAAATTTAATATAGACGCATGTTCAACTTAAGAAGTAAAAGAGTATTACATGAGTTTTCCAAGCTTAGGTATTCTTAGCGACGACTCAGTGCCTCAGTGCCCTGAAATACTTGGAGCAGCAATGCTCCGCTACGACTTTTCCTTCCAGTTTATCTGTGCTCCAGCAAACTCTACTGGGACAATGTACATATGGTTCTTTAGATGAGACCTGTCACACTAATCAGGATTTTCTAGGTTCAGTGCGTTCATTTGTTAATGTGTTACCGACACCAGCCAACTGGAATGCATCTCTGTGACATCTGTCTCTGTGAAGGATTAAGCAAACTCAGGAAACTCAGGAACAATTATGGCCCACAGCACTGTAGTCGTGACATAGGACTTTAAAAAAATTAGGGGAGAAACTGCTCTTCCCTGTGACTGTTCCCTAGAAAGACACAAGCAGAGAATTCACCTTTCGGCTTCGGTGTCCTTTTCCTTCTGTCCCGGAAGGCAGCCCCTGACTGCAAGGCCTCCAGCAGACTATCCATCACTCCTGTCTCGTCACCCTCTGTGAAAAGAGATACAGGGAATTCCATCAGCCCTCAGGGTTACCAAAGCAATGTCAAAACACACATGCAAACGAGCGATGGTAATGCTAGAGAGGAAAGGAACACTAGTATGAAGGCAGCTATTTCAAAGGAAGAAAGGCTCCGACTCTGCCATAAATCAACCATCTTTTAATGCCTTCATCTCGCAGGGCTCGTGCTGCTGTGCACCGGAGAAGGCAGGGCTCCACAGATGCAGCGTGGAGCACTGCTCTCATATACTAGTGGCGCGGTGAGTTTAAATGGAATGTGGTTCTGGTTAGATTGGTGTCTTAGGTTATCATAAATCATATTTTCTCTTTTAGAAATGAGTTATGGTTTAAACATCAGATTCGTTTCTAAAAGTGACCAGGTGTGGTGTAGTGCTTCTATTGTATAGAAGCTGCCAAAACTTACTGTAGAAAATGACATTCCATGTGTGCCTCTGTGATCGTGCTTCTGGTAGATACAATATATATATACACATGTACAACAGACACATGTATATACATATACAATGCATATAAATACAACACAAATACATACACATATATATGTATGTATTCATGTATGTATGTATCAGACAACTTTTCCTTGACTTGAGGTGACATATAATAATCGTGACAAAGTTTTATAGAATTTATATAAGTTACCTTTTACAGTTAAGAAGGAAAAATGCAGGGAGGCTTTCAAAAAAATCTAAATGACCATGTTCCCTGTATTATTAAATTCTCTATATAATTAAGAAAGAATTTAGATTTAGTGCCTACTCTGTCTACAAAGGCAGATTATCTCACCGTATTCATGGGTATTTATAGCTACCAATGTTGAATATTACAGGGAGGAGAAATAACTTCAGAGAGGCTACTTGTCCATCTTTGCTTCACAAAACACTAGGGATTCATGTGTCCATGCAAAAGAAGCTATTTGCTGACTTGATCTCTTGAACTGTATGCCTGGTATCGTAAGAGCGCGTCTGAAACAGCGGAAACTATTTTCCTAAGAACTTTCTCCCGCTGGTTCCCCCTTTTGGAGACACACTCTCTTCATAGAGAACTGTTGACACGTGAATGTGGCAGAGTACAAAAACCACACTCATTTACAGTTTATAAACAGATACATACATATAAATATGTATCAGCTGCTTTTCCATCTGCTTCGACTTCACATTTTTAGAAGAGAACTAAACCTTGGAGGTGTTATCAGAAACGGTGGGTGAGAAGCAGAGTATTTGGAGGCTGTCAATTTACACATAGATTTCATTCTAAAGCACTTCAATGTCTACTTTAAAGCACATTAAATACTTCAGACAATTCGATAACTACCTACCTAATCTTTAAAAGTTTACACTCACATTTAATAATATTTTTCCTAAACATAGTCCATATAATATTAAACATTTAAGGTAGCAAAAGTAAACATTTAAATAAATAAAAGGATTGTATATGTGTGTGTATTTGTTTGCAAAAGAAGAGCGGGAAAGAGAAAAATAGAGAATTGGTTTAGGGGAAAGGAAAATGAGGAAGACAATTAAATACAAAACAGTGTTTGTTTTGCTCCTGGACGGGGAACAATTAAACATGACTGAATATGGCTGGGTGCTAGATTACACTGTGCCAAGGTTAAGTTACTGGTGGGTGGTTGACTGTCCTATGGCCTGATAGGCTGATCCTGCTGGTCCCTTGGGGACAGATGCTGACATGCTTATGCTGACAAATGCACTCACACAGTGCCACAGTCTCTGTTTTACAACTCTGAACATGCAGCTCTCTATAAAGTGTCTTTGCCATTTTCTTTCCCCAGCTAGTTCCCACCACTTCTCCAAGACAGAAACTGAGACCATCTGAGACCATGCCCTGGCCCATGTGTGCTAGCTCAGTGCATATGGCACGTATCACAACACGTCCTTTCGAAAGTTACAGCTTCCCAGACAGAACTATTGAGACAAGTAGCTCCTGAAGACAGGGAGAGCAGATTCCTTTTCTCTTCTTTCTTTTCTTTTCTTTTTTCAAGACAGGGTTTCTCTGTGTATGTAGCCTTGGTTGTCCTGGAACTTGCTCTGTAGATCAGTTTGAACGTGAACCCACAGAAATCTATCTACCTCTGCCTCCAAAGTGCCGTAATTAAAGTTTGCACATCCACTGCCTGGGTTTATGTTTGCTTTTTTAATAGGTGGCAAAATCCAGTTGTTCGATAGAAACCAGTTGTCTAACCCATTATAATTTTGTGTCTTGGTTAAGGACATAATCATGTCTCATATTCTTGCTAAAGAACCTTGGATTTGAAGTGTAAATTGACTATGTGCAAGTCATCTCTGTTCATGAGAGGATATAAGGAGAGCATTTGCCCAACATATGTTTACCTGGTACATGGTAGTCTGCACTGGGTCATCACTATGCACTTAAGATACTTAGGTTCTAAGGATCAACAAGAACTCTCTTCAGTTCTCATGAGCACAAGACTGAGGTAAACATGAAAGGGATGGAGACTGTTAGAGGAAGAAGGTGCTCGGAAGAAAATAGCAGATACACAGGCCAACATAAAATCAATTGCGTTATACATATATCTTCCATTGTGAACCAAGGAAATAAAGGCAATTTATATTAAAAATACAGCTTCATTTCTTCTTTGAAAACTCTTAAACAACTACCTGAAATTGTACCCCAGTAGAACTGAATGACATTGCCTCCCATAACTCGTAAATGAAAATTTGAAAATTGCAGTGTTGAGGGAAATGAAGAAAGGCAAGACTAGGAGCAGATATTTCCACGTTGAATCAACAGGGTAGACTGGGAAGAAGGGGAGCTGCTGAGGGACATGTCTGAGGTCTTTGGTTGCCCATGGATGAAGGATGGTAAAGTATGGGGAGAAATTTTGAGTTTGGAGGTTTATAATGGTTAGGGAAAACAATGAGCTTCTCTTGTGGAAGATATCAGTAGAGACACCAGATGTGATTTCAGGGGTTCAGTTTGGAAATACTGGTCTCAAATTAGTATGAAAAAAGACACTATTTGAAAGTCATTCTCTTATTACAAAACAAACAAAAAAACCAAAAAGGCAGTATGGACCAGAGCCTGAGAAAGGCCCTGAAAAGTACAAGCATCAGACAGTACCCACAAGGACTGGGGGGGCCCTGGAGTGTCGTGGTCAGGAGAGGTAGCATTTGCAGAGACATCATCAACATAAAGTATGGGAGCCTTGGCATTTTCTTCAGTCAAGACAGAACACTAAAATTTCACACACCTAGGAAGAACACATCCCAAAAGTTTCCTTAAAGCTAATGACAGGCGAACAATCCCAAACAGCTATAAAGGAGCAGCTGAGCATGGGATAGGCTGCCCAATAGCAAACTCAACTTCAAAAGTCAGGAGGTGGATGGCCTCCAGCTTCTGAAGGGACGTTATTTCCAGAGAAGCAGTTGTTCTATTGCCAGGAACGTGAGGACAGAAAATAGCCATGCTCAGATATCAGTCACCAAGACATGATTTCTTAATGTTATAGTTTGGATCTAAACTATCCCCAGAGCTCATGTGCCAAAGGCTTGACTGACATGGCTCTGGGAAAGTGACCGGCTTATGAAAGCTTAAACCTCATCACTGGGTCGCCCCCCGATGAGATATTTAATGGACTATTGAGAGAGATCCACCTAGCAGGTGGGGTCTTGCTGCATTAAGGGTGTGCTCCTTGGGCCAACAACCTGCTTCCTTTTCTCTAGGTCTCTGGTTACCATGAGATGAGCATCCCTGGACATATACTGACCCCAAAGTTGTCCTGCTTTACCGTGGACTAGAAACAACAGAGTCAGTAGATAATGGACTAAAGTCTCTAAAACTGCATGCCAAAATCAAAATTCTCCCCTGAAACGTGGGTATTTTGTCAAGGCAACAGAAGGCTGACTAACACATTATGCTCTTACAAAATAAGGGAGGAAAGTAAAAACAAAGCAGAAATTTAGAAGGGGCCGAGTTGCAGAGCAAGGGATCCAGAAAAGGAAGAAGACATACAGGAAATGACAGAGAACTCCCAGGACTCCCAAGATCTAGACCCAGAGCAGACCCGAGCTTACAGAGGAGAAAACAGACTCTGGGAGGAAAACAGGACTTAGGATCTGAGGCTGGACAACTTGTAAAAACAACTGTGGATGTTTACACAGATTTATTTTAAGAAGTTTAAAAAACTAGCAACAGATACACACAAATCTTAAGTATTTTTTTTTTAGTTTGCATTAACTTTAAAATTAACAGTGTTATAAAAGTCACTATGGTCTGAATGCTGGTACACCACCCAAAACAGCAACTTAATCCTTAGGATGCAGAGTTGTTATGCAGTGATTAAATCACGAGGCAGTGCTCAAATGGATGGGAATAGTGCCCTTAAAAAGAAATATGGAGAGCTAGTCGCCCCTCCACCACTATATAGGTTCAAAGTAACAAGGTATTATTTGTGGAGAGGAGAATGAGCTCATTACAAGAACAGAATTCATTGAAGCTCTCTCTGACTTTAGACATCTTCAAGAATCATGAGCCAAAATATCTGTCTTGAATACAAATTACCATATATAAGGCATTTTTTAGCATACTAAGGAAACAAGGAATATTTGAAAGTGGTAATTTTATAAACATTAGTTCTTCTGATGACCACAAATTGTGCTGTAATTACACTGAAAGCTATCAGGGCAAAGGGATTGGAGCATACCAGCTAAGCACAGGTGAGGAGAGAGCATAAGGAACCAAATCTGCAACCACTTACTAGGAACTCAGGCACATCTAAAATGAAAAGAAAACTAAAGTAACTTTTTAGGTTCCTGAAAATTAAACATGGAAAACGGAGGAAAGGAAAAAGATGAAGAGGCTGATTTCTAGCCTAAGGTGCTCACTTATGGGAAGGAAGAAGACAGGTCACTAAGGGTATATGACACAGTGTGGTGGATGCGGGGTCAGAAACCCAGGCACATTCTTGAGGAGGGACAATCAGCATGAGGCAGGGAAGGGAAGGGGGCGAGTGGCCCAGAGGTTTCTTAGACACCTACAGCTAAAGGAATGGCTGGGAGAGGAGCTGAGATGCTGGAAAGGGGAGCTTTATTCTGGCTGCTGTCAGCCATAGCAGCAGGGTTTCAGGGGTAATGAACTACTCAGAGAACTGAGATAATGCATAGGACAGAGGGCAGAGAGTTAGAGGTGAAGAAGGCATCTCAGAGAGGGGCAGGGGGCGATGGTGGCGCACGCCTTTAATCCCAGCACTCGGGAGGCAGAGGCAGGCAGATCTCTGTGAGTTCGAGATCAGCCTGGTCTACAAGAGCTAGTTCCAGGACAGGCTCCAAAGCCACAGAGAAACCCTGTCTCCAAAAACCAAAAAAAAAAAAAAAAAAAAAAAAAAAAAAAGATAAGGTTGATTTTCAGGTGTCTGGATTGGGTTTCATGATGTAGATGAACTTCATTGATCAAAACCAGGAACATCTTTGGTAATAAAGACACTGAGCCTGGAAAGGAGCTCAGTTGTGGAGGGGTTGAGATATCATGAGATAATTAATTGCTTTAAAAAATTTATTAAAGATGCAGAGATGATTAGCGTATTCAGAGGTCTAAAACTCAGGGCACAGAATTTGCCTAATTGATTTAACTTACAAGGACACAGGTTACACCAAAACCATACAAAAAGTAAGAATAGTGTGGGGGGGGGCAATATATAGACTTTTAATATAAATAGATTTGAATACAGATCCTCTGCAAGTCAGTGAAGTTCCCCTTTACCTCTTCTCATTCCCACTGATCCCCAACTCTCAACAGGAAGAAAGGCATCCACTTCATGAAGTTATTGTAAATACTACAGGAGATGAGTAATGTCTAATGTTCTGCAGAGTGCTGGCCCATAGGTAGAATCTATTAATAGCTAATTTTTGTTCAGTGGTTATTGATATTGTGGTAAAGTGAGAGCCCATTTAAGGAGTGTGAAGAAGAGAGCCAAGACACAAAGGCGACTAACTCATGTAGATAGGGCTAGGGAAGCAGGAGAGTATCTCTCTCTGGGGCCATTTTCTGCTGCTTGCAGTGTATGTGCTATGGAGCTTTTTTTTTTTTTTTTTTTTTTTTTTTTTTTAAACTTCCCATTGTTTTATGACCTACATTCTTTAAAACTTACAACGTTTCAATGGTTTTAGGGGAAGTGTGTGATACAATGATTAAAGCCTGGCATTTAACACGGGAATAGAGGGATGGAAAGCCCAGTCTCCTTAAAGAACTGTTTAAAGTGTGCTGCTAATACACAGAATTCACAGGCTCAAGTTTAACCCAACCTTCCAGAAGAAAAAAAAAAAGGCTGTTACTCTAACATGGTTACATGAATTACTGTTCTATGCAGTTGGTTACAGAGGGATTATATGGCTTTTTGTGGTAAGTATTTCAGCCCTTAACCATCTAGACATAAAGCACAAAATACGACTTAAACCAGACAGCAAAAAGGCAGGAATAACTTCAAACAAAATCTCTGAACCTGTTTTAATACAGAGGTGATGCTGAAAATTTGAGTCAAGGGATGCAGAGCCAGTTTTCCCTGGGACTTAGCCGACAAAGAGCATCAAAGCCGTTTGCTTTCAGACTGCAGATGACCACACCAACCATAAGCACAGGGATTCAGGGAAAAATAAACAATAATAGTTTAAAATTTCTATTTTTCTTCTTCTGTACTCATTATTTGGCTAACTTGAACAGTTTGTAAATTAGAAGTGAAAATTGTAAGGAAAGTCTCCTCTATCTTGAATGGGCCATTACAGAGAGTCAATTCTTGTGGTTGGGTTTCAGCTCCCATTCTGACCATCTCTCTATGCCTTCTCACAACTATGAGACGGGGTCTTATAATGGGATTTTCCTTAGCAAGCTATTGTCTGAATCGAGTTAACTTGTATAAAGGGTGAAGACAGTGTCTCCCATGTGCTAAGGCCAGCTACACATTAGCTGTTATTACATTCACTGCTGAGATTATACGTGTTCAGCTGATTGGGCCATGTAACAAATTCATTCTCAATCATATCCGCATATTCTGTCCACTATAGAAAGGCTGGAAAAGGTAAAAACCAGACACAATGTCCTGGTCCCACCCAGCAACTTCCGCAGTCTCCCTGGCAGCAGAGGTAGAGTGGTCCCAAGAGACACTGCCATGCAGTGAAACAGAGGAGACGCCTGTGAGGCTTCTGAACAGAAACAGAGCATCATGTCCATAACTGTCATCCCATTTGCCCTGGCCCTGCAGCAGCTATAACTGCAACTGTAAAATGTTGCCCTCTTCAAGCAGTCAAAACTATGACCACTAATAATAATGGCAGTGGTTGGCTAAAGCTAGCAAATAGTTTACAAATACAATAAAATGTATACAATCACCATGTGATAGGTAACATCTTATCTACGGTAGAATTTAAAAAAATTCTTAATTTACTGTTAATAAGATTGCAGAGATTACATTTATAAAAGGACTTTTTTTTAAAAAAAGTTTTATATTTATTTGTTGAAGGTGTGAGTATGGATATGCTTTTGTACCTCAAAAGCAAAAAGCCATTCTTGGATGTTACAGATACATATGGACACCCAGGTAAAATAGTAATATAAACACTGACTTCATTAATACTGCAGATCATGCAGGCAGGAAGAGAGCATATGCCTACAATCTCAGCACTGGGGAAGTTAAGACAAGAAGGTCAGGCATCTGAGACCAGTGTGGGTGATATGTTGTGGTGGTTTGAATAGGAATGGCCCCTAGAGACTCATGTGTTTGAATGCATGGCCCATAGAAAGTGGTGCTATTAGAGGTATGGCCTTGTTGGAGTAGATGTGGCATTGTTGGAAGTGTCCCTCTGTGGGGGTAGGTTTGAGGTTTCAAATGTTCAAGCTATAACCATGTGGTACACTCTCCTGTTGCTGCCTGTGGATCAATATGGAGAACTCTCAGTTCTTCGTCCAGCATAATATCTACCTGCATGCTGCCATGCTTCCTGTCATGACGATGATGGACTAAACCACTGAAACTGTAAGCCAGTCCCAGTTAATTGTGTTCCTTTATAAGAGTTGCTGTGGTCATGGTGCCTCTTCACAGTAATAGAACCTCTAAGATATACAGTAGGAACACACCTCAACAAATCCTAAAATGGTTCATGAGCCTAAGGGAGGAAGACGGGATGGAAAGACTGTAAAAGCTAGAGAGAGGATCAGGAAGCTTGCTTTGGGATTAAGTCTCCTAGTAATATCAGAAGTCACACCCATAGAGTCTCACTAACATGACTTCCTGAACAAACGCAACAAATAGACATGGCAAAGTGGTTCAGGGAAGCACAAAACAACTACTAAGGATTGTTGAGAGCAGGAGAAATAGTCATTCCTAGGGAAGAGTACACCAATAGACTATTCAAATGGAAACTGTCATCCATAAAAACATACATACAAGCAACATTATACAGAGCCGAGCAAGTTGATTTATAAAGACATTTTTAAATCCATATATGTACGGAAGAGTAATTAATGAAAAAGGCCATTAGTTTGAGGAGAGGGAGGAGGGGTATATGGTAGAGTGGGTATATGGTAGAGTGGGTATATGGTAGGGAACGGAGGGAGGAAAGGGAAGGGGAGATGACGTAATTATACTATAATGTCAAAACCTATATATACACACAGGGTGATACAGAACATTCACATGACAACAGTGAACCAAGTCATGTAAGGCTACTTTTAATTTACAAATTTAGGATTTTTTAGATAGTATAGTTTTTTGTTTATTATACATAAATATCTAATGATTGCCTTCTGAATGTTTTAAAGTAAAACTTTCTCATTTTCAAAACTAAAAAAAAAACTTTAAAATTCCTTTTAAAAGTTACTTCTCTCTTTATTAGATTCTCTACTAAACTCACAAAAGCATGACTATTTCTGGACTATAACCATATCACAGACAAAGATGTAAAAGCACTCATATAACTGATGTATAAGTTTGTAATTACAAAATATTAAATAAACTATTTTGGGTATATTAAATAGATATGCTCCAATTTAAAAAATTCTTCCAGGTTCACGAACCATTCCTCATGAAAGAAACCTCTATCACAAATAGAGACTGTCGCAGAAAACCACAGCTGGACACACCAAGATCCAGCAGATACAGCTGCATCACCACTCCATGTCCACAGCACAGGAAACATCTCTCTTAAGTCTCAAGAAAGAGACTTAAGAGCTAGAATACTAGACTAGGGAGTTTGTTGTACAAGTCTCTCCTAGAAATGCCAAAAAAAAAAAAAAAAAAAAAAACCAAAAGACTAAAAACAACAAGACCAGAACAATGGCAACATCAATGGTCTATTAACATGGAAGGAAGAAATCCGGTGGGGTCTCAGCCTTAGACCAAGAACTAGAGGCAACTAACTAATGACTGTTGGGAGGAGACTTAGCCTCTCCTAGAGATGAGCCCCTGATTGGTTTATATACCCAATATAAAGTAGTCAGCATTGAAACCATGTACATACCACCAACAAAAATGGACTCAGTAGGTTATATTTGTATATACTTATTCATACAAATAAACACACAGATGTACACAATGAAGATAATCAACGAAAAAGATGATAAAAATTGTGGAGGACATGGGAGGGGGTTAAAAGAGCGGCTGGGAGGAGCTGGGGGGAGGAAAGAAGGTAGTTAGTTCCTAGTATTCTAGTTCTATTAAAAACATACTAAAAATAAAATATAAAAATCTTCTCCAGGTAGGACAAAATTTCTCATGGCATTTTCTTACAACACTCTTCCCACAAGGAGCCTTGCGTCTCAATAGATAAATTGTGATTGGAGGGTAAGAGCAGATGGTTCTGTGGTCAAGTGACTGGGTAGCAATGTGTCACATGTATTGGTCCAGGGAACTTCTAACAAATGTACATGAAAAGTCCATTCATGCTAAAAGAAGCACTTCAATCAGAGGGGATTAGACATCTGGTAACTATTGTACTGACAGCAATCTGGTCACCTTGCTAATAACATCAAAAAAAAAATCAGGTAGAGCAAATATTTCATCTCTAAAAGATTAATCTGTAGAAAACAGTATATAAGACGGGGAAAACATTTTCATTGGTTTTAGCATGTAAAAACGCCAAAACTCAAAAGTCAGATAAATATCTATAAGTTGAAAGAAATAATAAGTCTGCATATGAATAATAAAGGATAAACTAGAAAAATATTTGAAATACAAGTACCCCATAGGATTGAATGTCATAAAAACACATGCAACTCAGTAAGAAAATGGCCAGTACACAGGCAGACAGTATATCCAAGAAACCATCCCTTACAGCCAGTCATCCGCACAACTCAGAATTCCCAGCGTGAATTCCTGATCCCCAAAGTTGAGAAGAAATCAGCTCCTCGGAAGAGGCCTCAAGAAAAGTACCCTCCACCAGGGGAGCACAGTTAGAAGACATCACTGTAAACCTGGTGGCAGGTGCTCCCCACAGACAACGAATCTGCTGGAGCCCTGATCTTACAGAACCCT